>NC_022021.1:15346789-15369161 GCF_000317375.1 Microtus ochrogaster
TGTAATTATTTCGGGTATAAAGCTAGCCGTGGGGGTGGCCAGGTGCCGGGGACGCCCCGCCGCTCCTAATTCAACACTGCTTCCCATTAATATTGCTGCCATTTGTGGAGGCATTTATACTCTCTGTTCCAGTGAGGTCACCTTTTTAGGTTCCACATATAAGAGTGATCATGTAGTATTTGCTTTTCTGTGCCAGATTTATTCCATGTATCACAATGCCCTCCAGGTTTGTCCATCTATTCTCAAATGAAGATTCCCTCCTTCCTTTTAAAGATGAAATAATCTCCCACATTGTATGGTAATATGTATGTTATAGTATGTGTAACACATTGTCTTTATGTATTCACTAGTCAACAGAAGATTAAATTGATTTTAAACCTCTACTCCTGTAAATGCTCCAAGGGTCATGAGAATGCAAATATCTCTTCAAAAACCATGGTTCCACTCCTGTATCAGTTTTCTATGGCTGAAACAAAATGCTTGATACAAAGTGCTTAAGGAGAGGAAAGGTTCTTTTTCACTCATAGTGTCAAAGGCTACAGTCTATAATCAATTGGCTCCAATAGCTTCTGGCAACTCTTTGAGGCAGTAAATTGTAGAAAAAGTATGTGGAGGAAAATGTTCTCAACCCACCATAGCAGCTTGTAGACAAAAGGAAAGAAGGAGCAAGAGTCACAGTGTCCCCTCCAAGGGCCACCCCAGTGACCTACCTTTCTTCTACTAGACCCTCACCTCCTAAAGGCTCTACTCTCTTCTCATAGTGCTACAGACTGGGACCAAGGATTTAGTATATGGACTTTTCAAGGGGAAGATTCAAGGTCTAAATTGCAGTAAGTTCCTTTCCTTTCTTTCTATGCAGAAGTGAAATGGATATATCATATTTTGGCAGCGTTTCCTGCTGGCCTAGCGCTATAGAGTTAGCAAGCAACCGCCACTAGGCGTAACCTCTGCTGCGCCACACAGGACCTAGCTCTAGAGTTAGCACCCAGTCCTAACCCATCCTTTGTGTTACAGTTACCTTTTGTCACCTAATGTGAATCTTGTCTGAGAGTTTCCCATGGATACAAAGCCTTTGCAAAACTTGGTTAGGCAGCAACTGTGAAAACCAAGGTACCTCCTGAATCCGATATTTGTACCTGGCGCTGTATTTTTGGAAGCTTCATTCAGGTTGTTTTAAGATATGGAAATTTACTTACTAAAGTGTAAATATAGGAAAAAATAAAAATGCCATGGGCTAAGAAAAAGTGCTTCTGTTCACTGAGGCTGGGACTCCTGAGCCTGCAAAGGCTTAGTTTATTCTCAAAGAGTCTCTTTGTCTTCATCACACAGGCTTGCATGAACCCACACACCCATGCTGCGACATCATATGTCTATTTTTAATTTTTGAGGAATTTTTATATCAATTTTATAATGTCTGTATTAGTTGCATTCCTACCAGCAGTGTGTAGCTGTTCATGCCCACATCCTTGCACATGCTTGTTACCTGCCCTTTCTTTATAATAGCTGTCTCCTTACAGTTTTGATTTGCATGCCTAGTAACATTGAGCTTGTTTGTTATTTCTGTATCTTATTTTGGCAAAGCTTAGTAAGGCATTTCATCTACGTTTTCTAAGTGTATATTACTTGTACAAAGTACAGGGCTTAATTATTTCGCTGTGACAGTTTCATAGATATATATGAAGAACTTAGATCACTTACCACCCATTGCACTTACTTACATCCCCTCTCCCCCATTGGTTCCCTTCCTTGTCCCTAATAATTTCTTCTTTATTTTCATTTTTTAAATAGTTAATATATACTAATACACATGTAGAAGGGGCACTTGGAGCTGCCATGTGCGTGTGGAGAATTCATCTCAAGGTCTTCTAGATGAGCTCTTAATCTCTGAGTGACCTCTCCATCCCTTTATCTATTTTTAAATGTTATTTTTAACTGTTTGTGAGTATGTGTGTGGGCTCAGAAGAGGACATTAGGTCTGGAATTGGAGTTTCAGGATGTTGTGAACTGACTGACACTGGTATTAGGAACCGAACTAAGTTTACTATGCACTTTTAATTGCTGAGCTATCTCACTAGCCCCTTGTTTCTTTTTAAAAATTTATATCCAACATATGAAAGAAAACATGTGATACTTATTTTCATATGTCTGGTTTATTTTACCTTGTATTATGGTTTCCAGTTCTATCATGTTCTTACAAATGACATAATCTCATTTTTCTTCATGGTTAAATAATACTCCATTGTGTATATATATATATCACATTTTATTTTTACCCACCAATGGACATCCAGGATGATTACATGACTTGGTTATTGTAATTAGTGCTTTAAAACAAATGTGCATGTGTTTATACCAAATTTTTATAGTACTCAGCAGCGCTGTAGCTGTACTTTCTGGTTTGACACCAATTACCGTAGTGTTTACACTGATTTACTTTATGCCAGCAGTGTGTAAGGGTTCTTTTGCCCTCAACTTTCAATACATTTGCTGGTTTGTTTTTTTTTTTTTATTTTCTTGAGAGTATACATTCTGACCAGGATGAGATGGAACCTCCATTTAGTTTCGGCTTGTATATATATCTGTTGTGGCATCTGTGTTACTAAATAATAAAGCCAGAAAGCAAGTCCAGCAGGTTTTAACTATGGGCCTCATGCTTTTAATCACTGTACTTTATTGCTGTTCACATAAGAGTGCTGTAAAAAACTATTTGCTAAATATAAAATAAAGTCAATTTCAGTTAGTTGTGCCCTGTGTTCCATGGAGCCAAATGGCTAAATTTTGGCTAACATGATGCACACAGTTTCAGAGCTTACTCAGGCATAGAACTTTCTACAGTGATAAACCTTCATGGTCAGCTTGACACACCCACCTGGGAAGAGGGAGCCACAAATGGGAAATGTCTTCCACCAGACCCTTACGTGGACATTTTTATAAGGTCATTTTCTTGTTGACTAATTTATGTAGGATGGCCCTTCCCATTATGAGTGGTGTCAGTTCTAGGCTGAGGGGCACAGGCCATAGAAAGATGGCAGAAAAAGTCATGGCAATCAAGCAGGTAAGAAGTATTTTGCCATGCTTGCTGCTTCTATTCCTGTGTAGGGGTTCTTTTGACCTGGATCATCACTGCGTTTGCTGTTTTTTTTTTTTTTTGAGAGTATACATTCTGCCAGGATGAGATAGGACCTCCCTATACTTTTAGCTTGCATATCCATGATAGATGAAGATGTTGGACATCTTTTAATGTGTTTGTTGGCCATTTGTAGTTCTGATTTGAAAAGTCACTGTTGAGTTCACTTGCCTATTTATTAATTACATTACTTGTCCTTTGAATGTTTAACTCTTTGAACTTCTTACTCATTCTGGATGTTTTTTCTCATCAGATGAATAAATGGTAACTTTTTTTTCATTTTGGAAATAATTTAAAAAATTAAAAAGTAAGGCTGATGTAATATCCCATTATTTTAATAATAACAACCGGAAAGGCTGGGGCAATGGAATATAAAGTTTGTAGCCATCTGGAGAACACGGGAGACTTTATGTTGTTATAAAGTGGGTATAGGGCAGGGTCATGATGCTAGGTCTCATACAATGTGCATGAAACCCGAGGTTCCCGTGATGCTAGGTCTCATATAGCATGCATGAAACCCCAGGTTTCCAGGACTTAATAGAAAAAGGAACAAAAAAGAAACCTAAAGAAAAATATTTATAAACTATATATGTGACAGGACATTAGTTTCTAGGAAAAAAGAGACTGAATAGAAAACAAAGAAGTAATAACAGCAAAACAACCCTCAAGCTGACCAACCAACCAACCAACAAACCAAACAAACAATAATAACAGAAATGAACTAAACAAACAACCGAGAACATCAACTGTCAATGATCAAAAGAAAACCATCAGTCCAGAACATTTTAATCTGATATAATCCTTCATGTGAACTTTAACTTTTTAAAAAATTACCTATTGTGTTCATAGCCAAAAAATCTTTGCTAAGGCCAATATCATCAAGTATTTCTTTAACACATTTTAATTGACTTTTGGGTATGGTATGATATAGGGATTCTATTCCTTTCCTTGTTCTTTTCTCTCTTTATTTTTTTTTTTTGCATGTAGACGTTTAGCTTTCCCAGCACTGTTTATTGAAGAGGTTGTCATGTCCCCATTCTTAATTTTTTTGAGCTTTTCCTAAAGATTAGTTGACTGCATATCTGATAGAGTCTTTTGCATAGTCTTTTTATAGCCTTATTTTTGCTCTATTGTTGGATTTAGTATTTTACTTCAAAGTGTGCATATGCATAATGGAAACTGCGCACAATGCACCATTTCATTTTCAGCCCAGGAAATCACCACATAAATGTGGGGAATGCTGTTGTAAAGTTGATGTTTTAAATTCTACATGTCCACTTAAGGTATGATGAGGTTCTTGAATCAATGAAATAATACATTTTAAGAACTTAAGGCTTTCCATGATAAAAGCACGCATTCAGATATGCACGCACAACCATAAGACTTTCTCTGTGGAATTCAAACACTTTGCAGATAAGTCTTTATCATTAATGTTAATGAAGGACAGGTTATCTTCATTTTAGTGATGACTTTAATTTTCTATCCTGCCAAATATTTTATTGACACACATTTCCCCCTCCCCTGCTAAATAATTTAAGCATCATGTCCTCTTTCTTCATTTGTATCACTCCTTAAAATGGGACTTAATGAATAAAAATAACAAAATTAAACACCCTATTTAGAGAGGGCAAAAACGAAATTGTGGATGGTCATAACCTGTATAATAAGTGGTTGACTACCCTTTTTAATCTCATAATTCTCTTGTGGACTAGAATAGGAATATGCAATTTGCTAATGAAGAAATAGGCAAAGAGAATATATTCATTATGTTAATTCCACATGATTTATTCAATGTCACCCTGAGTTAAGGCTCAGCATAGAATTGAGTGATTATTGAGATAATCCAAATAGGGTATTGGATTACTACAGAAACACATGGATCTTCTCATAAAATTTACAAATAAGATTGGTACTCATGTCAGCTTTGTATAGAAATAATTTTGTCAAAAGATATTACTAGCTCTGGAAAAATACAATAGATTTAGTGTTTCAGTCCAAATTTAAAAGTATGTTGTTTTTGCCTATTAGACTTAGACCATAACACAGTGATGGAGGAGTGCTTATGGGTAGCGACAAACACAGATCCTACCTCCAAGAGACCTTAAGTCTATGGAAGAGTGTACAAAACCTACAAGTAGCCATATGACTTCAGTGCCAGTTATGCCAGCACACATGTAATCCTGGCACTAAGGAGGTAGAGGCAGGAAGATCAAGATTGTAAGAATAGCCTTGGCTACATAGTGATTTGGTTAACCTAGATTACTTTAGAACCTGTCTGCCAAAACAAACAAACAAACAAACAAACAAACAAAAATACTCACGTCAATGATAGTGCTACAAAATAGATACAGAAAAAAAAAACCTCAGACTAACTATATTCAACTTTAAAGGTGATGAAAAGAAGGCTAGAGGATTGTTGGGAGACATTAGAGCAGGAACTCAGAAAGGAGCAGAGGCAGGAACCATGGATGAAAGGTACTTACTGGTTCGTTCAGCTATCTTTGCTTAAATGTAGTTCAGGCCCACCTGACTGTAGATTGCACACCCATGATTAGCTGGGCCCACCTACAAAACTTAGGATAGAGAAATGACCTAACTACATGCCACAGGCCAATCTGATGGAAACATTTACTCAGCTGAGGTTCCTTCATTCCAGGTGTGTCAAGGTGACCATCACAAGTCCACCTGTTATTGCCTCGATACATAAACTCATCACAGTCAAAACAGAAACTATTTTGTCCCTAAGATCTTGTGTTAACATCACAATATAAAGTATAGTCCCCCTTACAAATCTCAGTCTTCAAAAAACTCGACACTTAAATTTCAAGATCTCTTTAAAAATCCAAAGTCTGTTAAAAAGTTACATACTTCCTTATTTCAAGAGGGAAGAACAAGATAGCTCAATTTGTGATATCTGGAACGCACTTGCAATCTTTTGGTACCCAGTGGCTTGGTTATTCACACCCTTCCAGTTCTGCTATCCTCAGCACACACACCTTTTCAACTTGGCTCAAACTCGCTCCAATTCACACCCACTGCTGTCTTAGGTGTTTATCCCGTGGTCCTTGCATCTTCAATATTCTGAGGTTTCCACTGCAACAGAAGCTACACTTACCCCAATGTGCCTCCTTTGGTGCAAAATAGCAGCTTGTCTCCATGACCCCTTCTGATCTGGTGTCTCTACAGCAACTGAAGCTAAACTTTCAGTGTTCTCTCTTGGCCTCTCCCATTGACAATTCTCAGCTGCCCTCCAGGACCCCTTCATGAATCCAAAACAAGTACCATGTGGGAGATTTTTACCCATATCAGCTTCACATTCCGCCTTGGCTTTCTCTGGACCACAGATTCTGTGTGCTGATCCTGGGAAAATACTTCTGAGAAAATTTAACCACAGTGATGCTGGTCTCTTATTAATCAGTAATTCCTCCAAACCAGCTAACAAGCATCAGTTGTCATGCTAAAGCAAATATTTCACTTCCATATATTTCTAGTTCAAGTTTATCACACTGCTAGCCTTGATAGAATCCTTGAGGGAATCTCAAACTTCATTTTGTAACTTAACAAGCCAGACCATTGCATTTCTTTCAGCATCTTATCTTCCAAACTCCACAGAACAATTCTTTAAGTGCTGAAGAGTCGATGACTTTTCCAGCTCAAAGTTTGAAACACTCCCATAATCCTTTAAAAAGAATGCACAAAAAACAATGGTTGGGTCCATCACAGAACTGTTCCATGCTCTGATACCAACTGCTATGTTAGTTTCCCATTGATGTGATAAATCACTGAACAAAGTCCACCTATGGAGGAAAGGGTTTATTTCATCTTACATTTTACAGTCCATCATCCAAGGAAGCCAAGTCAGGTGCTCAAGGTAGGAGCCTGGGGTAGGAATAGAAGCAGAGACCATGCTTACCTGCTTGATTGCCATGACTTGTTCTGCCATCTTTCTTTATATAGCCTATGCCCCTCAGCCTAGAATTGGCACCACTCATAATGGAGAGGGCCCTCTAAATAAATTAGTCACCAAGAAAATGACCCTATAAAAATGTCCGTATAAGAGTCTGACAGAAGAAATTCCCCAGCTGAGGTTTCCTCTTCTCAGGTGGGTGTGTCAAGCTGACCATGAAGGTTTATCACTGTAGAAAGTTCTATGCCTGAGTAAGCTCTGAAACTGTGTGCATCATGTTAGCCAAAATTCAGCCATTTGGCTCCATGGATCAAAAGGCACACCTGACTGAAATCACATTTATTTTATATTTAACAAGTAGTTGTTTTTTTTTACAAGACTCTTATGTGAACAGCAATGAAGTACAATGATTAAAAGTCCATAGTTAAAACCTATTGGACTTGTTCTCTGGCTTCACTATTTAGTAACACAGTTGCCACAACAGAGAGGTAAATTTTCTTTTTATACCTTATCTGTAAAATGGTGATAAATCTAATAGAACCAAATTCATACAATTATTAGGACTTCAATAAATGCTAGTTTATTAAGTTAACAAGCATTAATGTACATAGATGGCTCATATAAAGGAGTTGATCCAGCTCAGTTTATATGTAAGCATGTATTTAAGAGTATCTGATATTGGTCTGGATAGTCATGAACAGTTAGTAAGGATACAGCATTAGTATCATGTCAGACTGCATACATCTAAATGACGGAGTTGTTGTTTAACAATGTGAAATCTAAAAAGGCAGCAACAGTGCCTTAAGAAAAATCCATTGATTTGTTAATTAACCTGTACCAGTAGCTACAGGAAATTCTGCTTTATTACAGATGCTTAGCTTCACTTAGATAAGAGGCTATTTATCACTTTTACTCAGTAATAGTTTTTGGTAGCTAGGTTATGTTATGTACAAGTCATTCCTTTTTATTGCTGAATAGTATTCCATGGTATAAATGCAGCAATTTGCTTTATTGTTGACATTTGGAAATGTATCTGGGTTATTTCTGGTTTTTAGCTGTTATAAGTGCCATAGTCAGTATTCTATTGCTATGAAGCAACACCATGATTATGGTAACTATTATAAAAGAAAACATTCAATTGAGAGTTCGTTTATAGTTTCAAGAGTATAGTCCATTATCCTCAGGCCGTGAAGTATGGTGGCATGCATGCAGGTGCTGGACAGTATCTGAGAGCCACATCCTGGTCGATAGGTAGAAAAAGAGACAGACAGACAGACAGACAGACAGACAGACACACACACACACTCACACCCAGAGAGAGAGAGAGAGAGAGAGAGAGAGAGAGAGAGAGAGAGAGAGAAACTGGGCCTGGATCTCAAAGCCCATCTTCAGTGAAACACTTCCTCCAACAAGGCCACACCTCCTAATCCTTCCTAAACAGTTCTACCAACTACAGAACAAACAATTCAAGTATATGAGCCTGTGGAGGGGTGATGTGGGAGTGATTTCTTATTAATAAAGAAACTGCCTAGGCCCATTTGATAGGCCAACCCTTAGGTAGGTGGAGTAAACAGAACAGAATGCTGGGAGAAAGAAGCTGAATAAGTGAGTCACCATGATTCTCCCACTCCAGTCAGACGCAGGTTAAGATCTTTCCTGGTAAGCCAGCTCATGGGCTACACAGATTAATAGAAATGGGTTAGATCTATATGTAAGAGCTAGCCAATAAGAGGCTGGAACTAATGGGCCAGGCAGTGTTTAAAAGAATACAGTTTCTGTGTAATTATTTCGGGTAAAGCTAGCCATGTGGGCGGCTGGGTGGCGGGATGTGCACAGCCCACCGCTCTTATTACAACAGAGGGGGCTCATTCTCATTCAAACTACTCCATGGCCCCTGTAGGATTATAACCATATCATAATACAGAATGTATTTAATACAACTTCAAACACCCTTGTAGTCCTTCATAGTCTCAACACTCTTTAAAAGTCCAAAATCTCTTTGGAGACTCAAGGAAATATCTTAATTGTAATCTGTTGTAGAATAAAAAGCATATCCCAAATACTTACATTGTATGATAGCTTAGAATATACATTACCATTCTGAAAGGGAAGGATGGGGCACATTGAGGAAATATAGGATCAAAGCAATACCCAAATCTAACAGGGTAGACTTTAAATCGTGTAGCTCTATGTATGATGTCTAAGAGCTGATGTGCAATGGTGGATCTTCCATCTCTTTCAGCTGTGTTGCCTGCCACACCCTTCTCTCCTCTGGGCTGGTGCTTGTGGGTCATAAGTGACTTCCCAGCAGCTGCTCCAGCACCATGTCTACTTGCCACTGACATACTCCCCTCCATGGTGGGCATGGACTCACCCTCTGAAACTGTAAGCAAGTCTCCAATTAAATGCTTTCCTTTATAAGTTGCCTTGGTCAGGATGTCTTTTCCCAGCAATAGAACAGTGACTAAGAGAGAAGCTAAAATATTCTTTTTATATAAATATTTTTGAGAATTTCATACACAAGCCCTTATTTGAACCCTTGTCTCCAATTCCTTCCATGTCCCTCAGATTCATGATTACTATTGATGCATATATGTATATATAACAGAAGCATTAGGGATTACATGAATCATATTACATCTTCATTCAGGACGCAGAGAGAGATAAAGGCTGATGCTCATTGTACTTTTTCCTCTCCTTTCATTTTTATGGGTGTATGTGGTTGAGGCTGGGTCCTGTGTAGCCCCGATTTGCCTGAAACTTATTATGTAACAAATAGCAATATCAAACTCTTAATTCCTTTGCCTCCACCTCTTAAATGGGTAAGATTATGGGTTTCAGTTCCAACCTTTCCTCTCCTTATTTACCCTGAAATCTCATCCTATAGGATAGTGTTATCTACATTTAGGGTAGATCTTCACTCGTTGGTTAAATCTGCCTAGAGTTCTATTTATATCACCTGATTAATTTTGGGTGAATTATGGTAGTCTGTGTTCTTCAAGGAATTGTCTTATTTATGTCTGGAGAACTGTTCATAGCTTCCCTTTATTATGTGTTTTTACCTGCTGGGTCCGTTTGTAGTAATATCTGTTTCTTTCCTGACATCAGTAATTTTTAGCTTCTCTTTTTCCTTTTTGATAGAGATTTGTCAACTTTACTAATAATTTTTCAAGGCTAAAAAATTATTTTATTGATACCCTCTATTGCTATTCTCTTTGATTTTTATTAATTTCTGCTTTTATGTTTATTTTATTGTTATTTCTGATTCTCTGGGGTTGTTTTGTTCTTGTTTTCCCAGGCTCTTGAAGTGGGAGCTTTTGGATTGATTTAACACCTTTTCCCTCTCCTGGGGTGTGTGTTTCTGCTATAAACCGCCCCTGCTAGTGCTGCATTGGCTATGCCCCCCACACGTGAAGTTTTCACTTACTAAAAAAATCATTTCCACAACATTCTAACACTTCTGTCATATTGTTTTTGGTGTTTATTCTTTATTTTCCTATTCAATTTATGGTCCTCCTTATTTTTGGTATGAGTGATTTTTAAATGAAAAGTGGATATTATTAT
Source organism: Microtus ochrogaster (assembly GCF_000317375.1). Taxonomy (NCBI): domain Eukaryota; kingdom Metazoa; phylum Chordata; class Mammalia; order Rodentia; family Cricetidae; genus Microtus; species Microtus ochrogaster. The sequence continues at coordinate 15,357,388 of NC_022021.1, forward strand.
ATTGTTAAGAAACTCAAACTTTCTGTTTGAATTGTCTTTTTTTTCCTTGACCGTGTTCTGCCTCATAATTGTCAGGTGGAAGTAGAAGAACTGAAGAACTGGGTCTCAGGTCTGCATCCATTGACGTATAAGATGGGGATACCGCTGTTACTGCTGGGAAGGGGTGGGCTTTTCAGTTCCACACATGACCCTCATTGGTAGCCTTAGAACGATGGCTTGCTTACCTCTGGGAGATGGTCAAGTTTTGGCCATTCAGGTTATACCCACGTATAATCCTAACATGAAGTGAAAGTCATACTGTAACATGCTTAGTAAAAACTCAGAGACAGAAATTCAAGTTCAGCCTGAAGATCAGAAAAGCAAAACAATCAGTCACTGGCCCTTACTCTACCTCAGTCCAAAATGGCTATCCTGTCTCCAGGTACCTCAAAATAAAGCTGTGTGTGAGACCTGTCTCCTTCTGTCTTATATTCCTCTCTAATGCTAGGATTAAAGGTGTGCACCACTACTGCCCAGTTTTGGCTAACTAATGTGACTACTGGGATTGTAGGTGTGTGTTACTACTACCTGATCTGTATGACTGATTAGTACTGCTATTTCACTCTCTGAACTTCAGGCAAGCTTTATTTACTAAAATACAAATGAAATACCACCACAAAATACCTTCTTAGTGGCTGGTGGGAATAGAACTCCTCTCTCCTAGTAGTCTCTACTGACACAATGATGACACGCCTACCACCAGCAGGTGACATGAAAGCTGTCTTCCTTTTCTGGTACCATGCAGGCAGGGGTATACAGGGATCCCGGTTTTCTGATGCAAGGCTCTCTATTTGGGGTATGAAGGTAGAGATGAGCATTGGACACATTTTTTGTTGTTGGTGTGTGTACGTGTCTGTGTGTGTATCTGTGTGTGTATGTTTGTGTGTGTCTGTGTGTATCTGCATGTGTATTTGTGTATGTGTGTCTGTGTGTCTGTGTGTATCTGTGTGTGTTTGTGTGTTTGTATTTGTGTATGTGTGTCTATGTGTGTTTGTGTGTTTGTATTTGTGTGTGTGTCTGTGTGTATCTGTGTGTGTTTGTATTTGTGTGTGTGTGTCTGTGTGTGTATCTGTGTGTGTTTGTGTGTTTGTATTTGTGTGTGTGTGTCTGTGTGTGTATCTGTGTGTGTCTGTATTTGTGTGCGTGTCTGTGTGTATATGTATGTGTTATTCAGCTAGGTATAGAATGCTTATTGTGCATACGAATTTTCGTTTTGTCAGGCTACTGCCTTCCTTGTCTTTTGGTCAGAAACAGGAGGACTTGAGGAAATTTTAGAAATATCCTTTATACTGGCTTTTCCGAAATTTTGCCTTTTGTTCCAAGCTGGGGTGGGGGAGGCAGAAGGGCAAAAACTGAGGGGAGTTAAATTTCATTTGCCATTCACTCCCAGGCTCTCAGACTCTTCTTATGTTTGGTGTCTAAGCTCCTCTATGGACTTCTTCAGTTAAGCCGGGGAGAATGTATCTACTCCCTTCTACCAGAGCCAGAACCCCTTTTTTCTTTTTTTCAAAATGACCACATTGCCGTTATTTTCATTGAACAAGTCTGTCATTGTTCCATAATTACAGGTTTTTTTTTTCCAAGCCCCCATAGAGTTGGACCAAGTTAGCTGACAGTACTCTTTTTAGTTGTTCTTTCGAGACAGAATGGCCCAAAACTGACTGTGTAACTGAAGACAGCCTTGAGTTTTTCCCCTCTTGCTTCCACTCAAGAAGTGCAGGAGGTTACTGTGTGCACTATCTGTCCCAGGAAATAGTATTCTTCTAAGCCGAAGTTTCAACTGGAAAACCTAAAACAAGCCCTCACCGAGTGTCAGGGCTGACTATCTTGGGACGTTCTCTGTCGTCCTTTCTAGATGACGAGTGTGGACATTCTCTGTCTTCTTTTCTAGAAGATGAGCGTGGATGTTCTCTGTCATCCTTTCTAGATGAAAAGCATCGACGTTCTCTGTCGTCCTTTCTAGACGACAAGTGTGGACATTCTCTGTCTTCTTTTCTAGATGACAAGCATGGACATTTTCTGTCATCCTTCCTAGTATCTAATCAAAGGTGTTAGGGTATGTAATCAGTGACTCTGAGTGGAGAGCTAGGTAAAGCAGGCAGTTAAGGTTTGGACTCAGAAAAGTTTAGTTTACATGTAAAAGAGGCATTTAAGAGAGGTTTGTCTCCCATTTTAGACATAAAGCAAAGAAACTTGCCTACAGGTCACAACCCCAGAGAAACTAGACAACAAAGAGGAACCTAAGAGAGACATACATGGATCTACATAGGAAGGTAAAAAAGACAAGATCTCTTGAGTAAAACTGGGAGCATGGGGGTCACAGGAGAGGGTAGAAAGAGAGAGGGAGAAAGGGAGGGGAGTGGAGAAAAAATGTATAGTTCAATAAAAACAATTTTTAAAAAAGTATATATGTCAAAACCATGAGTAGTCTGTTGTAGTGGCACATGCCTACAACCCCCATCATTCAAAGACTGAACAGGAATATCACTCCAAATCAACCCAGGCTACTGCTGGGCTCGAGTCCTGCTTCATCCTGGTATGGCATGATGATAGCATACTAGCCCTACCTGGGGAGGAAAAGTGGAGCCTAGCACGGCCAGGGCCAAAGGTCGATAGGGAGATTGTGTCAGTGGACAGGATGTGTATGCAGAGGGGGCAATGGACAGTTATACACTAAGAGGAATAGCTGGTTGGGTCCATGTGGTCATTGCTTGGGGCAAGAACATGGATGGCGCTTTATTTGCATATTCAGGTACCAGGTACAAGGAACCTTATAAGGTCATATAGAAAAGAAAGGAAGTTCTGTCAGGGATATTTCCGCAGTCAGATAAGCAGTAACCAATCACTGTAGCTTTGGAGACATGTAAGTTTATCAGCTGTTACTTGTATGGGGTGTCCACATTAGGATAAACCTAACTACTGGAGTCTGCTGGTGCCTGAGAGCAGTTAAACCCCTGCTACACTCATGATGAGAAAATCTGGGGTTTTAGGCATGCTTTGATCTTTTTTTAGTTTGAAGTCAGGCCCTCAGGTTACATAGTGAATCAGGTCCAGCCTGGGTTAAACAAGGGAATCCTTTCTAAAAACCCAAATCACCAAAATGAAAGCGACCCACAATGAGCTATCATGTCATCCCCATTAGGATAGCTTTTATCAAGAAGATAACACATGGGTGGGCCAGGGAAAGGGGGTTCTCATACATTGTTGGAAGGAATTACGAAAAACAGTATGGAGATTTCTAAAGAACATAAGAATAGAAATACCATATGATATAGCAATCTTTCCACAGGAAACAAAATCATCATGTTATTCACAATTGTCAAGATAAAGAAACAACCTGGATGTCTATCAACCGATGAATGGATAAAGAATCTGGAGCCCATATTGGTGGCTTACCACAACATGATAGTAAGGTCTCATTATTGAAGACAACACTAACTTATACCATCAAATACGAAGAAGTTGAGCTAGTGTTCATCTAGAAGTCTCACCCCTACTGAACAGAATTTAGTGCTAGAAGGAATTCTGCAATCTACTGGAGGGAAAAGGCAACCATCCATATCACCTAGCTACAAATCCTATGACCTATAGCATTAAGGTATCCTTAAAATATGCTGGTACAGTCATGGCACAAAGGTTGTACAAGCAATAAACTACTTTCCTTAAAAATATGAATATAAGACACACTTCATGAAATGTTACCCATACCTGATACTGTAGCTGAGAACCTGAAACTAGATGGTCATATGCCTAGGAGAAAACCTACAGCTATTATTTTGCTAAAGACATAACCATAAAGGTATAGCAATATGTTATACCCATGGAGCAGTGCCTTGCTGAACCCTCAATAGAGAAGCTTTTCATTGCAGCAAACAGGAGTTAACATAGAGACCCACAACTGAGGAATGTTCAGGGAGTGAGACTTTAGAGCACTGGATCCGGAATGGCATGCTTCATAACTCTTCCTGTTAAAACTCAGGGATCTATGTGGGAGAGTGGGGAAGCTTGTAAGAGCCAGGGGTGCTGGATGACTCCAAGGAAACTATTCTCCAGATATAACAGAAGTGATGCACATATGACTTCACATAGCCTGCAGCAGCACACAGAAGGCCTGCACAACACATGTCTGTATTAGTCAGGGTTCTCCAGAATAACAGAACCTATAGAATATATCTCTCTATATATAGAATTTATATTTATTTATTAAATGATTTATTAGAATGACTTATGGGCTGTGGTCAAGCTAACCCATCAATGGCTGCCCATGAACAGAAGTCCCAAGAATCCAGTTGTTGTTCAGTGCGTGAGGCTTATGCCTCAACTGGTCTTCAGTATACACCAGAATCTTGAAGAAGTAGTTACTAGTTGCAGTAAAGGAATGGACTTGCTAGCAGGGTGAGAGCAAAGAGGCAAAGAGCAAAACCTTCCTTCTTCCATGTCTGTATATAGGCTTCCAGCACTAGGTGTGACCCAGATTAGAGGTGGGTTTTTCCGGTTCAGATGATATACATTAAAAGTATCTTCCTATCTCAAAGATCCAAATTGAATTAAGCAAAAATCCCTCACAGATGTGTGCTGTAGGAAATCTTACAGCTTGTGGTTATCCACCTACTGGGGTGTGACCTCTTAGACCATATATGCTGACGCAGTGCCTGTGTCCTCCCCTTCCTTGTTTTTGTCAGCTTCTCGTTTGGATTGTTGGATTCGATGTCTATTCACCATTCAAGCAGAGAATTTTGATTTGTGAGTTTACCCCAAATAAATAACTATCTATTTCTCAATTCTGAGCTAATGCGGGATGGACTGCTTAGATGTTCCACAGCCCAGACAGTCTCCCAACCCGGCTGGCTTGGCTTGCACTTGTAGAATCCCAGTCACAGTGGAGTTTGCTGCATACAGCAAGTTGGAAATTTCCCAAGTGCATGTAAGCATGACCACTGCATTCCCAGGGGTGATTCCTTGCCACGTGGCGACTTGTGCAGCTTCCGGTTTCTGCTCCTTGCCCCTGGATTCTGGGTTTCTTGCACCAAGTATGGAACTGATTTAATTGCCTTTAATTTGTCAAGCAACACATATTTCTCAGTATTTAACCAGTACCAAGGTGGAAACTAAAGCAGCCCAGGACCATTGTTGTTGTTACTGGTTACATTGCTTCTAATTGGAACTCTACAACTATGACATCTGCAGTTTACGGACCACATAACAGGTAATAAATACATAATTATGGCAGATTTTGTTACCAATGCAACTTTTAGTAACTTTTTCTTGTTAATACTGTGGATTATATTATGTGAGGCTAATCTGACTATGGTGATACTAAACAACAGATGAGGCAACCCGATTCCACCAGGAAACTCCTTGAAGGGCCTCTCTCAGGTTCCCAAACCAAAAGTGTCCCAGTCATTCCTAGTAACTGTGGAGGACATGTCACACCAGAAAATTTAACAAATCCAGAACCTTCTGTGCAAGACCATACTGTCTTAAATGATGGCATAAATACGGGATAAGTCAAAAATCCCAATAGGAAATAAGAAACATATATTCTGGCAAACTTCTATAAATGATCAAAGACCAAAGCTAAGAGTGCTTATAAATGGCATTGTAATTGTTGGCTTGATAGACCCAGGTGCAGATGTGAGTATTATTACTCCAGAATTTTGTCATCCAAATTGGCCTCTTCAAGAGGCAGATGCTCAATTACTAGGAATTGGAACCATATCTCAAGTTAAACAAAGCACGAGATGGCTTGACTGTTTTGCGTCAGAAGGTCAAAGCAGGAAGCTGTAGCCATATGTAGCTGATATTGCAATAAATTGATTGGGCCATGATCTTCTACAGCAATGGAATACCCAGATTAACATTCCTGCAGTCTCAGGAACTCATAATTCTGGGAAGGATATAAAAAGGTACTATGAACAAAGGTCACCAGCCATTCAGGCTGTACAAGAAAATAAAGCAACTAGCAAACTTATAGAGGTACCAACAGCTCTACCTTTAAAATGGTTAACTGAGAAGTCAATATGGGTTAAGCAGTGACCTCTAGCTGAAGATAAGTTGCAGGCTTTAGAACAATAGGTATGAGAACAACTAGATGCTCACCATATTGAGGAATCAACCAGCCCTTTGAATTCTGCTGTATTTGTTGTAAAAAAGAAATCTGGTAAATGGAGAATGGAGACAGATCTAAGAGCTGGCAATAGGGTTATTCAATTTATAGGCCCTCTACAATCTGGGATCCCTCTGCCTTCTCTATTACCAAAACAATGGCCTCTTATAGTTATTCATTTGAAAGATTGTTTCTTCTCTATACCTTTACAAGAAAAGGATAGAGAAAAAATTGCCTTCACAGTGCCTACTTACAGTAATTCTCAGCCTACTAGAAGATATCAGTGGACTATCCTCCCACAGGAAATGTTCAATAGCCCCACATTGTGCCAATACTTTGTAAGTCAGCCATTGGAAATAATACATAAGCAATTTTGTAAGTCTATAATTTACCCATTACATGGATGACATTTTGCTATCTGATTCAAACATGGATACTTTAGAAAGAATGTTTGAAGAAGTGAAGAAAGTTTTGCCAAAATCAGGATTACAAATTGTCCTGAAAATAATACAGAGAGGAGAGTCTGTCAATTATCTAGGTTATAAAATAGGTTTTCAAAAAATTAGGACATAAAAGGTACAAATTAGGATAGACCAGTTATGGACTCTTAATGTCTTTCAAAGATTGTTAGGAGACATTTCCAGTCTATGACCGACTGTTGGGATAACACCTGATCTAATAATTCATTTAAACAAAACTTCAGATGGTGATAAAAATTTGGATAGTCCCAGAGAATTAACAGCTGAAACAGAAAAGAAATTGACAACTGTTGAGGAAAAATTACAGGAGGCACATGTGGATAGGGTGAATCCAAATCTTAGTTGTATTATAGTCATATTGCCTTCCAGAATTTCTCATACAGGAATATCAATGCAGAGGGATGATATTATTTTAGAATGGATTTTTTTACCACTTAAACCAAGTAAAAAATTAAAAACTTACGTGGAAAAAGTCTCTTAATTAAATATAAAAGGTAAATTGGGACCTTGTCAATTAGCAGGTTTAGACCCAGCATAAATTATAGTGCCTTTCACAACTAATTAAATAAAACAGTTATGGGAAGACAATGAACCATGGCAAAGAGCTTGTGCTATTTTTTTTTTGGAGAAATTAATAGCAACTATCCCAAAAGCGATAGAATTAACCTTGTAAAGAGAACTTCTTGGATTCTTCCCTGAATTGTATGTGATGTTCCAATAACTAGAGCCCATACATTTTTATACTGATGCAATAAATCAGGGAAGGCAGGTTACAGATCAGAAGAATTAAATAAGGTGGAACAAAGCCCTTATAATTCTGTTCAGAAGGCAGAATTATGTGCCATTCTGATGGTGCTAAAGGATTTCAAAGGACCTCTTAATATAGTTACTGATTCACAATATGCATAAAGAGTTATCTTGTAAATTGAAACTGCTGAATTTATAGCAGATAATACAGAATTGACTTCTTTATTTATCCAAGTGCAAGACATAATCAGGAACAGGCTTTATCCTATATACATAACACACATCTGATTCCATATGGGTCTGCCAGGTCCTCTAGCACAGGTAATGCAGAAATTGATCAATTATTGATTGGAAGCATGAAGCAGGACTCAGAATTTCATTAAAAAAACATCATGTCAATAGCAAAGGTATAAAGAAAGAGTTTTCTATTACATGGCAATAAGCTAAGGAGATTATAAAGAGATACCCTACTTGCTCTTTCTATAACCAAACACAGCTACCTGCAGAAAGGGTACTCAAAGAAATGAAATCTGGCAGATGGATGTGTTCCATTTTGCAGAATTTGGAAAATTAAACTATGTACATCACACCGTTGACACTTATTCAGGCTTTCAGCGGGCAACTGCTTTAAGCTCAGAAAAGGCTGATTCAGTAATCACACATTTATTAGAAGTTATGGCCATCATGGATATACCTACACAAATAAAGACAGAAAATGGTCCAGCATATGTCTCTAGGAAAATAAAACAGGGTTTTTGTATATTATAATATTAACCATGTTACAGGTATACCACTCAATCCTATAGGTCAGGCAGTTATGAAAAAATCAAATCAAACTATAAAGGATATGTTAAACAAACAGTAAGGGGTAGAAAATGCCACCAGAAATAGATTACATAATGCTTTATTAATCGTAAATTTTCTTAATACCAATGAAAGAGGGACAACAGCAGCAGAAAAAACATTGGATAATAGAAAAGTCTTCTGAATTAAATCAACTGGTTTATTTCAAGGTTGTGCTGACCTCACAATGGAATCCAGGATATGTGCTGCATTGGGGGAAGGGTTTTTCCTCTTGTTTCCACAGGAGAAGAAAAATTATGAATACCATCAAAATTAATAAAGATTCAGTTTGAAAAGAAAAAACCTCTTGAAAAAGAGAAATGACAGCTTCTCCACAATGGTTACAACCATACAGATGGGTACAAAACATCATAAGAGCTGGGAAAGGGTTTTGTTCTTGTCTTTGCAGGAAAATACTCATCTTCAAAAATTTAAGAGATCCTGGATATTGAATACTGACAGATGGAAAAATAGCTACCCAATAAGGATCATCAAGACAACTGAATATGATTCATAATCATGAATGTTTAAAATATACATATATATGTATTTGTATTTATTAATATATAGAGCTGGTGGTGTTAGAGTTGAACAATGGCTCTGTCCTTTAAATATAAGCTCATTGTTAACAGAAAAATCCAGTTTCTGTCTCTAAAAAAACATTATTTTGGGGTTTTAGTTAACTCCAAATATAGTCAAACTGACAACTCGGAATAGGCATCACAGGGTCCTAGCATGGGGGGAGGGGAGTGATCAGGGTTCTCATGCTCAATCAAGAATCTATTTGCAACAGGTAGCTGCTGGCAAAGGGGAATTCTCACAAATGGAATGCCACTGACTACACTAACCACATTCCAGGTATGGCACACTTCATGCCCAAAAGTAGTTGGCCAATGTAAAACTCCATGTTTTGTTTTTGTGTGGGATTTTTATTTTGTTTAGGCACTGACACTCCCCCTTTTTGCTTTTGATTTTCATTTTTGTTTTCTTTGAGAGAGAGAGATAACATGAAGTTGTGTTCTGGGAGAAGTTGTAGAAGGTGAAACATGGTCAATATATACTATATGAAATTTTTTTTATTTGAAAATAAAAATTTAGAAAGGAAATTGGGTTTTATTAACAATATAATATTATTCTTTTGAAACATTGTTCTATACAAGCAATGAGATCTTTCCATTTGATACACAATGAGTGAGCCCAGGGAATATTAGATGAAAGGATCCAGACACTATGACTAAAACTATTGCACAATGTCAATTATATATACAATATAAAATATGCATATATACACTGAGAGATCAAAATAGTGGTTATCATGCTGAGTATAGAGAAAGTAGATTGGAGGATTGAAAGCAGCAGATACATAGGATGAATTCATGATCATATATTCAATAACAATTTGGCAGACAATGAGAATGAACTAGATAAAAATTTCTCGTCATTCATAAATGTGTAGAAAGCAATTCATGTGAGACCAAGTCAGTCAATTCACCAGGAAAACAGAAACAATAAATTTGAGAGAGAGAGAGAGAGAGAGAGAGAGAGAGAGAGAGAGAGAGAGAGAGAGAATTGTCAAACTGAAGTCTGTGCCATCATTTAGTTCAAATACAACTGCCTCGAAATAGGGTTACTAAGGGTGTAAGTTACAATTCTAGCCCAAAACATAAAAACCAAGGTGGAGTATTGTATTTCTGGCACAAATCCCACTGTCTGAGAGTTGTCTGATGCCCAGAGCAGGACATGGTTCTATCATTCCTGACAAGAGAATTTATCTTTTCTCTGTCTTTATGTTGTTTTAGTTCTGCCCCTTAAGCAATGAGACATTGTCTTTGCACACTAGTGTCCGTGAATTGTCTTAGTTTATAGCTTGATCTTTTCCAGAGGCATCCTACCTCCCCCACCCCAATGATGTGTTACCAGATACCAGGGCATCCCTGTGCTGAGTCAAGATAAAACATAAAATAAACCATTGTAGAAAACCTGTGAAAATATTCTCCAATGTCATATTAAAATCTCAGTTATGTCATAAATGAATGATATAATCTCAAAGAGCTTTAATTCTACAAATTTTAGCTTCTATGTATGTTTCAAAAATATAGGAAAGGCTAGAATCTGTAAACCAGGAACTAAACTGTGAGGCAATAGAGAAGGAAAAAGACTCACTAAGAATAGGGTAAGCTGAATTATATTTTTTTTAGAAATCAGAAAAGTATTATAATGTATCTGTGGAGCTGAAACTAGGATCATATATAGTAAATTAGAAACAGAAAAATGTTTTGTCAAGATGTACAACTAACTGGGGTAAGTAGAAAAATAAAAGTATGGAAGAAAAGATCACAGAAAAGAAAGAACATGGAGAGCCAGCAATTGAGAAGGAAAAGTGAAGTAAAACTTTATAGTAATTAATCTCATCTCAAAATTCAAGTCTATGTATATCAAACCCTCACCATAAACCAGAGACTCTGAAGACAGAACAGAATATGTGGGATAGACTGGAACTCATGGACACAGGAGAAGACTTATGAACAAAAAATAATTAGTACACTCACTAAGATCAACTATTAATAAATGGGACCTCATGAGCTGAAAAGCATCTTTAATGTTCCTTGTTTCATAATGTTGTGCCAACACTTTTCTTTTATTCATTTTTAAAGTTTTATCTTATTGTTATCTATTTTTATTTTTTATATGTTCTTCTGTATCTTGCAGAATGTCTGGCAGAATCTTTCATGAAGCAGGAACCCTGAAGGATTTTCTTACCTATAAGCAAGTTCAGCAGTCATTTCTCTGCAGGTCCTGCATCACCAGTTCATCAAGCAGTATAGGCAAGAGCAGTTTCTTGCTCAAACAGCTAACCAACTCTATAAGGAGCTTCTTTGATGCCCATCTTCCTCTTGAAGTAATTGGTACTACCAGAAGCAGATGGGTTTTATTGTTATAAAAAGTCCTGACTTCTTAAACATTTTAAATTCCATATTCTGAAGGTCTCTGAAAAATTGAAGAATCCATATATAACTGAAATATATCTCCATATATCTAGAAAAATCTAACCAACATGACTAGAAGCTTGACTATTACAGATGATTATTTGTTAACCTATTTTTCTTAATGTTACATTACATTTTTAAATGAGCTTGAAAAACATAATACCTTAATCAAGATCAGAAATACATATACACAATATAACAAAATTGACCTTAAATTTGCATCAATAAACCAGGATCCATACCACTGCAAATCTCTATAGCATATCCCTCCTCCCTTTATATGTAAAGAAACATTTATAGCACCTTGGCTTTGAAGAGGAGCTGAGGTCAGTGGTTTTGTGTACTGTGCTGCCACTGGTGCTTCAGGGAGCTGAGAACCACAACATGGTATACAGTGATGTTGAAAAATCTATTCTCGGAGCTAAAAGTATACAATGGAAAAAAGAGAGCATCTTCAACAAATTGTGCTGGCAAAACTGGATGTCAATCTGTATAAGAATGAAAATAGACCCATATCTATCACCATGCACAAAAATCAAGTCCAAATGGATTAAGGACCTCAATATCAGTCCG
>NC_022021.1:15370513-15381644 GCF_000317375.1 Microtus ochrogaster
AGCTGATGAGGGAGAGGGACTTGATCGGGGGAGGGGGAGGGAAATGGGAGGTGGTGGCGGGGAGGAGGGAGAAATCCTTAATAAATAAATAAATTAAAAAAAATAAAAATAAAAATCTATTCTCTTGCTATTCACCTGCAAGCTCTGTGGAACCCTGCAACACATCTTACTCCAATACTTAGGGGACCTAAGAGAGGACAGACCAAGAAATACTCCCAAGTACTCAGACAGCCACAACAAGGATTGGACCAAGACAACAAGACACTGCTGGACTCATTTGAAGGAAGAGATGGGTAGGCACCAAAGCAAAAATTTCTACAACTTTCTAAAAAGCAACATAGTAACACCAGAACCCAGTGGACATACAACAGGAAGAATTGATCTTCCTAACCTAGAAAAAGTAGAAGAAATTGACTTTAAATGTAACTTTATGAAAAAGATGGAGACCATCAAAGAAAGAAGTAAAAAACTCCCTTAAAGAAATGCAAGAGAAGACAAACAAAAAGTTGGAAGAAATTAATAAATCCCTCAAAGATACCCCAAAAAACAAAACAAAAAAAAAAGCAATCAAACAGGTGAAGGAAATAGTCCAAGACTTGAAGACTGAAGTAGAGATAATAAAGAAAACACAAACCGAGGGAATTCTGGATATGGAGAATCTGGGTAAACAAACAGGAACTACAGAGACAATTGTAACCAACAGAACACAAGAGATAAAAGAAAGAATCTCAGGCACTGAAGATACTATAGAGGAAATAGATTCATTGGTCAAAGAAAACATTAAATTCAACAAATTCTTAACACAAAACATTTAGGAAATCTGGGACACCATGAAAAGACCAAACCTAAGAATTATAGGGGTAGAAGAAAGAGAACTTCAGCTCAAATGCATAGGAAATATATTCAACAAAATTATAGAAGAAAACTTGCCCAACCTAAAGAAGGATATTCCTATGAAGGTACAAGAAGCTTACAGAACATCAAATAGACTGGATAAAAAAAAAATCCCTTTGCCATATAATAATCAAAACACAAAACATACAGAATAAAGGAAGAATATTAAGAACTGAAAAGGAAAAAGGTCAAGTAACATATAAGGTAAACCTATCAGGATTACAACTGACTTCTCAATGGAAACCATGAAAGCCAGAAGGTCCTGAATAGATGTGCTGCAAACATTAAGAGACCATGGATGCAAGCCCATACTACTATACCCAGCAAAGCTTTCTTTCACCATCGATGGAGAAAACAAGATATTCCACGACAAAAAAAAAACTGACTTAAACAATATGAGAACTTAGACAACAATGAGGATGCTAAGAAAGACTTACATACATCTAATCTATATGGGAAGTATAAAGTAGAAAAAGACAAGATTTCCTGAGTAAATTGGGAGCATGGAGACCTTGGGGGAGGGTTGAAGAGGGAAGGGGAAAGTCAAAGAGGGGAACAGAGAAAAATGTAGAGCTCAATAAAAATCAATTAAAAGAAAACCAATACGTATCCACAAACCCAGCCTTACAGAAAGTACTAGAAGGAAAACCTCAACCCAAGTAAGCTAACTACACCCACAATAACACAGACATCTGATAATCCCCCACCAGCATAACCCAAAGAAGGGAAACAGACAAACACTACTACCGAAAAATAACCAGAGTTAACAACCACTGGTCATCAATATCACCTAATTTAACTCATCTCCATTAATCTGTGTATCACCATAAGGTTGTGCCCTACCAGCAAAGTTTGAGCACATCCGTCTTCTGCTATAGCTCCATGGCTTTTCTCTGCCTCTGCCTCCTTTCTCCCAGCATCCATTTAGTTCTCCCTACCTAGCGCTGTTCCCCTATAGTTCTGCTATAGGCCCAAAGCAGCTCCTTTATTAACCAATGATGGAGGAAGGTCATTGGTTAAAAAATAAAGAAACTGCTTGGCCCTCATAAGTTAAAACATAGGTGGGAGGAGTAAACAGAATAGAATGCTGGGAGGAAGAGGAAGTGAGCTCAGAGGCCATTCTCCCCTCTCCCGGGCAGACACAATGAAGCAAGCTGCCAGGTCAGACATGCTGAATCTTTCCCAGTAAGACTGGTGCTACACAGATTACTAAAAATGGGTTAGGCAAAATACGAGAATTAGCCCGTAAGAGGCTAGAGCTAGTGGGCCAAGCAGTGTTTAAAAGAATACAGTTTGTATGTTGTTATTTCTGGTATAAAGCTAGCCGTGCGGGAGCAGGGTGGGAGGAAAAGCAGGTCTGCAGCTCCTCACAACAAACCAATGACATTCACAGCATACAGAGGGGAATCCCACATCGTTACTGTCAGAAGACAAACAAGGTGCCAGGAGGGCACAGCACAGGACAGGGCTGATGATCATTTCATTCTCATAAAGGACAATTTATCATAAATCATATCACTAAAAGTAAAATAAAAAACTGCACACCAGAACAACATCTTATTAGTATTTAATATATTGACTCAACAAACCATTAACAATTTTAACCTGATGACATAATCTTAAATTTTTGAGTATATATAGACCCATAGAATTGACTATTTCTTTCTCATGAACAGATGACAGATTCTTTTTTTCAGACTCCACAGACAGGTTGACCATAAATTAAAACACAAAACCTTGATAATTTTAAAAAGTAAAAATGATAGATTTCATTCTTTTACCATAAGAGAATAAAATGGCAAATTGGTAGCAGAAAATTCAACAAATAATTAGATATGTAAAATTTTAATAAAAATTATAGAAAAACTCTTTTTGGCACCAACTCCAAAATGACCAAAAAAATCAGTGGGCTGCCAAAAAAGACTGTAGGCACATTGGGTGATTTGCTACAGGAACTCTGCCTATGTGAACCCAAAGGACAAGGCCACTAGGAACATCGTTCAGAAAATAGAGGCCATTATCATCAGGGACATCTCTGAAGAAAGTGTTTTTGACACTTATGTGTGTCCCCAGTGTGGGTGACACTGCATTCCTGTGTAACCAATGACATTCAAGTCACGGTGCTCAGGAACAAGTTGTTATTGAAATCCCCACTGCAATTTACACCTGCTCTTGCTACCCCAAGACCTTCATCAAGGCCTATGCAAAGAACTGACTTCAAAAGACTGGAAGAAAAATCTTCATCTAGAAAAATTAAATTTTTTTAAGCTGTAAAATTGAAAGGACATTAAAAATCTATTAATTATACTCAATAGGTTATCATATATTACATTATTATGTAATATTATTATATACCTAGAAAATATAAGAAAAATGTGCTTGAGAAGGGTAACTGTGGGGGAAATTGAAGAGGGGCTGGAGGGGGCAGTGAAGACTGGACATAGTAAAAATAGGTTGTCTACATATATGCAATTATTAAAAATAAAAAACTGCAAAAAAATTACAAAGGCATTTGAATAGGGGGAAGTGTATTGCAAGGCATTTTCAGAAACTATAAGCATGCCTCTCTCTGAGTTTTTGAGGGTTTCATAACAAAGGGTTTTGGAATCTGCAATGTGAGAACATCAATTAAAGTCCTATCATTATGTTCATGTTTGGAAAGGGAAGGTGTTTACCAGCAGCTTTGTCATTTCCATGATGAGAACAACTTTCACTGTGAATATTAACTGGGACAATTGTACACTCTGAGATTCTTTGAAATGTCACCCTTGGCAGCACCTTGGAGATTTATATTTTAAACTAATTTGTGCACACAAAGTCCAAGCTTCAAGAGCATGTGGTCATTCAGGTTATTTATACACTTTAATACAAATCCATAATCGCAGTTATTCATATGATTATTTGAAGCCTCATAGTATAATCCTCTCATTTGACAGTGTAGTTTTCAGAGCCAGGAGTAAACATTAAAGACTCTCAGAGTTAATTTGAGTTCTGTCTATGTTATCACTCATGTAGTCCTTGAAGACTACAGTTTGTACAGCATGATCAGGATCTATGGGAAGAAAAATGTCATAGTGCTACTTTTAGACTGAACTAAATAAATCTGTAGGATTGTCCTCATAAGAAGACCATGTACCCTTCGGTAGGAACTCAGCTTTTAGATGCTGTATCTAATAGATCAGGACAACTTGACTCATCTTGTTTTTGGATGTGAGACTAAATGTTAAATGTTATCTTCATCTCAGTTCAAAATGATACCTTGTTCACAGCCATCCTTAGCTTCAGCAATGACTACATGAAAACCCATTTTGGAAAAACTAAATTGAACTAACATGGAAAATAGTATCTTGCTAATAGTGATTCAGCAAACAAATACTTTTCTGTTGATCTTCAGTTTTGTGTCTTTTCTCTTGATTTGGTCAGTGTTAAGATACAGTTGTCATAGTTGGGCATGGTGCTTCATGCTAGTGATCAAGTGATCCCAGCAAAGTCTGAGGCAGGAGTCACAAGTTCAAAACCACCCTGGACAACATAGACCACATCTCCAAATCTTTGGTAGTTTCTGCCTTCTTCTTTCCACTGCAGGTGTCACTCTACTCTTAATTTTTTTCACCTTAGCTTTTTTTCCTACTTCCCTTCGTGAAGTCCCTAACTTCTTTACATAATTTTAAAAATTGTTTTTTAAGTGGTTGAATAAGGAAAAGTTAAGCCTATTTATTTTCATTTTTTTTATAATCTAGAAATAAGATCAAATTAAGTCTTGTAACCCCAAATTACACTTAGAGTAAGCAATTTAAAAGAAAAAATCCATTTAATTTATAACATCAGGATAATAAAGCTAATCATGGGCACGTCAAAATTTTCACAAAGTAAGTTTTGCTTTGCTGTGCCTGTGTTTGTCTAGCTTTGTGATAACTATTGAAACCCAGCAGTTCAAATGCAGACCTAACAAACTGAATCGTTCACAACGTTTCATTCTGGTTTGGACTGAGACATGGTACAGTACTCTTGCCTCAAGGAGTGAAAGCTTTACTCAAATAATTAAACTAATTTGGCAATATATACTTGCATATCAATTTGTCCACCAGCTTCATCTACCAAATCATATGAGAAAGAACAGAACTTAAGTGTTAATATAATATTTGTAAAGAAGTGATGTATATTTTGTAAGAACATTGAATGTTCTATGCTGTGAGAATTAAGAAGTGATAAGACACTGGAAATACAATTAACATGAGGATACTTGCCACATTCCCTAGAAAAATTATTTTTCTATAATATTTTGTTCCATATGCCCATGAGAGGATGTCTAATAAATGCTTAAATTTCTACAAAAATGAAAAACAGAAAAATATTAAGCAGATTTTTTTATAAGAGAATGTATTTCATTTATTCTTTCCAATTAGATTTTAACAAAAATTTACAAAAGATCAATATACTTCATATAATATACCCAATACATTAAAAATTTATGTGTATGAGTGTTTTGCTTGCATGTGTGTTTGTGAACCATTCTGATTCAGTACCCTTGGAGACCATTGGATCCCCTGGAACTGGAGTTACATACGATTGTGAGCCACAACATGAGTGCTTGGAATCAAACCCAGATCCTTTGAAAGAGCAGCAGGTGCTCTTAACCATGGGGTCATCTCTCCATCCTCATGCATGCTTACTGTTGTATATTGTCAACATTTTCATACTGGCTGTCTTTGTGACTAATATACACTCAGTTTTCCTTCATGTCTCTTCATGACTTGATAGATTGTTTCTTTATAGCTCTAAATGATTGTGTATTGCCTGTATGGAACACAATTTACCCCATTCACCTAGTGAAGTAAATCCTGATTAGCTCCAAATTTTGGCAAGCATTAGTAAAACTCCTATAAACATTTATTGGGATATTTTGTGTTGACTTAAGTTTCATTTCCTTTGTGTAAACCCAAGGAATATAACAACTGGTTGTAAAAGTAGTTTTAGCTTTGTGTGATACTGCCAAACTGTCTTCCAGTGTTTATCACTTCACCTTGGCCCCATAAGGTATGAATGAGATGTCTTGCTGCTCTGAATCATAACTAACATTTGGCTTTGTGAGAATACTGGGATTTGGATAGATCTTCAATGCGTCTCATCCTGGCCTTAGTTTGCTTATTGCTGAAGCTGCCCTATGGCGTGGAATATCTTTTTATGGACTTATATTCCATGTGTATATTCCTTTTAGTGAGGTGACTGCTGACTTTTATTCCATTTTAAATTAAACAGCTTTCTATTTTCAGAATGTATTAATTGGATGAAGTAATGTGTCTCATTGTGACATTTACATGCACATGCATGATAATGTACTTTGGTCATCTCCAATCCTTCCAGTGATCTCTCTAATGTCCCCTTCCACATCCTCAATAGTCCCAGTTTTCCTTTCATGCCATGTTTTCTTGTTTAAACTTCACATATTGGGGAAAGGATGTGCTACTTCATAAGAGTCTGACTTGTCTTGTTACGCATGATGATCTCCAGTTCCATGGTTCCCTGCAAATGGCATGCTTTTGTTCTTCTTCATGACCGAATAAAAGGCCATCATGTACATGTGTCACTTCCTTTATCCACTCACTGATTGACAAGCACTAGCTGATGGGCTGGTTCTATAGCACAGCTCTTGTGACTGTTTCCACAGTAAAGAGAGATGTCTCAGTATCTCAAGGTAGGTGGCTGATGCTATCAGGTAAAGAGCCTGAAGCAGAGCAGCAGGACCAATGACTGTTTTAGTTTTAATGATTTTGTGAAGAACTTAAAGACTGATTTTCATAGCAAATCAGTTCTTCTCTCACCTCCAAAATAAACCATTTCTATAGCCTGTTGCTGTTTGTTTTCTTAGTGATAACTCTCACAAGTAGAGATAGAATGTCAATGTAGTTTTGATTTGCATTTCTCAGGTTAAGGTTGTTGAACTTTTTTTTTTTACATACTTCTTGGTTAAATGTACTTCTTTTGAGAAGTTTATTTGTCCATTTATTATTGAATTATTTGATTGTTTTTTTATTAGCTTTTGAGTTTCTGCTGTGTTTTGTTTCTTTTCCAGCAGCACTTATTAAAGAATACCCCTCCACACAAAATATTTTTGTTTGTTTGTTGTTGTTGTTGGTTTGGTGTGTGTGTGTGTGTGTGTGTGTGTGTGTGTGTGTGTGTGTGTATTGTAGACAGAGACTGCACATTCATTTCCCAGCTTCCCAGACCCAAATAATCACACAAAAACCATATTAATTATAGCACTGTTTGGCCTATTGACTAAGGCTCCTTATTAACTAATTCTTACATCTTAAATTAACCTATTTCTATTAATCTATGTATCACAGAAGGCTGTGGCCTATTGGTAAGTTACTGGGTACCTTTCTTCTTCAGCAGCTACATGGCATATCCATGACTCCTCCTTCTTTCTCCCTGAATTCAACTTAGTTTTCCCTGCCTAGCTCTATTCTGCCCTGCCACAGGCCAAAGGAGCTTCTTCATTAACCAATTGAAATGAAATATATTCACAGCATACAGTGGGGAATCCCACATCAGTGTGTGTGTGTGGGGGGGTATGCTACATGTATGTAGGTGTTAGCAGAGGCTAGAAAAGTGCATTGAAGTTCTTGGAGCTGGTGTTAAATGCAGTTGTGGCCAAACTAACAAGGGTATTCAGAATCAAACTTAGGTCCACTGGAAAAGTAAGAAAGACTCTGCTAACTGCTAAGCTATTTGTCCATCTCCCATGTTCCGTTTTACTGTTTACATATGGTATATAACTATGGCTCTGTAGTATAGTTGAAATCAGATATGGTGATGACAGTACTGCTTTTCTTCTTTAAGATTGCTTTGGCTGCATGAAGAACACATGCAGGTCTGTATTAATTTTAGCGGTTTGTGTTTTTTGTTTTCTGTTAAGAAAAACCTCATTAGAAGTTTTATAGATTGCACTGAATTTTCAGATGGCTTTTGGCTTTTCCTTTTCTTTCTCCACTCCTTCCTCCATCCCATCTTTCTTTCTTTCTTTCTTTCTTTCTTTCTTTCTTTCTTTCTTTCTTTCTTTCTTTCTTTCTTTCTTTCTTTCCATTCAATTATTTTCACTTACTTCTCTCCTCCCAATCCCCTCCCACTTCTACATATCCCTTCCTCCTTCTCCCACCCTGCTTGAGAGAGGGCAGGGAACCCTGCCCTGTGGGAAGTCCAAGCCCCCCCACCACATCCAGGTCTAGGGAGCTGTGCATCCAAATAGACTAGGGTCCCAAAAAGCTAGAACATGCCGTAAAAGCAAGTCCCAGTGCCTTTATTAATGGCTTCTCAGTCAGCCCCCATTGTCAGCCACAATCAGAGAGTCCAGTTTGATCACAAACTCATTCAGACCTGGTCCAGCTGGATTTGGTGAGCTCCCATTAAAACAGGCACACTGCCTCAGTTGGTGGACCAACCCCTCGCAGTCCTGACTTCTTTGCTCATTTTCTCCCTCCTTCTGCCTTTCAACTGGACCTTGGGAGCTCGGTCCGTTCCTCTGATGAGGGTCTCTGTCTCTATCTCCATCTGTTGCTGGACAAAGATTCCATGGTAATATTCGAGATAATCATCAGCATGATAGTGGAGCAAGGACCGTTCAGGTATCCTCTCCTCTGCTGTCCAAGGACCTAGCTGGGGACATCCCCGTGGACACCTGAGATCCCCTCTAGAGCCAAGTCTCTTGACAACCCTAACATGGATCCCTTAATGTAGGTATCTTCTTCCCTGCTCCTATATCCACCCTTCCTCCATCTCCACTCTCCCACTCCCCCAAGCTGTTGCCAGTCCTTCCCTTCTCCCTTCCCTCTTCCCCTCTCCCCTTTCTCCAATCTCACCCCACCCCTGCCCCCACCCCCATGCTCACAACTTTTGCTCGGCAATCTAGTTTGCTTCCAATTTCCAGGAGGATCTATAAATGTTTTTCTTTGGGTTCACCTTGTTATTTGGCTTCTCTGGGCTTGTGAACTATAGGCTTAATGACCTTGGTTTATGGCTAGAGTCCGCAAATGAGTGAGTACATACCACAAATAGATCCATATCTATCACCATGCACAAAACTCAAGTCCAAATGGATTAAAGACCTCAATATAAATCCAACCACATTGAACCTGATAGAAAAGAAAGTGGGAAGTAGTTTGCAACACATGGGCACAGAAGACCACTTCCTACATATAACCCCAGTAGCACAGACAATAAGGGTAACATTGAATAAATGGAGCCTCCTAAAACTAAGAAGCTTCTGTAAAGCAAAGGACACTGTCATTAAGACAAAAAGACATCCTACTGAATGGAAGAAGATCTTCACCAATTCCACATCAGACCAACGTCTGATCTGCAAGATATATAAAGAACTCAAGAAACTAGACTTTAAAATTCTAATTAACCCAATTAAAAAATGGGGCACTGAAATGAACAAAGAATTCTCAACAGAAGAAGTTCAAATGACCAAAAGACACTTAATGTCATGTTTAACTTTCTTAGTGATCAGGGAAATGCAAATCAAAACAACTTTGAGATACCATCTTAAATCTGTCAGAATGGCTAAAATTGA
Source organism: Microtus ochrogaster (assembly GCF_000317375.1). Taxonomy (NCBI): domain Eukaryota; kingdom Metazoa; phylum Chordata; class Mammalia; order Rodentia; family Cricetidae; genus Microtus; species Microtus ochrogaster. The sequence goes on from NC_022021.1 coordinate 15,379,983, forward strand.
AACACCAATGATAGCCTTTGCTGGAAAGGATGTGGAGTAAGGGGAGCACTCATCCATTACTGGTGGGAATGCAAACTTGTGCAACCACTTTGGAAATCAGTGTGGTGGTTTCTCAGGAAATATGGGATCAACTTACCTCAGAATCTAGCAATACCACTCTTGGGAATATACCCAAGAGATGCCCAATCATACTACAAAAGCATTTGTTCTACTATGTTCATAGCAGCATTATTTGTAATAACCAGAACCTGGAAACAACCTAGATTCCCCTCAATGGAAGAATGGATAAAGAAAGTGTGGAATATATACATATTAGAGTACTACTCAGCGGTAAAAAAACAATGACATCTTGAATTTTGCATGCAAATGGATGGAAATAGAAAACACTATCCTGAGTGAGTTAACCCAAATTCACTCTTTCTTTCTTTCTTTCTTTCTTTCTTTCTTTCTTTCTTTCTTTCTTTCTTTCTGTCTGTCTGTCTGTCTGTCTGTCTTTCTTTCTTTCTTTCTTTCTTTCTTTCTTTCTTTCTTTCTTTCTTTCTTCCTTTCTAGGTTTGTCTTCCTGATTTGTTTTTCAGCAAGTTTGTTGTTGGTATATTGAAAAGCTTTGATTTTTGTATGCTTATTTTGTATCCTACTACTTTATTGAAAGTGGTTATCAGATCTAAGACTTACATGGTCAAGTTTTTAATTGTTTTGTTTGTTTATTTTGCTTTCTACCCCAGTCTAAGGTCATATCATCTGTGATCAGGGATAATTTGATTTCATTTTCTATTTGAATCCCTTAATCCACTCTAATTCTGTCTCATATCATATCATAATATTATTGCTACAATTCCAAACTCTGAATTACATATTAAGGGAGAGTGAATATTCTTTTTTTTTTCAAGACAAAGTTTCTCTGTGTAGCTTTAGAGAGCCTGTCTTGAAACTTGATTTGTAGATCAGACTGACTTTGGACTCACAGAGATTAGCCTGCCTCTGCCTCTGGCTCCTGAGTGCTGGGATTAAAAATGTGCTAGTCTGCCTCTTGTGTGTGTACTCAAAATTGCTATGCTGGGAAATGTTAGTTGTCACTTTGACACAGTCAGGAATCACTTGGGAGGCCATTGAGCACCATGTGCCTGTGAGGGATTAGCTTGACTGCTCTAATTGAGGTAGGAAGCCCTGTCCTCTGTGAGCAGTGCCATCCCCTGGCAGGGATCCTGGGGAAAGTAGGGAAAGAAAGTTGAGCAGCTGCCCACAAGCAACTTCCCCATCATGATGGACTGTTCCCTTGGCCTATATCAAGAATAAACCTTCCTCTCCCCACTTCGGCCTCACTGTCCTCTTTCGACTCAGCATCACACAGCCCAGCCTGTCTGGGCACTGGGTCGGAATTCTCAGGGCACCCAGGCGGGCGGGAGTTCCTTTGTTCCTATAGCCTGCCTGCATCAAGCAAAGTAGGCTCTTTGTTTACGAGCTAAGCATCCAGCAAGGAGACCTGATCTTTCAGCGCCAGAGGAGCCGACATTGGGGTGAGTGTTTGACCCCGCGGCGGCAGCCCGGGACAGGGAACTCAGAAGTTCCTCATCCCCCTATCCTTCCTGGGCTCTCTGCAGGGCCTCTACTCCCTGCATACTGCATCTTTCTCCCTATCTCACCCACCATTCATCCAGAACC
>NC_022021.1:15388333-15399939 GCF_000317375.1 Microtus ochrogaster
AAGGGTGGGAGGAGGGGGAGGGAAATGGGAGGCTGGGAGGAGGCAGAAACTTGGTTTTTTTTTTTTCCTTTTCTCAATAAAAAAAACTGAAAAAAAATTATGGGAAGACAATGAAAAAAAAAAAAGAATAAACCTTCCCTCCCCTCCACATACAAAAGGCGGGCACCATCACCACCCAGCCAAAGAGTGAATGTTTTTTATTCAATTCCTAACTTTAGAGGAACTTTCTCAATGTTTCCACACTAAGTATAGATAGAGGCTTTTATGTTAAGTTACAGTCTTTTTTTCAAGTTTCCTGTCTTCCTTCTTCCTTTCCTTCTTGATTCTTTCTTTTTCCTTCTGGCAGAACTGAAACTTGAATCTGGAGACCCTGCATGCTAGGTGAGTGCTCTATCCCTGAACTACAGCCATAGCTCCTGTTTTAGTCTCTTCTACTCTTCACCATGAAGAGATGCTGAATTTTGTCAAAGACTTTCTCTGCACTATTGGCATGATCTTGTGATTTTACTCTTGATTCCATATGTGTGTGTGTGCTTGCTCGTGCATGTGTGCATGTGTGTGTGTATTGATTTAAGTTCCATATATCATTAAGGTGCATACATTGATTTATATATTTGATTTTAGGAATTTTAAAACTTTACCCTGATTGTTTTAGTGACCGACTGATTATACAAAAACATGCTGTCCAATTTCTATGTGCTTATGAAGTTTCTCTACTGTCTTTTTGTCTGGACTTTTTTGTGGTTTGATAAAGTTTTAAAGACTAAAATTTTCTCTATTTTGAAGAAAATTCCATGGGCTTCTGGGGGAAATGCATATTTTGTAGTTGTTAGATGTAATAGTCTATAGATTTTGGTATTTTATCTATGATGTGCTTTAACTCTGAAATTCCTTTGTTCACTGCTTTCTGAGTGACTGGGGATGAAATCAGGATATTGAAACTGCATACTATTACTGTGTCCAAATCTGCCTTTTTATCTTTTTTCTTTAATGATAGAGTTCACTATTTGTATTTCGGGCTGGTCTAGAACTCACTATATAACCGGGCCTTGAAGTGGCAATCTTTCTACAATGGCCTTCCAACTCCTGGTATTACACGCGTGTACCAGCATGCCCAGATCTCCTGTTTATCCACTTGTTTTTACTAGTGCTTAGTGGATATGTATTTATAACTTTATCAGTATATATATATATATATTTATAATTGCTTATCTTCATTATAGATTTGTTCCATTTATTTGTATATTGTGGTCTCCTTAATCTCTTTTACTTCTTTTGACTCAGGGTTAGCTTTGCAATGTATGAGTTAATGCTGACATTTAAACCTATCATCATGAACAGTAACGTTAACTTATTATTAAAGATTTGTGTTTTTAAAGTCAGTTTTGGTGATCTATACATGTAATCCTAGCACTCAGAAGACAGAGATGGGGGGTCATGTATTTGAAATTAACCTGAGATTAACTGTAAGAGCCTGCCTGAAAACAAAACAAATAAGAAGTACTAATTAATAAATGGAGTGTAGCCTAGATGCACTTTACTTATAGAGTCTAAACTAGTCCATAGTAGTATTCTAGGTTTTCATGATCAATCACTCATCAAAAGTAGAAACTTCAAGTCCTGCAGCTTCCATTTACACCATATACTTTATGCAATTGTACTACAATTGACTTTCACACCACAAAGGTTAATGCTATATCACAGTTGCTTCTGAGTATTGGTAGAATAAATATCACAATCATATAGGTTTATAGACTAAAGCAGTAGGCTGTAGCATTCAGCTTCACGTGTTTCCCCAGAACAATGAAATTGTCTAAACACATATATCTCCACTTTTAAGCAGCACGTGATTATAAATAGATGCATTATTTTGATTAAATTTTCAGTTAATGATAATATTTTAGAGAAGCTAGGTATTACATTTCTGAACTATTTAGTATTTTTATGGAATTTAGAATAAATCATGCAAAAATACAAGACAAATCATGGTGAGTCTGTTGGGCCTAAGCTCTGGGGAAGTGAAACCATCTGTGGTATGACAGGATGGGGTAGAATAAAAGCATCACCAGAGTCAAGAAAATCTATGCATTGGAGATGCAGAGGTAGCTGAGAAACTAGTGAATAGTATCTTCGAGCTCATTGAGCACAAGTTTGCATGTTTCATCATGCCATGCAGCACCGAGATACATCCTACACTATAGTGGTACTTCCTCATTGGGAGAGACAGCTCACAAATAATGGCATGCACACTTATTATTAATTATGAAAGCTTGACCTTTAGCCTAGGCTTGTTCCCAAATTGCTCTTTTAACTCAAATCAACCTATTTTAATTAATCTACATTCTGTCATATGCTTTTACTCTCTCCCATTCTGTACGTCTGAGTTTTTCCTAGTCTACCTCTCTTCCTCCCAGAGTCCCCTCTCTTTGGAAATTCTGCCTTTCTTTCCTACCTAGTTATTGGTCATTTGTGTCTTTATTAAACCAATCAAGGGGTGCCCTAGGCAAAGACATATCATTTTGGTGTACAAAAAAGATTATTCCACAGCACTACAACTTCTAAGCAAATGGTTTGCATCTAAGAAAGTCAGTGATCCAGCTGGGTAAGGAAGTTGGTAATAGTTAGACTGAGGGGATAGACAAAGACTCTAAAGGACTAAAGGATGGAAAGAGTAGCCATGGGGAACACAAGTAAATAAAACAGGACTTGGAGCAGAGAAATTCTGATTTAGGTTGAGGGAGGACTATTTATGAACTTAGGAACCAATCTCTTGCATGTATTATCTACACAGTGGTTTTGGCTAGAGGCCTGAAGGCTAGGCTGGCTCCTCAACTAGAGTGGGAACAGAGATAGCTGCATTTTTGATGGAGGATAAATCATATCCCGCTGATGTATGTCATAAAGGTTCAGTAAATGACACAGTTAACATTTTATGTGTTTGATAAATTGAATCTGGTATTCTTTCTCTCTCCAGAAGTGCATAAGCCACTATTTTGAGCCAGAGGGAATAAAAAAAAAACCCACCATTTTTTTTTCTACTAGGATATTTTTCTAGAACTGATGGCTTCTACAGCGATAATCAAGATTGCTTTCCCACATAGCTTTATAAGGTACATAGAAGGGTGACAGTGCTTTCTGGCAGACCTCTGTCTAATCAAAATTGCTCCCTTCTGGGCTCAAATGTCATTCCTATACAGGGGGACAGAAATAATCTCCACGTGACCTCTCCTCCTCACCTCCTCTCCACTTCATTCTGCCATGGAAATTCCTGGTCATAATTTGTTCTTCTTACAGGCCCAGGGTAGAGCTCAATTTCACAGTACTTACCTGTCTGAGGTTCTCAAAGGCCTGGATTTGGTCCCAGAACCACCAAAGGGGAGAAAAGGGGAAAAGAGAATTATTCTTTTTTTATTTATTTTTTATTTTTTAAATTTATTTATTTATTTATTAAAGATTTCTGTCTTTTCCCAGCCACTGCCTCCAATTTCCCTCCCCCTCCCCCAATTAAGTCCCCCCCCCAGCCCAAAAAGCAATCAGGGTTCCCTGTCCTGTGGGAAGTCCAAGGAAGCCCCACCTCCACCCACACACTGAGACAATGGGGATGTTCTACTGGGAACTCACCAAGGCCAGCTGGCCTGGGTCTGGAAAAGCCTGGGATAAAACCGGACTCTCTGAACATAGCGGACAATGAGGACTACTGAGAACTCAATAACCATGGCAATGGGTTTCTGATCCTACTGCATGCACTGGCTTTGTGGGAGCCTAGGCAGTTTGGATGCTCAACTTGCTAGAAGAGAATTATTCTTAAACCAATTTTTCACATTGTTATAGGAAGAAAAACTGTTACTTATGCCTAACAATTGAGCAGTTGTGCTTTTTTTTCATTAATTAGGTTTTAATTGAACCACTCATCTTTCCTAGAAGTCCATCAGGGAACTCACTTGTAAGGCAAAAAGAATTTAGGTACTCATTGGTACTTTGGGAGCTCAGTCCAGTGTTCCAGTGTGGGTCTCTGTCTCTATCTCCATCCATCGCCAGATGAAGGTTCTATGGTGATATGCAAAATATTCATCAGTATGGCTATAGGATAGGAACAGAAGGAGGGAGAAGATGAGCAAGGAAGTCAGGACCAAGAGGGGTGCACCCATCCACGGAGACACTGGGGCTGATCTATTGGGAGCTCACCAAGGCCAGCTGGATTGTGACTGGAAAAGCAGGGGATAAACCCGGACTCTCTGAATATGGTGGACAATGAGGGTTGCTGAGAAGCCAAGGACAATGGCACTGGGTTTTGATCCTACTTCTTGTTCTGGTTTTGTGGGGGCCTAGCCAGTTTGGATGTTCACCTTCCTAGACCAGGATGGAGGGGGGAGGACTTTGGACTTTCCACAGGGCAGGGAACCCTGACTGCTCTTCAGACTCGAGAGGGAGGGGGAGAGGAGTGGGGGGAGGGCGGGAGGAGTGGGAGGCTGGGAGGAGGCGGAAATTTTTTTTTTCTCAATAAAAAAAAAATCTTAAAAAAAAAAAGAATTTAGGTACTGCCTTTAGAAGCTTCAATCTGAGGCAAAATGATAGCCCTATTCTCCAGTGTGATTACTCCTCTGGCCAGGATAGTCACAGATATTAATGTCTCCCCATGGATAATCTAGCCCTATTTTATTGTCGCAGTGGTGCAATAATACTACTGGGGGAGATTCTAGTCCCACCGGGCTGGCAGTGGGAAAGCCTTCTGGATAATCATATTGAGAAAGAAAAGCAAATCTGCAATTTATCAAGGAGAGATTTTATTAAAAAGGTTTTTTGAAATTTTGGAATGGGTATAGCAAGATGCAAGCGCTCTCCAACTGTAGGATCTAAAGACATCTGAAATGTCATGCAGAAATTATATATATATATATGTACATATATACATATATATATACATACACACACACACACACACACACACACACACACTTGGAAAGAAAAAAAGGGAAAAGGCCTGGGAGTAATTGGCTTGGGAAAGAGGAAATAGCCAATGCCATGGTTATACAACTGGATTATACACCTGATCTGTGGGCTTTCTAGAGATAGTGTGAACTACAGACTGTTGCAATTTCAATATTTGAGGGTTGGTTAAAATTCACAGGACTCCAAGATTTAAGACAAATCTGGTTAAGATTTGGTATTGTTCTACAATTTACCCACATAGGCCAATGTGCACAAAGACTTCAGTTACTTATACATTATATAGACAAAGAATGCAAATTGCAGCCTTTGACAACGTCATTAGAAACTAAGAAAAGCCTCAGTGAGTCTTATGTAAGTCATAAGCATTGATTCTTGACAGTAAGCTGTTTTTTGGAATGCAAAATGATGCTCAGATAGGTAAGAAATTATTAATTGTAATTAGTTTCCTGGAACACAAAGATCAGAGAAAGTTTAATCTTATCAATATCTAAAATGATGCTATTAAGCAAATAAAAGGGGCATTGAGACAAGAGAACAGCCATGAGGCAGAATAAACACAGCAAATTTAAGATGCATGAGAAGATGGTACAATTGATATTAAGAGTAGGAAACTGTCAGAGGCTAAAGCAGCAATTCAGAGAGCAGTGCTCACTTGGATCAAGATGTGGTAGTCAGATACACAGATAAATGCTGCCTTGTGAAATGAAGCAAGTTGTTTTATAGGAAAACCTGGGCAATCTAGGTTATCAAACTACCAAAGAAGCTTACTAGGAAACAAAGCTACCTCTTCTGAAGAAGCAGTCAAAGAAATAATCAGAAAAGAGGGTTGATGTGGGATTCCACTCTGTATGCTTTGAATATGTTTTACTACCATTGGTTAATAAAAAGAAGCGGCTTCAGCCTATGGCAGGGCAGAATATAGTCAGGCTGGAAGAGATAAATAGAGAGAGTAGGCAGAGTCAGAAAGACACCATGTAGCTACCCAAGGAGATAGATGCCCTGGGAACCTGTAAACCATGAGCATCATGGTAAAATACAAAATAATAGAAATGGGTTAATTCAAGATGTAAAAGTTAATAAGAAGCCTAAGCTGATAGGCCAAGCAGTATTGTAATTAATATAGTTTCTGCGTGATTATTTCAGGTCTGGGAGGCCAGGAACGAACAAACAGCTTCCACAGAGGGTAGACACTTGGTTTGATCTGAGAGAAGATATCATATCCTTATATCCAGAAAGTCAAGGACCAGAGTGACATAAATGGTTAGTTTATGTCAACGAGGTGGCTATAAGGCCACTTAATACTTGATCACAAATGTTTACAATCATTCAGAAAACCATTTACATTTAAAGATTTAACCAAGTATATCGTGTGCTAATCCAGAGCCTTAGTGCTTCATTCATTTTGGAGATCAAATATCACCCCAACAAGTTTCTCTTTTGAGCAGAACCTCACGATTTCCTCAAAGGTGTACTTCCATTCCAATTCCTAGACATGGGCTCCAGAAAGACTTCCCCGAATATTGCTTTCAAGAATTGAGCCTCAGAGTTGACAATACAGCTCAGTAGCAAAGAGCTGGCTGAGCATTCACAGTGCCCTGCATTTTCTCCCTTGCATGGAAAAAGAGAAGATATCCGAAGTCAAAACCAAGATCACGTTTCTTCCAAAGAAGTATCAATAGTATTGATTTTGATGGATGTTTTGCATAATGTTGAGAGCTATAAGCATTAAGCCCGTAGTATTTTTTATTTTGCATTGGTGAAATCACTATAACTTAGCATCGGATATAATTTGAAGATAGTATGACCTTTATATACTTTTATCTATGCTTTGAGTGTGAAATATCTCTCCCAGGCTCACGTTTAGCACCTGGATCCAGCTAGCTGTGTTGTTTGGAAAGGTTGTGGAGCTTACAGCAAGTTGATCCTCAGTGGGAAGAGGCTGGCCACTGGAAGTGAGAGTTAAAGTTTTATAGCCTGGTCCCACTTTTTGTTCAGGCTCCGCTTTCTCTGGGCAGCTAGCCTCCTCCCCTGCCACCATGGCTGCCTTGCCTGGTGTCAGGTCCTCTCTGCCATAGTGGACTGTATCCTTTTGAAACTGTAAGTCAAAATCAATCTTTCTTTTTTAAAAAAATATTTATTTATTTGTATATTTTTATTTTATGAGCATTAGGATTTTGCCTGCATGTGTCTCTATGTGAGTGTATCAGGTCCCCTGGAACTGGAGTTATAGGCAGTTGTAAGCTGCCATGTGGGTGCTATGAATTAAACCCAGGTCCTCTGGAAAGGCAGTCAGTGCTCTTAACAACTGAGCCGTTTCTCCAGCTCGGAACCTTTTTCCTTTTTTTCTTAATTTTTCTTATAAGAAAGTAGCTAAGATCTACTCTAATATTAGTCTTTCTGATTTGAACTTTTTAACAGTATATTTGTTTGTTCAAAACAGAATATCCAAGACTGGGTAAGGTGTGAAGGAAACAAGTGTATTTTGATCTATGGTTCTGAAAGTCCAAAAGCTTAGAGTATACCTTTTCTTGGCTCTGAGGAGGGCACAAACAAAACAGCAAACAGAAACATATAAGAAAGGGACAAAATGGGCAATCTTGCATTGTAACAACTCAGTCTATGAGTAATTAAGCCAGTCTTGGGAGAGAGACATTAACCCCCTTGAAGGCTCCATCTCCCAATATTTCGACGGGGGCAACAAATTTCAATCTGACATTTTATGGGGCAACAGGCATCTTAAACCATATGTATCAAGCAGTTGTTAAGGTAACTGTAGTTTTCCAGGATGCATATTTCATGTTATAAAGACAAAAAATTCATAAGACAAGACTGTGTGGTCAAAGATTTCATACTAAAGGAAAACAAAAACAAATAATAATAAAAATGAGGGTAAAAATGATGATGATGATGATGATGATGATGATGATGATAATGACAATAATGAGTGACCAGTGAGATGGCTCAGTGGGTAAAGGTACTTTCTGACAAGCTTGATGATCAGAGTTCAATCCCAAGAACCCATGTGGTAGAAGTAGAGAGCCAACTCTTTTAAGTTGTCCTCTGACCTCCACAAACAGACTGTGCTGTGTGTCCCCACCCCTAACATACATGTAGTTATATTATACATGCATCATGTACTAATTTATCAACAGTGACATAAATTCTTTCCATTGTCTAGATTTGCATTCTATTTATGGCTTTTGTACAGGTTGGAGATGAAAATTGTTCTTTGTATTTCCTGAAAGGTGGTTTAAAAACAAGGAGAATAGGGATAAAATCAACATGTTACTTGGCCTCAGAAGCAAAAATGTTTCCTAACTGTTGCTCAACAAAAAATTAATTGCTTTCTAGCCCAGGGATTCTTACTGGCTTGGGGTATTCCTCTAGCTTTTTATGCAAAATATTACTTTTAATATTTAAATCCTTTAAATTAGAACTGGTATTGGTATTTTTAACAGACTTGCTGATTCTCCTGCATATAGTGACAGAGAAGCTCAACAAACTTTCCTTGTTCCCATCCCTAGAACAGAGGAATTGCCTAGATTCCGAGAGATTTGAAAAAGGACTTTCTTCACTCACACTGCCAAAACTTTTACCCTAGAATATCCTCCTCATGTGTCTGTTTAGAACAGTCCCTTACCTCATCTTAAATTAATGTAGTTAGTAGTAAAAAGAATAAACACATTCAGGTCTATTTCATAATTTGATCCTTGTAACAGTAGAGCCTTGAATTACTACCTGACATATGAAGAAACTATGGGTCATATGGAAATTCTAACTCCTTTGTGTTTCCTCAACACTGTCTCTTACTTACTTTTTCTCATTCTCAACTGAAACAGACAATGCAGTCTATTCTAACAACCCAGTAGCAAAATTTCATTATATTCCATAAATCTGTTAGCTAAAGGATGTAATTCCTGTTTAGCTGGAGAGCCTGTATGTCTTAAGGCAGACTCGAGCTACAGTTATTCCTTTAATTTGTGAGCACAGTCTCACATATATTATGCACTTGAAATAAACTAGACACTAACTCCTACTCTGGCATAAATGGAGAAAAAAGTATCTCTCTAGAGCATTATTCAACATAGAGCTCACGAAATAATTCGCAGAGGCCCAAGGTTCATCCTGCCTAAGCAAATTAAATGATTTTGTTAACTCTAATGTCTTCTGTTAGAAGTGCAATGTATAACTTTATTGGCTTGCATTACACAGCATCCAGAAGACATTGTTGGTACTCAGCTAGGACGATTTATACCACAGGATATTGATAGTCTCCTTCTTAATCAAAAATCATGCTATTAATACTAATAATACTGCATTCTTTTTGCATGCAAAATCAAAACAAATAAACAAGTGATAAAGAATTGTTTATAAATATTTTTGATGTAATCCTCATTCTTCTTTCATTCTTTTCATGTTTTAAATTTTTGACCAATTACAGTCAGAACATGTCAGAAGATGTATAATTCAAAACATTCCTTATTATATTTCAGGTGTTTGTTCAAATTCTTTGAAAAGTACAATTGAACAGTATTAATATGGGAATGATGAGGAAATAAATATACTTTATCCTGTATGGAAATGTCTTAGAAGTCTAGTCAACATGGTGTACCATGGTATTCATACAACTATCTCTAACTCTAGTACCAGGGATCCTACACTTATTTTATGACCTCTGACAGCATGAGGCATGCATGTAGCCTACATATAAACATGCAGACAAAATATAATACATATAACATTTATTTTCAAAAGGCAATTTTGTAAACAATTGGCAGTGTTGAGACAATTTTGAAGTGACATGTCTCTTCTGTAATTGTCTTCATTTCTATTGGGTATCTTATGTTGGCATCATGTTGCACATGATTGCTGAACACTAGGAGATACTATGCCTGAAGAAATAGTGTTAGTACACCCAGAAGTCCAAGATTCAAACTCTGAGTGCGTTAGTCATCATACTAACTTCTAAAGAGGGCATAGCAATGGGGTGTTCATTGCAAATAGAAGTATGAGAGGTGGAGAAGATATATAACACAATATTCTGTTATATAAAGTTAAAAATAAAATTATTATTTAATATTTATAAGTACCTGGAGACTATCTTAATAAGAAAGTAAACAAATCATGAAATTGTTGTGTATGGTTGGACATGATGCTATCTTGTTAGCTGCAGATTTACGTAATGATTCTAGCTTCTGTTTTAACTGGTGCTTTTGTAGAAGTTCATTACATTGTATTAAAAATAACAATTAAAAATCCATTTTAAACAAGAGGATAAATTTGTGTAAAACATATTCACAATTTTAGGTTTTCTTTGGAATTAGACATTAGTAAAAGTGACTTAAGTGGGAGACTTATTTAAAAGAAATGTTTAATGCCTTGTATTCTCATACAACTATCTTATCTGCTGACAGTATTCTGACTTCATTGGTTTGCCTACTTGTTTACATTCGAATGTGACAGACTGTAACCAATAACATTAAATTATTCCAGTCTAACGCGCTTATTTCTTCCTGCTTTACTGTCTCTTAGGGGGTTTTGTAATATATTTTCAGTGATCAGTTCTCTGAAATTCTGCCCCACTTTGGTGGTTTGAATGAAAAATATTCCCCCCTGTAGGCTCATGTGTTTGAATAATTGGTCCCTGCTTGGTGGGTACATTGGGGAGGTTGTGGAATCTTTAGGAGGCAGAGCCTTCATGGAGGAAGTTCATCACTGGCAGTAGACTTGGAGAGTTCATAGCCTCACCTAACTTCTAATTAACTTTATTTACCTCCTGTTTGTGGTTAGAGATTTGATCTCTCGGCTTTCAGCTTCGGCTGTCTCCTGCTGTGCCTCCCTCAGAGCTGAGGACTCTCATTCTGGAAAGTAAACCGGAAGTAGACTCTTTCCTCCATAAATTGCTTTGGTCATGGTGTTTTATCACAGCAACAAAGTAACTCAGACACTATCCCCGTGGAAAAGCAACTAATGCATCATCTGAGCCCTGTAATTTATAAGTTGAACAGCTTCTTCTTGTCTATAAGTTCAGACATTATAAAAATATAAAAAGTTTACAATAATACTTTAGACCAAACAAACCAAATGAGCACAGCATGCCTGTGCAAGTCAAAATGAAGAATGTATTTGGATCTCAGCTGGTCTGACCACCCTGGGATACTGGTGTTAAGTGATTGGGACACTTCTGTGTGCTAGCCAGGGGCTAAAAGAGCAATGGGATCCATAAAAGAGCCCTAAGCACAACCAGAGCACTTATCTGCTATTGATTACCAAGTAGCCTTTCAGCCACCCTGGCATGGAATGGTAATAATTAATGTTTGCCACATTTTATTTCAATTACAGCTAATAGCATGCTAACACTCACATGCACACGTGCGAAAATTTTTTTCTAGAATAATTTCTATTTTCAGTTAATCTTTTTTATTTTAGTCACCCAACTAGCAAAAATTTTCTACATGGTTCTTAGTACCAAATAATTTGATATTTTTCTAATCTTTGGGTGTAAAGAATTCAGCATTTAGAGTTGTAGTAATCTTGTATAAGAAAATACTATCCTGAGTGAGGTAACACAGACCCAAAAAGATGAACATGGGATGTACTCACTCATAATTGGTTTCTAGCCACAAATAAAGGTCAGTGAGTCTTTATTTTGATAT
>NC_022021.1:15400749-15409378 GCF_000317375.1 Microtus ochrogaster
AAAGTGGGAGGAGTGGGAGGCTGGGAGGAGGCGGAATTTTTTTTTTCTTTCTTAATAAAAAAAAATGACCCCCCCCAAAAAAAGAATAATCATAAAATAACTTTACATTTAAGTAAATAAGTGTTAGAACTGAGACCTCTGACACCCAAGTATGAAAATTTCTTTCTTCATTTTATGTATGAAATTGTAACTGTTTCTTGAAAACTAACTTTTAACTTACTTATCAATGGTAAAGATAGTTATTTCTTCTGAGAACTAAGAATAAATTTTTTGGAAGAAAAGGTGAATTTTTGCCAAATAATGTTCCTGTAAGATATAGAAAAGACCTGCAGTGTATTATGACTTAATCACCAAACACTAATATAGTTTCAACAAAAATTTAAATTAGATGATTTAAACTTCTTTTATTTTTATTATTTCATTTATTTTTGAGATTATAGTATAGTTACGTCACTTCCCCGTCTCTTCCATCCCTCTAAACCCTCCAGTATACTACTTCTTTAAATTCATGGTCTCTTCCTCATTAGTTATTGTTACATGCATATATGTGTATGTATTTGCATATATATATATTCCTAAAGACAAGCAAAACCTGTTCTGTATAATGTTATTTGTATTCTTGCTTTCAGGGCAAGAAAAAATGAATTGATCGCTCTGAGTTTTTTCAAAACACAAATCAGATGTTTGTCTATTTTATTCATGTAGCACTTGAGTTTTCTTATTTCAAAAATTTATAGTTCAGATCCATTCAGATCCTTCAAAATTGGCATGTGAGAATGACAATGAGAGCTTAACTATCTAGTCTATTTATAGCAATCTGTTTTCTCAAATACGGCAAGCATGTAAGCCTTAGCTGGGAAAGAAGAATTGGACACTGAGAGCAATGTTCTGGACACATGTGGAGAAGTGTTACTTCTTTTACCTGGGACCCATTAGCAGATGTAAACAGTAGACTTGTGCCTTGTGCTTGCAGTGCAGCAATGCAGCAGTTTGTGCTAGGTCTAAGGACAGAATCACAAAACTCTTTGGTTCAGAAATGAAATTTAAAACTCTCTCTGTGCTTCCCAAACAGCCCAGATAAATAACAAAGAAGATGTGGTATGGTTAAGTAACAAGTTAACATCCTAGTAGCTACTGCCTTCACCCTGGGAGAAGTGCTCTCTTTCAAGGCTAGAGCCCGGCTTTCCCATTGCTGGATCTCAAAGTACTATGCTGACCCTGAGCCTGGTTTCCTTCAGGGTCCTGAGGCTAACGTGTTAAGGTTAAAGGATCTTTAAGTAACAAAATCCAAAAGCTGGGGTCTCACAAATCAGTATTTTGCAAACTACCAATGGCTGTCTCTAATTTTGTTTTTGTTTTTTGTTTTTGTTTTTGTTTTGAGACAGGTTCTTTCTTGCCTTGTAGCCCTGACTGGTCTGAAACCCACTTTGTAGACAAGGACTGGCCTTGAACTCACAGAGCTCCAGCTGCCTCTACTTCCCAAAGGCTGGGATTAAAAGCATTTACCATCGCACCTCACAAGTTCTAGATTCTTAAGCTATCTAGGACTTCAGGCAGCCTTAGCTGATGGAAATGTGTTAACCTCACCTCAAAATGGCATTTTAGAATAATAAAATGTAATAGCATGAGTCTGTTTAAGGGCATGAGCTTATTTTTGCCGGTCATCTTTTATTTCTAATCAGTAAATTAGTAACTATCAATGTTATATGCAAAAATGATTAATGAAGATTCTCCTTTACTAGAATTATCCTTTCGCTACTGGTGTTCAAGGGAGGCTCTCAAGACCTGCCCCGTAGGATCCGTGATCTTCAGATGTTCACGGAACATTCCCCATCGCTAGCAGCATCCACATGCTATTGATGTCCTAGGAAGGTTTCCCTCCCTAGTAAGATTTGTGATCTGCAGGTATCTAGGGAGCATTCCCCCTCACTAACAGCATTCATGTGCTATTGATGTCCTGGTAAGGTTTCCCTCCTCCTTAGGATCTGTGATCTACTAGTGTCCAATGCTTAACTTACAGCACACTGTAGAAGTTAGGGCTTGTCTTATTTATTTATGTATGAGTATTCAAATAGCAGTATTGCTGAACGACTGCAAGCTAAACCCCCAGCGATTTTGGTGGTTTTCGCACATTTCTTGCTTTCTGATGTTGGTAATAAATGAAGGGAGTAAGATTCCTTTCATTTTGGAGGAATCACTACATTGATCTGATGTAAACTGGCTGAGGACAAAGTGTAGTGAATCCAAATATTCAGAAAAGGAAATTTAAGAGGAGGACTTTAAATTTCTTTTTTTTTTTTTTTTTTTTTTTGGTTTTTTCGAGACAGGGTTTCTCTGTGGTTTTGGAGCCTGTCCTGGAACTAGCTCTTGTAGACCAGGCTGGTCTCGAACTCACAGAGATCCGCCTGCCTCTGCCTCCCGAGTGCTGGGATTAAAGGCGTGCGCCACCACCGCCCGGCTAGGACTTTAAATTTCTTAAAAATTACTTACCTTATAGTGATTAAAAAAATTGTGCACAAAACAAAAATTTATGGAAATACCTCCCACAATGACCATTTGTTACTGGTAAAATGAATAGCATAATGTGGATTCTAGCAAAAGAGATTCAAACATTTCATATTTTTATTTACACAGAAAAGTACTCATTTCTGGATTACAATTGGGTCAAGAGTGCTTTGAACCATGCCTTCATCTACTATTTTATTAAAAAAAAACAAATAGCACCTTTGGTAAAATTTAAGCATTTTTAAAGCCACATTTTTTTTTACCAAATTCCAACAATTACTCTGAAGTACTTTCATCATTATTAGCAATTATTGATAATAATGTCAATTAAACACTCATATGAACAATGAGCACAATTATTTTCATTCAAATTTTACTTTGTAATCAACCAAGCATATTCTTTACCTGATACCCACTGTGTACTAGTGAGTGAACACTTTTTTCCATTTAATATCCTTATTTATATTTTTCTTGTTGCTCATTTGTTGATTTCTATTGATGTGATAGTTTGCTAGAAAAAGCGCGCATTTCTCTTCTTGAAGGTGGAGTCTTATGAGTATGTAAATCATGTTTGATATAAAGAAGTCTCTCTTTGGAATGGCTTTGTACCTTCTTGACTTATACTGAATATTAGCCGTAGCTTAAAACACAAGCTCATGAAGATGCTCAGCTTTTCAAGCAAAAAAATATCAGAAATAGTTGCTTTCTGGTTACAGAAAACATTATGTATCGCTGAACCTAGTCTTCTCAGTTTAGGCAAATGCTTTGTTGATAAAAAAAATAAATAAATAAATAAATGCTGCCATTTAATTTTTATTGTATAGGTGAGTAGTGGGCTAGCAATATGAAAAGACACATGGATTGTCTGCTCTGCATGTTCTAGTCTCTTTTTTTAAAATGCTAATTCTGAGGCACGTCTTTGAGCAGTTTTAAGTTAACCTGCCTGGTTCAATGTGTTCAGATGGCTTAGAACTCTGTAAAATAAGCCAGTTTTTTAAAAAAAAATAGTGTTTTGTGCTGTAAAAATATTCTACTGATGTTCAATTTCAGCTCTAGATAAATATCTTGCACACAAACCCCAGGAAAGTATTAGGCTGGGATCTCAGCGCTGGCCTCTGAAGTCATTGTCAGTGTCTAGACAGCCTGACTGTGTTTCCCATTCAGGGCAGAATCTCAGCTGGAGAGAACTGCCTCACTTGCACCCTTTCTCCAAATACCCACTCAGTGGTTCTTATGCCTCAGTGCTAGGGAAAATACCTGGGGATCTTGGTAGAAATACAAAGGCCCAGGTCCTACCCTAATTTAATGAACCTGGCCACTGTGTTCTTTATCTGAGGTTCTGATATATACCAAAAGTTTGGGAATCACTGCTCTAAACAAAACCTTCAAAGAAAATATCAGGATAATAAATGGGAACCTAAGAAGTAGGTCAAGCAGCTGAAAATACTTGAAGCACAGCTAAAGTTAAATAGAATGATGTTTTTAAAGAAAAAAAAGGAAGAAATTCTGCCTTCAGATGAACTCTTGTAAAGCAACAATGAAGTTGCTACTTTATTCCTCACATTAAAAATATGGGAATGAGATAAATTAATAAAAATTTACAGTGAAGAAAATTAGGCCCTTGGAAGAAATTTATGATACTGTGTATAAAGGTGAGACACAGAATTGAAGAATTATGAAACTAGCCAACAGTATATAATAGGGAAATATATGTCTTTAACTATGAAAGAAACTGAGAAAGAAAGAATCCAGCCGACACATTTTGCCCTTCCTATGAAAAGACTGTGTTAAAAAGAAATGGGCCTTACTCAAGGCTATAGACTCACATTTAAAGATTTGAGGCTGGGAATCTCAGATGAAAGAGATGTGTGATGTTAGGGTACAAATGATCTGAGGGGAAATGGGAAAATAAGGGGCATTGATTAGGAAAGGAGAAGGAGATAAATACAGAAGAAGGGGAGAAGGGGATAAAGTCGCAGCAGAGATGTCTGAGAAGATATAAGGAATCATAATATTAACTATCTACCTAAACATACATATAATGTATGGAAGTCTGTATACACATATACACAGAGTTTAAGTGAAAATTTTCCAGTGGCCCTCCCCTAAGTTATTAGCTATAAAAAAGAAAGATTTTTACCGAAAACATTATAGGCTATTGCTGTTGTCCTTGGTTGTCCTCATAAGTTGAAAATAAGTTCCTACTGTTGAAAGCACTATGCACTTCAAGGAAAGGACTCAGGTGAACTGCTGTATCTGATAAAATGCCTCCTTCCTAAAGGCTAGCTCTCATGGCACAGGAAGGTACCATGCAAGTGTCTGAAGGAGGGAAGCAAGCAATAGTCCTACCTATTTATGAGGACTGTGAACCACCACACGACCATGGTTGGGTAACCCTAAGGGTACAATAGTGGCATGCTTGCATGCTTTGGTG
The DNA here is from genome assembly GCF_000317375.1 of Microtus ochrogaster. NCBI lineage: Eukaryota > Metazoa > Chordata > Mammalia > Rodentia > Cricetidae > Microtus > Microtus ochrogaster. The sequence continues at coordinate 15,405,689 of NC_022021.1, forward strand.
GTAACCAACATGTAAATGGACTTAGGCCCACTTAACAAGAGGGAAATCATACCTAGTACTGGAAACCTAGTCAACTCCCCAGTACTAGGGAAGTAATAGATCTTTGAGGAGAGCCTATAACCACCGCTCTACTAAGCCAGCATAAATTCTAATTACATTCTAGGTACTTATCGTTACACTCACAGATAAGTGTAGTTCTCAGCCTCATCAAAGGAGTTTCTCATCGTATCAGATGAGACACTGTCTTAGTTAGGGTCACCAGTGCTGTACAGAGATACCACGGCCACGGTAACTCTTATAAAGAAATTAATTAGTTGGAGTGGCTTGCTCACAGTTTCAGAGGTCAACCATTATCATCATAATGGGGAGTATGGTGGCCTGTAGGCAGATGCTGGAGATGATAGTGTTGCATCTTGCAGGCAACAGGAAGTTGATTGAGATACCTGGTGGTATCCTGAGCATAGGAAATTTCAAAGCCTGCTCCCACAGTGACACACTTCCTCCAAAAAACCATACCCACTCCATCAAAGCTACACCCCCCCTCATAGTGCCACTCTTTATGTGATTATGGGGATCAGTTGCATTTAAATACCACAGAAACTGTTACAAAATACCATGGTTTGTCAAAATGAGGAGCTGTGGATCCCAGTCCCAATTGATACATCCAGAGCACAACCACTACACCTAAGGCTCAGGGACTGTTGCAAAAGAGGAGAGCAGAAAGATTTTCTAAGCTAAAAGAACAAAAAGTTTTCAAACAGATTGTGTCTTCTAGAAATGTTAGAGAGGCTGCAACCAGGAATGTGGCTTCCTGAACAAGAATGACACCAATATCCATGCTAAAAAATTACACCTCAACCTTACCAAATAACTACACACAACTTAGAAATGCTAAGAGTGGAAAAGTACCCTTCCCTAGAAAAAAAGCACACCAATTGGTTATTCAATATTAAATGATCTGTCTTGAAAACATGCCTCTGAGTAACACAGACCAGACCACACACGTTATACACACACGTAACAACAATTAAAGAAAAAGAGGCATGAGTTTGAACTAGAGCAAGGTGGGGTTATAAGAAAGGGGCTGGAGGGAGAGAAGGAAGGAAGGAAGGACAAAGTTGTATTATAACCTCAAAAACAAAGAAAAATTACAAAAAATTTATGTTCCTTAATTGTAGTATAAAAAAAGGAATGTATACTATGATAGTTCATCTTGACTTTAAAATTATTAATTTTGTTGACTTGGGAGATTTATAGATAATTAGTGACACACATTTCTTGCTACATCTGTGAGGGAAATTCCAGAGGTGATTCTGTTATCATGTCTTGAAAACAGAAGGTAAAATAGAGAAAATGGAAAGACAGATTGGTGACCTTGGGACCTAGTGACCTGAGTTCAATATCTGGAAACCATGTGTCAGAAGAAGAGAGCTGACTCCCATAAGTTGCTCTGGGACCTCAACATACATACCATGGCTTTAAAACACGAAGTTTTTAAAAAATTAGAAGTAAGTTTCATTTCTTTGATTTTTGATGGAGGAGGGTCTATGTGTTACTTTCATTGCTTAATAAAGAAACTGCCTTGGCCCTGATAGGACAGAAAATTAGGTAGGTGGAGTAGACAGAACAGAATGCTGGGAGAAAGAAGCTGATTCAGTCGGTCGCCATAGCTCTCCTCTCTGAGATGGAAGCAGGTTAAGAATATTCCTGGTCTTAAAGGACCACTTCATGGTGCTACACATATTATTAGAAATGGGTTAATCAAGATGTGAGAGTTAGCCAGTAAGAGGCTGGAACTAATGAGCTAGGAAGTGTTTAAAAGAATACAATTTGTATGTTGTTATTTCGGGTATAAAGCTAGCCATGCAGGTGGCTGGGAGCCAGGAACGCAGCCTGCCGCTCCCACCATCTACAGATTTTTAAGTAAATACTATTTTCTAATTCTTTGAGAACTTTTTACAATGTATTTTGACCACATTCACCTCAACTTCTCACCTTAATTTCTCTCAGATGTCCTGAACCTCCCTTCCACCCAACTTTGTTCTCTCTCTCTCCTCATTAATAGTCCATTGACTTTTATTTGTGCTTCCCATATACGTCTTTGTGTAGTACCATCCACTGGTATGAGGTAAACATGGCAGGGACTACAATCCTTTAAGAAAAACCTTCCTCTCCCTTCCCCAGAAGCCATCAAATATCCATAGCTCTTCAATCATAGCTTTGTACTAGGTAGTACTTCATCAATTTGACACAGAACTAGAGTTAACTGAAAAGAGGGGACCCCAATTGAGAAAATGTCTCCATAAGATCTGGCTGTAGGGCATTCTCTTAATTACTGATTGATGGGGGAGGGTCCAGACCATTGTGGGTGCTTCCGTCTCTGGCATGATGGTTCTGGGTTCTAAAAGAGAGCAGGCCAAGCAAGCTATGAGGAGCAAGTTAGCAGCACCCCTCCATGGCCTCTGCATCACCTCCTGGCTCCAGGTTTCTGTTCTGTTTCAGTTCCTGTTCTGACATCCTTCAATGATGAATAGTGCTATGGAAATGTAGGGAAAATAAATCCTTTTTTCCCTAACTTTCTTTTGGTCATGGAGTTTCATCACAGCAATAGTGACCCTAACTAAGGCAGTGCTCATGAACCTTTCCAACTCCATGTTAGAATGTTGACTTGATCTTGGACAGGTTCTGTGCAGACAGCCATAGCTGCTGTGAACTCATTAGTGTAACAATCCTGTCATAATCAGAAGACTGTTTAGTTCCACTCCTTCATAATTTTTGGCTCTTAAAATCAGCCCTTCCCTTCTATAGTGGCCCCTAAGCATTGCAGAAAGAGTCTGATATATGATATTTCCCATTCGTGGGTGAGAACCTCATAGTCACTTATTCTATATGTTTACTGAATGTGAAGTGCTGCTTTTACTGTTATAAACTACACAAGGAAGCTACTCTCATTGGGTCGGAGAGCTGCACTAATCTATAGGCAGGGAGATAATAATTCAGGGGGCAGCTTAATACTCTGTCCGTAAGCTAGCAAGTTTTATGTCAACCCTAGAAAAGCTAGTGGCATTTTAAAAAGGAAAATTTTTACTGAAAAGATGATATCAGAATGCCTGAAGACAACAAACCTATGGGACACAGGTTTGATTATTGATTGATGTGAGAGGGCCCAGTCCATTGAGGGTGGGACTACCTCTAGGCAGGTGATCTTGAAGAGTATCAAAAATCAGAGTGAGCAAGCCGGTGAGAGCAAGCCAGTGAGCAGCACTCTTCATGGTCTGCATCAATTCCTGCCTCCAGGTTCCTGCCTTAAGCTCCTGTCCTGACATTTCTGGATGATGGATTATAAGGAACAAGATGAAATAAATGTTTCCTTCCCCAAGAGATTTTGGTTATTATGTTTTATCACAGCATTAAAGACTATAAGACAATCTATTAGCAGAACAATGGAGTAGGTTCATTCCTGGTACCTAGATCTTGGCCATCCATAGGTTCTTGGCTAGATTGATAGTGCCCAGCTGGTGCTTCCATAGCCTGGAAGTGGTATTAAAACAAGTTACCTAACCTTCATCTGATGATGGATGGAGATAGAGACAGAGGCCCACACTGGAGCACTGGACTGAGCTCCCAAGGTCCCAATGAGGAGCGGAAGGAGGGAGAAGATGAGCAAGGAAGTCAGGACCACGAGGGGTG
>NC_022021.1:15410524-15421236 GCF_000317375.1 Microtus ochrogaster
AGAAGAAGAAGAAGAAGAAGAAGAAGAAGAAGAAGAAGAAGAAGAAGAAGAAGAAGAAGAAGAAGAAGAAGAAGAAGAAGAAGATTGTTATTGTCATGGAGGATATGGTGTGGCCCATTGAAGTCACACAGTTTACCCTTTAGTCCATTCATCTTTATTTGCAAGTGTTCATTCCCACAAGTCACTGGTCTGGCTCAAGGCCACTGGTTTCTGCTACACCAGTAATCATGGGCTCTTTCTGGGGCTCCTCTTGGATACTCGTGTTGTTGTCCTGAGTTTTGGAGATCCTACTGTTTTGGATCTGTAGGTTCTTCTCCTTCACATTCTCCAACAGTTCATAGATTCGGTGGATGTTGGGGTAGACCAAGTGAGCCCTGCTTCTGTACCTGAGTGGTAGCTGCGTTAGCTCACTAGCTTTCCCTCATCTTTATTACCTGGGCAAGCTTTGCTGTTGAAAGCTTGGAGACATTCTAGGTGTAGGTCACTGCGTGGGGCCATGGGGTGGTGTCCATGGTTCCAGTTGCCAGTGAGAGTTCTGCAGATGCCTGGGATCTGGTCAGTCACCTGGGAACATGTTGGTGCCTGGGGCACCAGGCTGCTACCAGGGCCATGCTGATCTGGGTGGCTTGTGCTGTCACCAGGGCTGTGGTGGTATCCAGGCCAAGCTGCTGCCAAGGGCTATGCCTGGGTCTGTGGTCCTGCTGTAGCTGGGGTCTGTGGTGACGTCCATGGCTCATGTTTGCACAAGGGTAGGGTGGAGAGGTCATTGGAACCCTGCTGTGTTGAGCCAGCTCTGCCCTTCACTGGCCCTGCTCCTTGCTGGATACTGCAGCAGGCTAGCTGGCCCTATCCCTCAGGGGAAAACTTGACCCTGACTTGGGAAAGATGGCCTCCACCCCTCACCATAGGCATGTACCTCTCCTGGGCAGCACATTAGAGATGACTCTATTGTCAGGGATGTGCGTGAGCTATTCCTGAGGGCTTCAGAGCAATAGAGCTGACCCTGTTTCTCCTCATCTGCCATGCGGTGGCATGTGTGAAGGAAAGATGCCATCTTCCCTTTGCCACTTACTATCTGTGACAGGCAAGAGATCTGGCCCTGGGATCATGGTCATGAAAGTGAGAGAGTCAGTCCTGCGCCATACCAGCTGCAGCACATAGCATAGCAGGCCCTACACTTTGCCAGGGCATCACACTAGAGCTGACTTTGTTGTCAGAACCACAAGTGAGCTAGCCCTGCGGGCACGAGAGCAGGAGAGCTGACTCTGACACCCCTTCATATTCCCTCTACAGCAAGTAGGAGAGAAGGCTCTGAACCTTGCCCGGGCAGAACAGTAGAGCTGCCTCTGGCGAAGTGAGAGTGGGGGACACGGATTGAGAGTCTGAGAGCTGGTCTCACTCCTTGATGCGGGTAGGCTGCACTTGCCTAGGCAGTGCTGGAGAGCTCACCACACTAGCTCTTATTGCAGTTCACTGGTTCACAGTTTGGTAAGAGTGTTGATGCCTAGTCCCTCTCTGGAAGCCTCTAGAGCACACCCCAGTACTTCGAGGACTAGTAGTCAACAGGGAGAAAGCTTAGTAAGAACTTAATCTCTTCATGTCCTGTGGCCAATGTTGTGATGTCTTCAACAATAGGCTCTTACTATTAAATTCTGGTGGGCAACTTCAAGCAATGGTAATAGACTGCATTGTTTTGGGGGTCTCTGGGTGTTTCAGACCAACAATTTGAAGGGAGGTACCCTAAAGCAGCCACTTAGCTTTTTATTTGGAGACCTGTGGCTTCTTGGGATAAGCATAATCCTATGAATAAGGTGACTCCAGTTAAATTTCTATATGTGTATCTACATGTGTTCACACATATACCCGATATATATATGCATTTAAAATACTAAATTTTTATATGGCTTTTTCAAATATCCTCCCATAATCCTCTCTGGCCTACTCTACTCTCTTTCTCCTAACTTAAATCTTCTTCCCCATATTTTCTTTTCCCCACTACCTGATCTACTATCCCCTTCCCTTAAGACCAGTGATCCCTTTCTAGTTTCTTGGATTTTGCAGGTACTCCAACTTACACACACAAATCTAAAGATACACTTATGAATGAGAATATGTAATGCTTGTTTTTCTTTGTTTGTGTTACCTTACTTAGGATAGCATTTTCTAGCTCTAACCATTTCCTTGGAAATTTCTTCAGCTGGAAAAAAAAATACAATTATGAAATTTTCAGATAAATAGTTGGAGCTGCTCTTATTTATTTTTATTTCATTTTGATTTATGCATGTGTGTATGGCCAGAGGTCAGAAGAAGATATTAGATCCCCTGAAGTCACAATTTATTGTGACCTAACACATCGGTGCCGACTCAGGTCCTCTGGAAGAGGAGCAAGTGTTCTTAAATGCTGACCTATCTCTCCTTCCCCCTTAATATTCTTTTGTTATTCACGTTAAAAATAAAGATGGTGGATGTAGCCCAATGATAGAGTGCTTGCTTAGCAAGTGTAGTGTCCTAGATTCAATATCTAGTACTGCAAAGAAAGGCTCTTCTGATAAATAATGAATAGATAAACTGTTGTATATCCATACAATGCAATACTACTTACCAGAAGACAAAAGTGAGCACCAAGTCATGAAATACATGAATGGTATGCAAATGCATGTTGCTAACTGAAAGAAACCATTTTAAAACGTGTGCATACTTTATTATTCCGTGTATGTAACATTCTATAAAAGGTAAAACTGTAAGAAAAATGGAAGACAAAAAAAAGCCCCAGTGGATTTAAGATCCTTTCAGCAATAGGAAAATCATGTCTGGTACTGGAAACCTAGCCAGCTATCCAAGGCTAAGAAAATCAGGGATGTTGGAGGAGAATCTATAATCTCCACTATTTACAGTCCTTCACTACATTGTAAATGTTTGTCCTTTACTTTCAAATAAGTATAATTCTTATTTCTTACCAAGGAAACTTACTTTTTTGCAAAGGAGAGCATTACAAAAAAACACAACCAATCAAAACACAGAGTTGTGGAGTACAATGGACATAACTATAAAACCACTCTCATACCAAACAAAGGCTAAGGAATCATAGAGGAAAATCAGTAAGTTCATTGTGAGACTGTGTCTCAGTGATATCAGAAACACACACACAGAAACACACACACACACACACACACACACACACACCCTACACACGATAACTAAAACAACTTGAATAATAAAAGAACTTCTGCATGTAGCATCATCCCCAATCTCAATTTATACTGCATAGCTACAGTTATCAAAACAGCATGGCATTGGCATAAAAAGAAACATATTAATCAGTGTAGTAGAATTGAAGACCCAAAAATAAGTCCACACACCTATAGAAACCTGAGTTTTTATAAAGAAGCCAGAAATACACACTGTAAAAAGACAGCATCTTTAACAAATGGTGCTTGTCTATCTGGATGTACGCATGAGGAAGAGTCCAAATAGATCCATATCTATTTCCCTGGACAAAATTCACTTTCTAATGGACCTCAACATAAAGCCAGGTATACTGAATCTAATGGAAGAAACACTAGGGAATAGTCTTGAACTCATTGGCACAAGAAAATTAGACTTTCTGAACAGACCACCAATAGCACAGGCACTAAAATCAACAATTAATAAATGGTACGTCAAGAAACTGAAAAGCTTTTTTTGCAAGGCAACATCATTTGGACAAGGAGGCAGATTAAAAAATGGGAAAAGATTATTTATCAAATCCACATCCAATAGAGGGCCAATATCTAAAATAGGTAAAGAACTTAGAAAAAGACTAAAAGACAAGAAATAAAAAATTAAAATGGGATATAGATCTAAGCATAGAGTTCTTAAAGATTTAAAAGTGGGAACACAAATGACTAAGAAGCAAAGAAGTATTCAGAATCCTTAGTCATTATAGAAAATACAAATGAATTCTATACAGGCATCTGAAGTGAGAACCCTCCTAGTGTCAGAAGAGGAGGCAGAGCTACTTAGAGAAATGACCAACTCTGGGAGTAGGCAGGATAACCCCAAAATGACCCCCAAACATCCTGTAGCTCCAGAAAGTAAGACATGCTCAAAACCCTAAATCAAAACAAGTCATAGTGGGCACATATAAAAAGACAAAGAATCTAACTAAAGGTGTAATTTGAAGAACAGGATAACTGTGGTATTAAATCATAACTCAAAATCCAAAATCCAAATGTGTTCATACTGACATAAAATAACTCCATATATAAACGGGAAATATCTAGAGATCCTATATAGTAGCATTCAAATTAATCGACATAGATTTTCCTCCCAAAAATGTTCCGTAAGTCCCACTCTTCCCTTAGCTGTGGCCTATACACTGTTTTATAAAGAATATGCAATAGTGCTTTGTCTCTGCTGCTGACATAACTCTATCAACCAGTCCAAAAAGAGAATATACTCTATAAACTGCTAGTAACTCCAGAAAACTGCCAATGTCATCAAAAAAGAGGAAAATCTATAAAGCACACAGTCTAAGTGTATCTAAGGAAACACCAGAATCGACTGAAATGTCCTGGACTGAATCCTGAAGAGAGAAGACCTATCTTAGGGATTTTATTGCCATGAAGAGACACCATGACCCTGGCGACTCTTATAACGAAAACCATGTATTGGGGTGACTTTCAGCTTCAAATATTTTGTCCACTGTCATACTGGAGACATGGTAGCCTATAGGAAGACATGCTGTTGGAGAAGGAATTGAGAGTTCTACATCTAGATTCACAAGTAACAGGAATTGAACTGTGTGACTGGGCATAGCTTGAATATAGGAGACCACAAAGCCCACCCCAACAGTGACACACATTCTCCAAGAAGGCCACACCTACTCCAACAAAACAACACCTCCTAATAGTGCCCCTCCCTATGGGGACCATTTTCTTTCAAACCATTATAAAAACTAATGAAATCTCATTGGGACCCAGAGGTTGGTTAGTAATCCTTTATCACTGTTCTTTATTGTATGGAATATGTTATCCTAGTACAAGACATAAGAGAAGAAACTGGATATGAAAAATGTAGGAATTTTTTGTAAATCTAAAGATAATATCTAAATTCAAAACTCCATATATGAAAGGAACAAGGATTTTTAAAGAAAGCAAAGGCCTGAGACCCATTCAGATGCATTTTTACTGTGGAACAGGAAGCCTGACGAGTGAACAGCACTGACTGCTTCACCCTGAATCTGCACATTTCCTGCTGTTCATGACTCCATCATGTTGCCCTCCTTTCCTGTTCTGTGCTGTCTGTAAGTCACTAATTCCTACTGTTCTGTAAAGCAAATGCAGTCTGTTTATTAATGTTCTTTTCTTTGTTGTATGCTAATACCTGACTTCAAGATCTCAGAATCAACTGAGAACACAGTACATTGGCCAGAGAAAATGTATTGCCACCCAGGGGAAGCCTTTCCTGCTTGGCTGCATCTTCCTAATCCACTATATTAATCCACTTCCTTTTAAAAATGATCAGCACTTTAGTGTACTCTGCTTTTATATTAAGTATGTTCCAGGCATACCTTCTTGGAATTATAATTTTACCAGTTAGATAGCAATTCACTGAACTGTTCGCTCTTCATTATAAAAGAAAACCCAACTTCTAAATAACTTGGAAATAATGTACCAGTTGTCAGAGTTGCAGCAGCTGAAACTAAAATAAACGTACCTCCCTGTTTTGTCCAGCTCAGATAGGAAGTTGTAGTTTAAGAAGGGCTCCTCTGTTTCTGGAACACAGACATTCTATTTGTTGACTTTTTCCCCCTCTGTCATTAGTGGCATGATAGCAAAGGTTTCACAACAGGAAATGGTGTCTTGGGTTAAAAAAAAAGAGAGAAGAATGATAATAACAAAACATTTCGTATGTAGTCTTTGCTGATTTTCAGCCAAGATTTCTTTCAAGCTATTAAGGGCACAATGAACCCGAGCCAGAGAGCGGGGTAAGTCCTAAGCCGCACAGCAGTCCGTGGTATTGCTACTGTGGACCTAAGTAAGACTCAAAGACACAGGAAATACCTGTAGAATGGGTCCAGCTGGACCCTGTGCCTACCATCTATCCTCTTTTCATACCCACCCCCTGATCCTTCCCAGGATCTGGAGACAGTTACTCTATTCTCTACTGCTTTGAGATCAGTTTAGTAGCTTCTGCATGTGAGAACATACAGTGTTTGTCTTCCTGTGTCCAAGTTAGTTCTTTAACACAATATTCTTCAGTTCTATTCTTACTGCTTTGAATGGCAGAATTTTATGCCTTTTTATGACTGAATAATGTTCATTTATATATATAATATTATCTATTTTATTATATGTAAACATAATAATAGTTGCTATATATAAACATACAAAACATTTATTTATATACATGATTTTATATTTTATATATCTGTCTATATTTCCATTCATGCTTCAAAGACTAGGTCAATTCCATGCCTGAGTAATTGTGAATAGTACTAAGATAAATATGAGAGTGTGATATCACCTCAAACCACTGATCATTTTCTCTCAATACATACAGAGTAATGAGATAGATGGATAATATGATAGTTAAATTTCTTATTTTTTGAGGAAACTTTATGCTTTTTTCAATAAAGGGTGAATAAGATAAACTTTTTTATTGCTTTATAAATAATACCATTCAAAATTTCCACCTCCTCCCCTCCTCCCATTTTCCTCCCGCTCCCCCACTCACCTTCCCCTCCCCCTCCAGTCCTAAGAGAGGGCAGGGTTCTTTGCCCTGTAGGAAGTCCAAGGCCCTCCCCTCTCCATCCAGGCTTAGGAAGGTGTGCATCCAAACAGATTAGGATCCCAAAAAGCCACTACATGCAGTAGACTCAAATCCCAGTGCCATTATCATTGACTTCTCCATCAGCCCCCATTGTCAGCCACATTCAGAGAGTCTAGTTTGATCACATGCTTGTTCAGTCCCAGTACAGCTGGCCTTGGTGAGCTCCAATTAGATCAGGACCACTGTCTCAGTGGGTGGACCAACCTCTCGCTGTCCTGACTTCCTTGCTCATCTTCTCCCTCCTTCTGCTCTTCAACTGGACTTTGGGAACTCAGTCCAGTGCTCCGATGTGGGTCTCTGTCTCTATCTCCATCCATTGCTGGACAAAGGTTTTATGGTGATATTCAAGATATTTATCAGTGTGGCTATGGGACAAGGACAGTTCAGGCTCCCTCTTTTATACTGCCCAAGGATCTAGCTGGGAATATCCCCGTGGACACCTGGGAACTGCTATAGAGCCAAGTCTCTTGCCAACCCTAAAATGGCTCCCTTAATTAAGATATTGTCTTCCCTGCTCCCATATCTGCTTTTCCTCCATCTCCATCATCCCACTCCCCCAATCTCTCCCCAATCCTCTTTTCCCTTCTCTTTCCCCCTCTCCCTCTCTCCCCTTCCTCCTCCCCATGTTCCCTACTTTTGCCTGGAGATCTTGTCTACTTCCAATTTCCAGGAGGATCTATATATGTTTTTCTTTGGGTTCACCTTATTATTAGCTTCTCTAGGATTGTGAACTATAGGCTCACTGTCCTTTGTTTATGGCTAGAATCCACTAATGATTTTAATACTAAGCGTTGTCCTGAAGTTTGTCATGAGAAATGCTCACAACATCCATTTATTTTCTAGGAAGCCTAAAACTTTCAATAGAAGGAATGAAGTAAAGGCTGCTGGGTCAGAATCTGTGGTTGTCTTTAGAAAGGTAGAGTGAGGTGGTCTCAACCCTGTGAGTTCTAGAATAGTGAAGGGAAGCAGAATGCCAGGTTGGTAACAGAAGAAATGTAATCTTCATGCAAAGGTCTATGATTCAAAAGTTATTTTGTCTATCATCTATGTATCTATGTATCTATCTATGTATCTATCTATGTATCTATGTATCATCTATCTATCTATCTATCTATCTATCTATCTATCTATCTATCTATCTATCGTCTATCATTCATCTATATCTATTATCTATTTAGCTTCTATTCATTCTAAAGTTGTCAGAAACTAGGTCCTCTATTTGAGGTGAAAATCCAGTAGATTAGTTTTTGTAGACCAGACTACATCAACAATTACAGCTTTGAAGTTATTTTTTAAAATAAGTTTGCTTCTTTTTTATGTAGTGGTGCTATGGACAACCAATTAGCTACTGGCTCTACCATCTTCTATCCTCAAACTCTGTATTTAGCTTGCAAGTGACAAAGTGCTCAGTTGAAATGTGAGCCACACAAGAAAGAGGTACATATTCCTTCCAATCATTCATTGTCCACTGTCTAACTATCTGTATAGTAAGATAGAAAATGTTGCCTCCTTTTCTGCCTAAAAAGTGAAAATAGTTGGCATCTAGCAGTTTACACTCTGTTGATCCTTGAGAAAAGTAAGCACTAATGACTACAACAGCCCGATTATCAGTTCTTGTAGTTGAGAAGGAAGTGAGAATCAATAGGAGACGGTAAAGTTCCTTATTGGTAGTTTCTGTAAGCATTTCTGAATAAGACCAGAAGATCCCGAGCAAATTTATTGTTGTTTCTATGGCTGAAGAAGTTGAAAGAGTGTCTAAGTGCATCAGTATAGCAATGCTAGAGATTATATTGTTATTGTTGTTGTTGTTATTGCTAATGTTTTGTGTGTGTGTTTTCCATGAGTGTACAGGTGCTGACATGGGCCAGAATAAAACAATGGATCCTCTCGAGTTACGGGTAATTGTGAACAACCTGAGTGCTAGAAACCTAACTCTGACCCACAAGTGCCATGAACCACAGAGCCATCTCTTCAGCCTGGGAATCATAGTTTTTGATGAAGAAATGTACCCAACCATCTTTAATAGTTCACCAATAACTGTCCAATTATGTCGAGATTTACTCTATGTGTCTCTTATACTGAAAGAAGATGTCTCCCAGCTCAGTCAGGGTCAATCCTATTTGAATTTAGAACAAAGAACAAATTCGCATGCAATATTATGGTGCATAGGCAATAGTGCCTCTTCTAGCAAGTTTTCCTCTTAACATCACCCCTGCAGTTATTTAATATAAGTCTTGTTTATACGCTTCATACAGAATATCCTTGATGTTTCTGGGGGAGCATCCTCTTCACACATGTATTGTGATAATTATACTTCAAAGACAATGTGCTTTTAAAATCCTGTCCCTTTGTGAAGTCTCCTTTGCAGCTAAATAAACCATCCAAAAAATATCAGCTGTGTTAGTCATACCTTGACTTTCACCTAAAATAGTTTTATCTAGCTTGTGACTTCTCAAATGGGATGTGTTTCCAAACAATTTCTGGTTCTTTTAAATATTAAATCCATGAATTGACACCTTTGAAGTTATTTAAAGAAATTTGCCACAGGCTTTGAAATTCTAAAGACAGTTCTAAAAATACTTCAGGTACTTGCATCAACTTCGGTCTACATCCCTAACTTGTAAAAGAAAAAGCTGTAACAGAAAACATTTATTTGATATTTTGTCTCTGATGAACCTTATCTTAAAGCATAACAAAAATGATTATAATGAACTTATATAAGAATTTAAATAGTCAACATGTCCTTAATTTGAGAAATATGTCAGTCATCTATGGACTTGCTTTAATCATCTCAGCTGGGTCTTTTGCATCATGCACCAAGTTCACACATACATACTTCTCCAAGCACAATAGGTGAGTAGCCTTCGTAGAGTCCTGCGGAACATGCCAGACTCCTACCTTTCTCCTCCCTGTTCCGCTTTCCTTCCCCCAGTGGACGTCTATCATTTCAGCGGAGCTTTTGAAATGTGTCTTTCTGTTTTCAACTAATATGCTTGCTTAGCTTCTTCTCTTTCTCTTCTTGGGTGTTACAGCTTATGCTATTGTTTCCAGGTTACTTGAAATAAATATTGGACATCTACATCACTTCCTTGATTCTCTTTGACACATATGCAGCCTTACTATTCCTTATCAATTTATACTCAAGATTAGTGTGTATGTGATCATGACTGTAAAGTCTACCCATGTGTCATGTATGTTGTTGGCAAGATAATAAACACGTTTGTGTCATTTAGTCATGAAGATTTCTTTCTGTTTTCTTCAAAATGTAAAAAATAAAAAATGTAATCTGAATAAGTGAGTTTACTTTGACTTACTCTATTCATTTCCTGGACATTGATGCACGAGTTTACTTAGTCAATCGATATCCACAGTTCTTCCTTCAATTTTGTGGGCAGTATCTCTCTGTTGCTTTCTTTCCCATACAAAATTCTTTGTGTTCCTGGAATCTCACTTGTCAGTTCTTGCTACTTCTTCAGTTAGAAAAATGTTATTCAGCAGCTCCCCGCATACTCCTAGACCTGGATATTCCCCGAGTACTTTCAAAGTTTTAGGTTTTTCTTTAAGGGTTTCAATCGATTTGGAGCTGATTTTAATTTTTTAGAGCGTAGAAGAAACGAATCCAGTTCCTGTTTTTGACAGCCAATATTTGTTAAAAAAAGAAAACAGATGACAAGTGTTGACAAGTATGAGCGTTTGCGCACCACTGTTTGGATGTAAATGTGCCAGCCACCATGGAAATCAGTACAGAGGATGTGAATGTGCCGGCCACTGTGGAAATTAGTACAGAGGTTTCACATCAAAACAAAAGCAGAACTGCCTTTTGACCCAGCTTACTTTTTGGGGTGGTATATACTCTAGGATGTATATATATATTCTTTTTATTTATTTATTTATTTATT
>NC_022021.1:15423052-15453349 GCF_000317375.1 Microtus ochrogaster
TATATATATATCTTAAGTCAACACATCACAGAAATACTTGCACATTTGTGTTTATTACTATACTATTCAAAATAGCCAAGAAATGCAACTAATCTAGATATCTATCAACAGGGGTTAAAGAAAATGTGGTACAGATGTACAATGGAGTTTTTTGCAGCCATAAAGAAAAATGGAATCATAAAATTTAAAGAAAAACTAACATAGCTAGAATAGGTGTCCCTGGGGAGGAATAGTACTAAAGATTCACAAATTGAACAATTATAATAACAAAATAAACGTTATTAAATTGTCCTTGAAAGGTGACAAAAAAAGAAAAAAAGAAAGTCCTCTGTTGAGAATTCTCTGTTTGGATCTCTACACCATTTTTATTGGATTATTTGGTTTATTTATTTTATATTTTGGATATTAGCTCTTTGTCAGATGTGGAATTGGTGAAAATCTTTTTCTATTCTGTGACTGCTGTTTTGTCCTATTGAAGATGTCCTTTGCCTTTCAGGAGCTTTTCAGTTTCCTGAGGTCCCATTTATTAATTGTCAGTCTTAGTGCCTGTGCCATTGATGTTGTGTTCAGAAAGTTGTCTCCTGCACCAATGTGTTCAAAGATGTTTCCCACTCTCTCTTTTATAAGGTTCAGTATAACTGGGTTTGTGTTGAGGTCTTTGATCTTCTTGGGCTTGGGTTTTGTGCAGGGTGATAGATATAGATCTATTTGATTCTTTTACATGCAGACATCCAGTTAGACCTGCACCATTCCTGGAAGAGACTTTTTTTTTCTTCATTGTATATTTCTGACTTTTTAAAATAAAAATTTAGGTGTCCATAGTTATGTGGATTTACATTTGAGTTTTTAATTTGATTTCATTGACCAATGTGTGTGTTTTTTATGCTAATACCATGTGATTTTTATTACAGAAGCTCTATAGTACAATTTGGAATCAGGAATGGGGATACCTCCATCAGTTCTTTGATAATTCAGGAGTTTTATTTTTTTTATTTTTATTTTTTATTTTTTGGCATGGTGATTTTAATTCTTTTTTTAAATTTCTTTAAATTTATTTATTTATTAAAGATTTCTGTCTCTTCCCCACCACAGCCTCCCATTTCCCTCACCCTTCCCCTCCCCCAATCAAGTCCCCCTCCCTCATCAGCCCAAAGAGCAATCAGGGTTCCCTGCCCTGTGGGAAGTCCAAGGAACCCCCTTCCATCCAGGTCTAGTAAGGTGAGCATCCAAACTGCCTACGCTCCCACAAAGCCAATAAGTGCAGTAGGATCAAAAACCCATTTCTTGAGTTCTCAGTAGTCCTCATTGTGTTTATTAGCTGTAAGAGTTTTCTGGTAGAATTTTTGGGGTCACTTATGTATACTATTATATCATTTTCAAGTAACAGTACTTTGACATCTTCCTTTCCAATTTGTATTCTTTTGATCTCCTTTAGTTGTCTTACTGTTCTAGCTAGAACTTCAAGAACTATATTGAGTAGATGTGAAGTGGACTACCTTGTCTTCTTCCTTATTTTAATGGATCTTCTTTGAGTTTCTCTCCATTTAATTTAATGTTGGCTATAGTCTTACAGTAAATTGGTCTATTGCTTGTATCCCTGACTTCTCCAAGTCTTTTTATCATGAAAGGGTGCTAAATTTTACTAGTGGCTTTTTCAGCATCTCATGAGATGATCATATTTTTAGTTGGTTTTTATGGTGGATTACATTGATAAATTTTCATATCTCGAACCATCCCTGCATCATTGGGACAAAGACTACTTGATTATTGTGGATGACAATTTTAATGTGTTCTTGAATTCTGAGAGTATGTTATTGAATATTTTTGCATCAATGTTTATGAAGGAACTTGGTTTGTAATTCTCTTTCCTTTTTAAATCTTTTGTGCTTTGGGAATTGGGGGTAACTGTGGCCTCTTAAAAAGAATTTCACAATGTTCCTTCTGTTTCTATTTTGTGGAATAATTTGAGGAGTGTTGGTATTAGTTATTCTTTGAAAGTGTGGTAAAATTCTACACTGAAACAATGTGGCCTTGGGATAATACTACATTAAAACCACCTGGCACTGGGTTTTTCTTTTTCCTTCTTATTTGTTTATTTTTTGTTGCTGTTTTGTTGTTGGAAGATTTTCATGACTCTTTTTATTTCCTTTGGAATTATAGGCTTATTCAAATTTTTATCTGTCCTTGATTTAACTTTGGCAAGTGAGGTCTCTTCAGAAAATTGTCTATTTCTTTTATATTTTACAATTTTGTGGAGCCTGATGATTCTTTGGATTTTCTCAGTGTTTGTTTCTATATATCCCCTTTTGTTTTGATTTTGTTGAGTTGGATATTCTCTGCCTGTCTTTTAGTTTGGATAAGAATTTGTTTATCTCATTGATTTTCTCAAAGAACCATTTCCTTGTTTTTATCCATTCTTTGTATTTTTCTCATTGTTTCTATTTTATTGATATTAGCCCTCAGTTCTATTATTTTCTTATTTCTATTCTTCTTGTGAATGTTTGTTTCTTTTTCTTTTCTTTCATGAAGTTTTCAGGTATGGTTTTAAGTTGCTAATATGAGATCTGTCTAATTTCTTTATGTAAGTGCTTAGTGCTATGAATGTTTTTCTTAGCATGCCTTTCATTGTGTTTCATAAGTTTGGGAATGTACTCCACTCATTTTTGTTAAATTCTAGAAAGTCTTTAATTTCTTTCTTTATTTCTGCCTTGACCCACTAGTCATTCAGTAGAGTTGTTCAGTTTCCATGAGTTTGTAAGCTTTCTATTGTTGTTTATATCCACCTTTAGTCCATGGTGGTCTAAGAGAATGTAAGAGGATTATTTCAATTTTTTTGTATTTGTTGAGATGTTGTGTTTGCTTTGTGCCCTACTATAAGGTCACTTTGGAGAATGTTGTGTGTAGTGCTGAGAAGAAGGTATTTTTTGTGTGCATTTGAGTGAAATTTTCTGTAATTAACTATTAGATACATTTCAATACTAACTTCTGTTAACTTCAGTATTTCCCTGTTTGGTTTCTGTCTAGTGACCTTCCCATTGGTAAAAGTGGGTTGTTGAAGTCTTCCACTAATGTACTAGGCTTGAGGTATGATTTTGGCTTTAGTAGTGCTTCTTTAAGAAATGTAGGTGCCCTTATGTTTGGGGCATAGATATACAGAATTGAGAGGTCATCTTGTTGGATTTTTTTCTTTGTTGACTACAAAGTGTCCCTCCCCGTCTCTTTTGGTTCATTTGGATCAGAAGTCTATTTTGTTGAATACTAGAATAGCTAAACCAGCTTGCTTCTTTGGTTCATTTGCTGAGAGGATCTTTTTCCAACCCTTTACTCTGAGATAACGTCTGTCTTTGATGTTGAGATATGTTTCTTGTATGCAGCAGAAGGATGGGTTTTGTTTTCATATCCATTCTGTTAGCCTGTGTCTTTTTTAAAAAGATTTATCTATTTGTTATGTTCTGCCTGCATGCCACAAGAGGGCACCAGATTTTATTATAGATGGTTGTGAGCCACCATGTTGTTGCTAGGAATTGAACTCAGGGCCTCTGGAAGATCAGGCAGTGGTCTTAACCTCTGAGCCATCTCTCCAATCCCTAGACTGTGTATTTTTCTCATAATTTTTAAATGTATTTTGCATAGCAACCACAGTTTCCCTTTCCTCCTCTCTTCCCAGTCCCTCCCTCCACCTCCCTCTTTTCCCCTCTACCCACTCCTTTTCTGTCTCCACTTGGATGGGGTAAGTCCTCTCATGGGAATCAACAAAGCGTTGGCCTGTGTCTTTTTGGAAGAAATTGAGTCGATTGATACTGAGAGATATTAATGACCAATGAATGTTAATTTCTGTTATTTTGTTGTTAGTGGTGATGGTATTGTGTGTGTATGTATGTATGTATGTGTGTGTCTGTATCTTTTCCTTCTTTTGGTTTTGCTAGTGTAGGATTGTGAGATTATTTATTTCCTGTGTTTTCCTGGGTATAGTCAACGTCCCTGGGTTGGAGTCTTTCTTTTAGTACCATCTATAGGGATTGATTTGTAGATAGATATTGTTTAAATTTGACTTTGTAATAGAATATCTTGTTTTCTCCAACTGTGATGATTAAGGTTTTGCTCTGTATACAAGAACATTTATTTTTCAGTAATTATATGGGCCCTGAAATAAGTTAATACCCTTTCATTGATTATTTATTTTCCAGGCTCATGTAAAGTCAGCAATTTCTGCCTGTAGATGGTTTATGCTGGAGGGGAGTTGAATGGAGTTGTGGTTTCTTCCTACTAGCGCTGGCTTCATTGCGGTTTGACAGTCACCTAGAAGAACTGATGAAGACAACCAATATACATTGTCCTCTTTATTTTATTCTAAGAACTTTCCAAATAGCATCTGTCCTAGACAAAGTTCAAGTTAATTTCCAAGTGTGAAAAACTTTTATAATGTAATAAATAATCTCCCTAAAATATTTTTATATGTTTGGCAAATTTAAGGTTGAGGACATTATAAAATTGGGGATCAAATGTGTCATTTAACAACCTGTTACCCTAAGGTCATTTTAAACTTAGGTTAGAGTCTCCCAGTATTCCTGACTTTGAAAAAGGTTGTCACACAATACTTGTTTTTGTTTGAAGAACTCTGATGCCATTTACTCCCTGAGTAATGTATTCTAACAATGACCACGAAAGACTGTCTCTAAATCATACATTTTCTGTGTTTCATTTCTTTGAAGAGGCTGCACTTGATACTCACAACTCTCTTTCATTTTCTTTAAAATACATATTAATACCTGAAGTTATATGATCTATCGTGTCTCCCATCCCAGGGAAACTGGATGAAGGCAAGCGTCTTTCTTCCCACCTTTCCTTGATCATGCAGCTTCCTGGTGAGGTAGCCTTTATACTGCAGTCTGTGAGCAAGATGTTCATGCCACTTGCTCCATCACGTTCTTCCTGGTCTAGCACAAGTCTTCTCTCAGAGCGAGCCCTCAGCCATAGTTATCTGGCTATTGATACAGAATATATACAAACACACAGAATCTCCTTTTATCTTTCTAGAGTTGGGGATACCAGTCAGGAAAACTCACCAGATGCTTCTCAGGTATTGCTAACATTGATAAAATCTAGATTCTCTAATGTGGCTTCTTAGGTTACAGATATTCAGGCTAAGACATTGCAACAAGACACAGTTTGTTTGGTCCCTTTCTACCCACTTGTCTGGAGACAGTCACAATCCTAACATAATTATAAACTTGCCACTGCGGTATCACTTCCTATAACTTTACAGCCCCCAATTTTTCGTGTGTTAATATTGTCTCTTTCTCATTTTTTGTCATTCTTCTTGTGTTTTCTGCCCTGCCCCCTTTATTATACACAATACAATTAAGCTATTGCTACCTGATAGCCTTCCATACCAACCAAGAAAATAGATTTTTTTCATCTAAATTAATTTATAACACAATATGATTGACTGAACATATTACTTATATTTTAAAAGCAAAGCATGTACCCAAAGTGATGTTTTTCCAAGAAGTAAAAGTTGTGCTAGTTTTGTTCATTCTCGGGCCCTTAACACAGCCTGGCAAGAACTGAGTACACGGTGTTTAGTAGCTGACTGGGAGACCAGAGTGGAGCTCCCAGGAAGGGGTTCGTCTTGGTGTCTAGGTTTTTCTTCCACTGCCTGGAGTCTTATCTTTGGTAGCTGAGGATGAGAAGTCTTTGTTACTTTTGTTTGCTATTCCCTCTGCATAGCTTTAGCTATTTAGATTTGCCTTATCTGTGTTGTTATGTACTAACAAATTCGTTAAATGTCATGGGTTTCTGGAAATTTTTTGCTCAGGAAATGGCTCTTCTTCCAATAGCCATCTTTGGGAGGATTGACCTTGATTTTAAAAAGCCATCTCTGAATAGGAAAGTGCCGTTCTCTGCTAAACATGCCAGATGATCAGGAGTGCTGACTGAGTTGAGTTTGAGCCACATGAGTAGGGTACAGAGCCTGAGTTCATGTTTCTGATCCAGACCCAAGTCACAAATATCATCCAAGGTTCTGCTGGGCTGGTTCCCTTTACTGCTTCCATATCATGTCTCAAACCGAGTCACCTGTGAAGCTTACGTCTTCAATTAAAGTTGCCCTAATTTATTTTTCTTAACTATTTTCCAAGAAAAATCAGGATGTCAGCAGCTACTGTACAATTTTATACATTAACACAATTATACTACATTAACCACCTCCAGAAGGATTTTTCTAATTAAAAGCACAAAATGTCAGGTGTGTGGTTGCAATCAACAGTGCTAGAATTCAATGCTATATATTTTTTTTTTCAGCAAGTTCAGCCATGTACCAGATAAACACAGAAAAGAACAGGGCCTCTGCTTAAAAGGAAATGCGTGATAATGCTAATGAGGGACATGAAACAATTGGGACCTGGCTGTGTGGGGTCCCTGCTTCCTGGACCTTCCTACCCACTCACCCTTTCCTTTTGCCACTCTCTCATTCTGGGGATAGACATACACTGAAAGCAGCAAGAAGCAGTGACAGAAGAAACAGGTAAAAAGATAAAGAACTGGCCCAGTGGGCAAGTAAATGAATTATATAACTATAAAAGCATCTGCGGAGAAGTTTGTTCAGAAGGAAGATGGGTAGAAAGAGGTGCTGTGCCTGTGGCTAATTTGGACAGGAATGAGAAATGCATCTTACAATCTCACTTTTCTCTGATTTTTTTTTTTTCTGGATAGATTTGACAGCTTCGAATTGCTCAGTAACTCCTCTTTCATGTTTCACTTTTTTGGTTCATTTTCTTCTCTTCTTTACACAATTTTCAAGTCCATATTTGAAACTTAAAAAGAAATTATTTGCACAGAGCTTGCACATGTGTGTGACTCAGAGTAGTCTCAGTGTCTGCACTAAGACTCTTCACCTATACAGCACTCAGAACAACACCTGTTCAAATCGGGAAACAGGGCTGGGTGAGTCAGGTAGGAGGACTTGTATGAAAATTAGCTCCTTGGCATCCATGTCACTATCCTTCCTCTCAGATCACTACAAGCTCCACACAACCATATAGCTCTAGTGCTCTATGCCTATTTATCTGTTTGAATATCCACGCCTTTATCTGCTTACCAGTTCAAATGCTATTGTGTTTGTCTAAGCTGCTGTTTTAGTTACTATCTTTATTGCTGTGACCATAAACAACCTGGGGAGGAAAGGGTTTATTTGGTTTATACAGTCATATGATAGCATTGAAGGAAGTCAGAGCAAGTACTCAAGACAGTGGCATCAGGGAATGAAGTAGTAGTTGGGGAGAAATGTGCTTGCTGGCTTGTGCCTGAGGCTTGTTTAGCCTTTTTCTTTATCTTCTCAAACCACCTTGTCCAGGGATGGACTACCCACAGTGATCTGGTCTCTCCCACATCAGTAATTAATCTAGAAAATGCTCCAGAAGCTTTCCTAGAGGCCAGTCAACTGAAGTTGCCTCTACCCAAATGACTCCAACTTGTGTCAAATTGACATAAAAATTAGCAAGGACAGCCATCATCCTATTTTCTTCTTTCTGGGTCTCCACTACTTTTTCATTAAATGAATGTAAACTTCATAAATCCTACAATCTATTTTTATATTATCTAAAAACTCACAATTATGTTTTGAATATGAAATATGTCCCTCTCCCTGGCAAATGCTCGATGTAAATGGTGTTCAGGATCGGGCTACAGAGAAGCAAGGGAGTCTGATTTTATGAATGGATTAATCCACCAATGATTTTAGTGCATTATTAGGAGGTGATGGAAACATTTGGACATGGACCGTGATCAATGAAAGTATGACTTTGACATATGAATCTTGTCTCCTGCTTTTTCTTTTCTGTGACTCTCTGCTTCCTTGCCACCATAATGTAACTCTCTACCACAGGCTTGGACTGCAACATTTACTGACTCAGCCATTTCCCAGTACCTATTTATACAATTTTTAAAGCAATATCTACAAATGGCTATCAGTAACATAAAACAAAATATATAATATTAGAGTAAATCAAAATATGAAGTACCACATTTCATAATTATCATGATCAAAAAAGCAAAAGATAAGGTATGGAGAAAAGTGAACTCTTGAATCGTTTGCAGGAAATTACATTAGCACAAATAATATGAAAAACACTTTACAGAGCTTAAAAAGTTGAAAAGAAAACTGCTGTGTTCTTTAGCAATCCCACTACTATATACACAGGAAAACAAAAATTAAGGGTGTTGGTGAAGCATACAGATTCCCACATTATGCCATTATTCACAATAGCCACAAGGTAGAAACAAACAAAAAATCTTATATGCCCTTAGCATGGTGAATAAAAAAAATGTGGTACATCATGATGGAATCATAGAATGAAAAGAATACCATGACATACAGCAACATGGATTAAAATGGAGGTCAATATGTCAAATGAAATAAGTCAAGCATAAAAGGCAAGTCCTATATGATCTCATTCGTGTGTGGAATGTACAAAGAAGAAGATAATCTCCCAGAAATAGAGAATGAAATGGTTGTCACCAGATGCTAGTGAAACGAGAGGAGGCAGAGTGGGGGAAAGATTGTTTGCTGGGTGCTAAGTTTTAGTGAGATGAAGGAAAGAAGCCTTGCTTCTCATTGCTCAGTGGGGTGACTAGTGCAAAACAACAAACCATGTGTAGACAGGTGTGTGGACAGGTGTGTAGACAGGTGTGTAGACAGGTGTGTAGACAGGTGTGTGGACAGGTGTGTGGACAGGTGTGTAGACAGGTGTGTGGACAGGTATATCCTGATGCTTTCACCATGAAGAAGGTAACTGTTTGTGAAGATGTATGTTTGCCATTATTGGAATATTGTACATTATATACATGTATTGAAATCATATTACAGCAACATAACAGCACATTTTTAAGTATCAGTTAATTATTCATATTTGCAAATAACAGAACTTGGCTTTAATAGTTATTTTCACTGTTGTTAGTGGTTTCTTTTTTGGTCTGTTTAATCACCCTCTTTTGAAAACATCTTTAAAACTCCTTTTGATGATTATAGGATATTGAGAGAAGTAGAGAAAAGCTTGACATCGCTAACATATCTATAGGAAATATAATTTTTGAACACTGCCCATACCAGTTTATTTTTATGAAGAATGTTTTGTCACTAAGTTGGGATTTAAAAATTTCTAAACATTATAGAAAAATAAAAACATTTGAGCTACAAGTTACTTCACAAAAATTATGATTCCATACTTAATCTTGTTCAGTTCTTTTAAAATTGTATTTTAAATTTCGTGTATATGTATGTATTGTATTTACAATATTTCTTCCCCTCCCTTTGCACTATCCTTGTCTCATCCCTTTCAAATCCATGGCCTCTTTTTTCTTAATTATTATTGTTATACACACACACACACACACACAATTAAATACATAATTATAAGTTGAGTCCACTTAGTGCTGCAAGTAACTGTGTGTTTTTCGTACTGACCCCTCAGGATTAGATAACCAATTAAGGATTTCATCCCTGTGGACAACAGATTGTCTTCTTCTCAGCAGTCATTAATTGCTCAGAGCTCTTCATGGGGCTCCATGAAACTCCCCCCATACACATTGTCATATCTATTAATTTTGTCCTTGTGCGGTCTTGTTTAGGTGACCATATTGCCATGGCTGTAGCTACAATTTCACAATAGACTTCCAATTCCTTTGGTTCTGTCCATCTTGTCTCATCTTCTGAGATGTCCCCTGAACCGTGGGTACAGGAGTTGTCCTGCAGATATTTAATTGTGGCTGAACATTATTTCCTGCATTTTGACTACCTGTAGATCTCTGTGATGCGTGTCTGTTGCAAAAGGGAGCTTTTTTGGTGGGGGCAGGGTGTGATAGCCTTATCTGACTGGAACCAGGCAAAGAGTAAGAACCCTGGGTAAGGCCTCTCGGTTGGATATCATGATGCAGGAAAAGGTCCACTCAGCTTGTGAAGACAGCTGAGAATACAACCGAGGGTTGGGAAATGCTCTTGATTAACTATTTAGAATTACCATATTATAGATATGAGGGCTGGGAATGTAGCTCAGGATCTGAATTTCACCTCAGCAGCTCATAAACCAGGCATGGTTGTCCATGCCTATAGTCCCAGCATTTCAAAAGTGGAAAGATGGAGATCAGAAGTCTAAGGTCATCTAGACAGTGAATTCAAGACTAACCTGGGCTACATGAAATCTTGGCAAAAATAAAAATAAAGCAGAGTAACTGAATGAAGCAAATAAAGACATTGGACTGGAGTTCTAGCCTGCAGAATTATACGGCACAGACATCCTTTTAAATATACCTTACTTGGTTGCTATTTATCACCAAACAAGCCGTAATGTTTGTAATGTATGAATACTTTAAAATAAACTAGTGTCTGAAACAGAGTTCAGTCAATAGTTTGCAAACGTCTCTGTGTTTCTCTGCATTCACTTAGCTACTGATACATTTTTTTTTTTCAATGAATGAAGCAGATCTGAGCACATTCAATAAAGGAAAGCAAAAATTACCAGGTTTGGACTTCCCTTCACAGCCAGAAAGATTCTGTTGAGTCTACCAGCAGGGGATTCTGCGTATTAATACCCCACCTAGAAGAGCTGACATGTTGAAAATGAGATTAACACTTCCCGGTTTTACATTAACTAAGGCTAAAGTGTCATTTGCCTTATCAGGAGAAAATATTCAATGCTGAAGTGAGAACAAGGTATGGTTTTAAGAAACATGTTACAATATGAAGTAGGATGTGTGCTTCTTTGAGCATAAATGTCCTGCAAGGATAAGAGTCACACTAATGATGACTCAAAGACTAAATCTAAACACACGTAGCATCCCAACTCATTTCCAAGCCAATGCCAACTGACACAGCAAACAAGTTTTTAGTGCTTTAAGTATTTTTAGAAGTAGCACATGAGTCCACTGTGTCTAAGGCACTGATTCCAGAGTATTTGTTTCCAATTCCAGAGCAGCCCAGAAACAGAAGAAAATGATTTAGTCATTCCAATATAGGTAAAACTTCTTAATTCCCTAACTTCACAATCCACCTTGTTATGATTTTATTGAATTATGATATGTATGATATATATAGATCAATATATCAAAAATTTCTAATAGAAGGAAGACTTCAAATTACTATCTGATCTAAATGAAAACAGGGTGGCACACAAGGGTCAAGAGTGGCTTTCTCAGGCTCAGGAGGTTGGGACATCAACTTCACTCAATAGCCTCTCTGGGTGAGACTAGGTGCTGAGAGAGAAGCTACAATAGAGGAGGTAAGTTCTTTGTGTTCCATGACTCAGCATGGAGTTGTGCAGGAAGACAACAGCCATCTACAGAGTAGAAACCCAACTCCAATAGGGGACTGAAGAGAGGCGTAAAGAGGAAAGAGAACTGCTCTATGAGAATCTGGCTATATTCCCAGAGGGACAGAGTAAGGTGTTAACAGGCGAGAGAGGAAATGATGGGCGTCATGGGAATGTGGGACGTCGTGGTTAAACAGGCAGGTGACATGTATCAATAGCCGTAGTGTTATTACAGAAATTACTGTTTTACCGAAAACAGTGTGTAAACTGAAATCATAGGTGGTGAACTAGCCAGCTTTTCTTTTTCATTGTAACAAAAAGGTAAGTAAACATGAAAAGAAGGGCTTGTTTTGACTCAGATGTCGAAGGCTTTCATCCATGATCTATGTTCTCTCCTACTTTGGGCCTGGTAGACGGGTGTGGTGCAAAGAAAGAGGTCTCTCCTGGCCAGGCTGGGGAAAGAAAAAGAGAGAGGAGGAAGCTGTGATTCTTACAGTCCCCTCTGAAGACTTAAAACCTCCCTACTGGGCTCACTTTGAAAGGTTCTATCACTTCTAGTAGTGACCACACGGGGGGACATTCAAGATTCCATTTGATAACAAATGAGAAGAAAGAGAAAAAGAACCTGAACTTTATTCTGATTGTTAATAATCTACTAAACAAATATTAAAAATATGACACACTGGTGGTTGTTGTTTCTGTTTATATCAGACTGTCCAATTGGTACTATCTTTTGGAGTCTCAGTGAAAATAAAGAAAGGTGGGAAGGGATGAAAACACATCTTATTTTTTTTTTTTTTTGAGGAATGCCAGCCATATGAAGTTGAAGTCTGTTCTAACTATTTTGATTTATTGTCCCAAGGTGACACTGGTCTGTACTATTCAAAAGAAACTGGGAGGGCAGACAGCTAACATAACACAAAGTAAGGCAACTTGATGCCTCCCCAAGAGAGGCTGAAGAGGTCTTGCTTGTGGATAAGATGATACTAGTAATGAGAGCAAAAACAAAACAGTGCAGGGGTGGGTGAGAAACGAGTACCCATGATTGGGGTGAGATAGGAAGAAATGCAGAGATAACCTTTATAGGTGTTCCAGGAGGATTTGGGAGTGATACAAAGTAAGGACCACTGGGCCGCAAGGTGGGAAGTGCAAAGACATCCTGGCAGTTCCCAAAGATGAAGGAGCATGCACATTGCATCATCAGGACCACGGAGAACAAATCCTCCCAGGAAGTCATGTCTTTTTGTGTTAGATGTTTTGCAGCTGAGTTGGGGTGGGATTTGTTGGGGGGGGGCAGTGAAAGAGGAGGAGAAAAATCACTGAGAAGAAGTAAACAGTCTGAAAGGAGGGGAAGACTATGAAGGTAAATGTTTGCCTCTCTGCTACTTTGTGTCTCTTGAAATGAAGCTGGATTTGAATAGTACTGCCTGTGTAGTGTGGAATGTGGGCATTGTGAGCAAATTGACTGTCTCAGATGATTTGACACATTTTGATTTCTACTTAGGAAAATATCTGTTAATCCTATTAGAAAGAGAAGGAGAAGGGTCCTGACTAGAAAGGCAAAAGATCAAACTCCTTCCCTTCTTGCACAGGCTCTCCCCATCCCAGCTATTAAAACCTCTGCTATTTCCAGAAGACCTCATGTCTCATCACTGACCTGCTTGGCATGACATCAAAATCCCTTCTCCACCTCTTCATCTCTTGCCTGGCACTGCCAGGAAGCAAGACAGGACTGCATGGCTGCTGTCTCCGTGGCAAATGACAGGAGAAAATAAATCTTATTTTATGCCTTTCTCTTAATGTAATTTTCCTTCTTCCTTTCCTTTCTTGTTTCTATGGTTCACTATTTGCTAATATCCAACCACAGACCATTCTTTGTGTTTGGCAGAGGAAGCAGTTTTATTGTTTGGTAACTGCAGGGGGGATATGGTGTCTATGATGTTGTCTAAACCCAACTTCCCCCAGGAAGGTTAACTACCTCCATCCTTCCCTCAAAGGGGAAAAATGCCAACCACAGACACCCATACAAGCCACCCTCTCTATTGAAAGAAAGCAGATCCGTTGTTGCCTGGAAGAACTTTTTATCCTCACAATGATGTTATCTCCATGTTGCAGTTCAATGTTGGGTACCAGGAGAAGTTATCTAGAATCTGAATCTACAGAGTGTAAATTATAGATGAGGGAAGCCTTTTTCCCTCTCTAACCCCTTTCTGGGTGCTGGAGCAGCATGTATGCCTGATCAAAGGCCTGCTCATCTGTCTCAAGAGCCAGTGCAGGAGCCCAGCATGCACCTAGAAATATGCACTCACAATCCTAGAAAACGGTGTTCATTAAACTCCACGGGCAGGTCCTCATCCAGAATCTGCTCCATGCCAAAACAGCGTGCTGCTGTTAATCCCCTTTATAGATCAGGCAGTAAAATAAAGAGGGTGGGGCTGAAGGGCAGGGAAGTCTGCACACTTGTTTGGAGAAGAAGAAAAGGGAAAACACAGGGACTTCGTGTTCTCTCCTTTATGTTGAGAGTTGCCAGGACTGGCCAAACCATGGAGAGACACAGGGCCTTTTAGCATTCACAGCATTTGCTCTTCCACAGGGTACGGGCAACACCGGAGTTTTGAACAAGATCACATAAATGTCTTTCAAATAGTGGCACATGGCCATTTCTGTATTGCTCCTCTCTGTGTGCTAAGGAGGGAAAATAACAATCACAACAGACATTGCTGAGCACTTACTAGGTGCCAGGCAGGTGGTGTGCTACGTGTGCCATGCCATTTCCTTCTCTAAGATCCCTGGGCAGTAGCTACGAGGGCTGGTGACGTCACAGTTTAGAAAGGCAGAGAATCTTGAAGGAGTAAGTAGCAAGACTGGGATTTGAACCCGAAGCTTCCAAAACCTCACTCTTCACTTCTCTGTCATAATTCTCTCTATAAATAGTTCCCTTGAAAGTATGGTTTTTGGTTTTCATTTAAGATTTTAGTGACTGCTCCTTAATAATAGTTCTGCTATTATCCGAATCATTACAATTTTCTGCAATCAAACCATAGGGTTTCTTAGAGAGAGGGCCTGTGTCTCTCTTACCTCTGCATACCCCTGCAGCTCTGAAAACAAAGCCTGCCCAGAAGGGGAGCTAAACAATTATTTGTTGAAACGCACTTTACATTATATCTGTATCTAAATAAAGCCCTCTAAACAAGTTCACTTCCCCAGCACCGGGGTTTTCCTCCTCCCTGCAGCCACCGCCTTCGTGTTTTGTTCTCCAAAGGTTGGTTTTGAACTGGAAGGACATTGGACTTGTCTTGTCACTTAGCGTGATTTGAAAGTGAGAGCCGGTGTAGTGCTTTCGCCTGCCCTCAGCAATCAGGCCTCACGCTCACGAGGCTCTGATTGTAGCAGTTGCCTTATTTGCATTGACGAGGATGAGCCAGCTGCTGGAGCACACAGAACTGCACCTGACACAATCACTGAGTTCAGGATTAGCAAGGGGAATCAGGAATCCACTGAGCTGCGCGGCAATCTCGGCCCCACATTAGAGTCACTCATGCAAAATGACCCAAATTTGCAATGAGCACAATTAGCAATCCAAAGATGCATGCTAATTTTTGTGGCCTAATATTTTCTACGTTTCTGTAAATTGAAAAGAATAAATATGTCCTTTTCTTGATGAGTTGGGGCATAAAAATAATTCAGAGGACTGGGGATCTCTAGGAAATGTGCAAACCCCAGAAAATTTTCTACTTCTTTGGATAACTGGCCACCCTGCCCAAGTTTGCCATTAAATAGCTTTGTAATGTCATCACCCGCTTTTGAACCAGTAGGCAACGGTTATATGTGAGGGTAACATAATAAATACACAATAGTTATAACACATGGGAAAGAAAGAATTAAACTTAAAAGAACGATTTGGAATTTTATACTAAGAATTAATATTTTTGAACCTATATTTGGGTTGCATATTACCACAGATATAGTTCAGGTATCTCAGAGTCCTGAAAGTACGAGCAATTGTGCAGGGCTTTTATTTAAAAGATTTTGTAAATCAAATCAAATCAAATGTTATCAAACCTTGGGCTGTGTTTCTGCATGTTGACAGTCTATAGGTATTGAAATGCTCACCTATACTTTGGGGTGAGGGGGGGCACATTTTATAAAAATTGAATAAATGATCATTCGAAGCAAAAGCATGCAGTTCAAAAGCTAAACCTCCCATTGGAGAACAGAAAATTTAATGAGCTTTTAATGGAATGCAATGCTCAGAGTAGTAAATTATTTGTTAGTTGACGATGCAATCAGCATGCTGATTAAGGTTGCTTGGTTTTTTACTAAACATTAACTGAATGAAAACGGGTAGTCCTTGTTCTGCTTGGGGGGCTTTGAGGGAGCAAATGGACTTTCAGAGCAGAGATTGTCAATAAAGGTGAGTGCACTCCAGGTGTCATTTGAATATGATGATAAAATACTAGTGATAAATATTTAAAAGCATTTTAAATCCACAATGTTCGTCTAGTGTATTGTGGACTCTGTTTAAAGAGACAGTGGGCCTTAGCGGGCCTAACAACGGTCCTTCTATCTCTCTAGAAAGGGATAACTAGATCTGTTATTTTCTATTGCAAAAGGAAAAAGAGGGTGTGCTTTGAAAATATAAAGGAGCGTAGATTCAGGGACTAGGAACTGCTTGGGAGTTTGGAATGTAAACCTAAAGGGGGGGGGGGCGGAGAGGAAGAGAGGAGAGAGAGAGAGAGAGAGAGAAAAAGAGAGAGCGCAAAACAAAGAAAAATATTCCTGCAGGAAATAAAAGAAAACATGTGCTTGTCTGGATAGATTGAGATAAAAATTTAATTAAGCAGTTTCAATTTTCTGATGTTTTAAAATTATTGCTATTAGAATATTTATAATTTTAAATTTGTAAATGATGGCATTCTGGGGGACACGAGCATTGTGAGTCTGGCATTATATGTACTCTGATTTATTGGGTCTGAAGGTTTACAAAAGAACAAGAACAAAAACAGGAAAGAAATTGTGCAACTTTTGACTATTAAGGATATTAATACGGAATTTGCTAAAATGAATCTTTTGCTATATGTTAGTCAGTTTTTTATCAGTCTTAATTTGTTTATAGAGGTTTTTTGTTATTAATTCTGTTTAAATCAGTGGGTTGATTTTTTTCCTTTAAAACAAGGGTTTTTTGTTTATTTTTTTTCTTCCTGCCAATTGAAGAATTGTGGGTTCGTAAGTTAATTTTCTTCAAATAGCCACAAAGTTCTTTTTCTATAAATCCCAATTAGTTTCATCATTAGTGATTCTCTGGCAATGATCAGGTACCCTTAAAATCCGATAAATAAGTACCTCTCACTTTTAACCATTCCTGTTTATGACCCAAGAGGTTAAAAGCCTTTGACTGGTATTTGACTTCTGACCTCATATAAATGTTATCTTATCAGTCTCCGCTTGTTAACTTGTATTGAGTGCTTGTCCCTGATGGCTTTAGATAAAGGGTTGTGGGTTTTTTTTTTTTAAATATATTTCCTATAGGAACTAAACCATTCACATTGTTCTGTGCCTAGTGAACTCTAGTCTACACAGCTGTGAGGGAAATACTAGCAAATACCAATTATATTTTTATTTATTCCCTGCATTATTTTAAATTTGGTTTTATAGATGGGATTTTGTTATTAAAATACATATTTACTATAATTGATGCTAGTAATTCCTAATGATCATAATCTTTCAGATTGTTTGTCAAGAAGCTGCACAGCTTCATATTTTCTCTTAAAAATCAAAAGAAAAAAGAAAAAACAAAAAAATCTTTGCATTTTGTACTGGTGTGAGATGAGTAGAAAGATAATTTATGGAAATCTTGCCTCCCTAGACTTCAGAAGTCTGCTTAATGAGAGAGTCATCAGTAAGCTATATCTTTTTTTGAAAACCAAACAGGCCGTGAATAGTGCCTTTGTTAACCTTTGGGGAAAGGTATTCTGGTCCTCCTTTACCTTCCATCCTGAAAATTAAGAAAACACTGAGCCTTTGATTTTATTTGCAACTGTGTGTGGTGTTCCCAGATTCAAGTGTGCACGTGTGTGAGTCTAGACATTGTGTATAAGCCTAATGCATTTAAATGCTTGCATTTTAATCTTTCCACACCTCCATGGCACTGAGGATACTGCAGGCAGACCTTGGTGCCTCCGAGAGGCTGCTTCATTTGCTAAAGAGCTGCAGTTTGGTTCCCAAACAAATTATTACATTAATCTCTATGTGGAAAATAGGCTGTTGGGAGGGGGAAGAAAGGAGAGGCAGCCATCTTGGAGTCATTCTGCTTTGTAGACTGATTCTTTCTTCTGCTAGGGCTCAATAGTTGGAATATTATCTTTATTTTTAATTGGCCCTCAACATAAAGCAAGAGGCATATTCAAAAGACCTTTGTATTTGTGTTTGGGGTAGAAAGAAAGTTGTAACCTCTTTGTACTTTAAATAATAACTACGACTATAGACAAACTATGCCTATTATTCTGTACCGTTGTAAATAAATAGACATAAATGAAGCATATGCCACAGCTTGTAAGAGACCTGCACAGAATCTGCGCAGGGAAACAAATGTCTATTTGGACCATTCATTTACTGCTATCTGAAGGATTAATATGTCAGCAAAGTTATCTGCCCTGCCTCCTCCCTCGTCTGTCCTTTTTCCTCCAGACATACTCTCACATGCGTGCACACAGACACACACGTTCAGATGCCCCAACACAGTGACATGGCAACTTTGAAACTTTTCTGAAAACAGGGATTCTCTTTTTCTTATATCATAGCTATTTATGTGAGTGTAAATAAAAAAGACCAGCTTTGTAAATTTCCCATTTATTTTCGTGTGCATGAAGAGAGGCTGGTGCTCTGTGATGTCTCCACACTGTGTTCATCCTGCTCATTTTCCAGCAAAATACAGGTTTGATGCAATTTGTCCCAACTTTTCATTTCAACTGTTTCTTTTCTTCAAGTGACTAGAGTTTAAGATCTGCAAAACCAAAGGAAAAAGAAAAACCGCTGCAAGGGAAAAACAAACCAAGCCCCAAAGTGAAGCTGGCTGGCATTCACTGCTCTCCACATTCTCAAATGTTTTCTCTGCAGTTTCAACACAAAAGCGCTTCCTCCCCTATTTTGATGTGTTAAAGAGAGAGGACACGTGGAAGGGGAGAAATAGGAATTTGGAAAGCGCAGGGTGGATGAGCATTTCTCCTTTGAATGTCCAGCATGATCAACAGCAGGTAGATACTCTTCAGTTTAATATCAATTTAAGGTTTGTTTGTTTTCTGAAAATGGAATATAAGTTGAGTTTAAGCACATTATCAAATCCTCTGAACTTTTATTGATCAATGTCACCTCTCTTTTACATATTTAGAAGCCCACATTAATCACTCTGCTCTCCCTGAAATCAGGAGAACAAGTTTGCTATGTTACCCTGAGAAGGGCGTGAGCAGTAACAAACTATTGTCCAATTCAGATATTTAACTGAAGAAACTGTAAACCTTTACTCCTTTGATGTTACTAACCCGAAACAATTTTCCTAAACAGTGTTACCTACAAGTTTATAAAATTGAAATAAAGAAGGATTTAAGAGTAAGTAATAATTCAAAACACTTATGCTGTATTAGCTAAATTTTCTGAATTAGATTTCTGGGTTCTTTCCAAATGGACATTATATACTGATTGTCTTTATAAAATAACATTTAAATCTATAACTAGATAATTTTTAAGCTGGTGAAAGATAAAGGACCTTCCATGTTGTTCTGTAATTCATGTTTTTAATATATGATCCTAAGTTTTAGTTACCTTAAAAGAAAAAAAGTGTTTGCTTACACTAGTTTCTATAGCATTAGTGGTTGGAAACTGCTGTAGTTAGAAGAATAGGAAGAACACTAAGGGCCTTCAGTTTTTGCACGGATAGATCTCCTTATTAAACTATCTGAGAATGTGTTCAATTTATTTCTCACATGTTCTCATGTTTACCAACTTACTGGAAGATTATATTAGGAGATACAATTCATTTGATTTTTTTTTCATTTGTTGCTTTAGAAGCCAAGCTTTCACTGTTTGGAAAATGCAGAGATATTAAGGACTTTTTAGTGTTTCAACAGAAAGTTGAGAACATGAAGTCAGAAATACTCCCTCAAAATGTTGAGGGCCAGGTTGCTGCTGTCACTTCCCTGTGCGGACTGGTGCAGATGGGTGCTCAGCACCGTTTGCTCTGTCCTTTCTCTTGTGTTTTCTTTATTTCTATAAATTGACTATGCCCTTCCTTACTAGTTCTCTTGGTTTGGCCACACTCTCCCTAGAATATTTTCTTCATCAACCTCAGAACTTGTTTGGGGTTTGCATTGGTGGTATTTTTCCTTACTTTCAGAACTTTGGGATTCAGACTTGAAGAGCTAAGGCATTTCTCTGGGCATACTCAGATTTCACCCAAGATCATAGCTATGCTTATAACATTATGGAAAAAGTGAAAAAAATGATATCTATGGGCTTCTGATACTAAGGGCACAGCCTGGATATTCACCTTGTCTTCTTCCTCTTGGCATCATCTGCCCTGAAGAATGAATAAATTCATCCCTAAGGTTGCTGCTTCAAAGTGACCAGTCAGATGCTGACAGGTCAGCCGCTGTCCTGTTGGACAGAGGGTCCATAAATCAGAGAAGGGTTGGTCTGGCTGAAAGAGGAAGGTAGTCCAGCCGGAGGGAAGCCCCTGTAAATCTCTCCAGGAGCTTTGTTCTTAGTAGGGGATGGGGTGGGGGCTGGAGTTGGGGTAGCCCTGGCTGGGGTTGTTATTAATGCCGTGGCCCTCCTGCAGTGGGTGCTAACTTCTTGTGCATGAGAACAGCCTCCACCCATCCCAAACATCGGCTGCTTGGAAAAGTCAAGCACGGCTGAGCCCTGATTTTCATTTAATAGTCAAAACCAAGATGCATTTGGACCATGATGATAGGACAGCTCCCTTGAAAAGATTATTTGAACTACAAAGGCATTCATTTAGGGCTAGCAATGTTGCAAAAGGGCCTGCTAAAAATTAGCAGCCTGTCCTGGTATTTGGAGAGCAAGAGTGACAACTTACTGGAAGTTCTCAAGGAATCATTTATATTTCACACTCCACTAGGCAGCTGATTCGAGATTGTCTGTTAGCATAACAAAGGCTCTGAGCCTGTGAACTTCAGAAACCTTTCGACCTCTTAGCTGCTGGCATGAATAGCCCCCAGTCCTGCCTATAGAGATCTCCCAAAGCTCCCCTGTTCGTGGCTAAATTGTTAATCAGGGTAATTTAATATAGTTTTCAATATGCCTCATCTCTTATTGGGAAAGGTATTCACAGCTTCCCTACCCCTGAAAAAAAAAGTTCTTTTATTCAAGTGTGAGAGGGGCAGCTGCAGACAGACCCCCGTCTCTTGCTTCTCCCCCCACTCCTTCTTCCCAGCCAGTGTTCTGAGCAGCAGCCATAGGGAAGGGCCAGAAAGAGAAACTGGGATGGCATTCCCTTTGCAAATGCTCCACCCTGAACCTGAAACCTCGGTGCTGGGAAACAACTCAACAAAAAACCCCCAAGCTCAGCTGTAGATAAGAATTCAGACCCACAGACACACACACAGACACACACAGACACACAGACACACACACACAGACACACACACACACACGCCACACCCCATTCTCCACCCTCCTTTTGCCACCACCCTTCCCCCTCCCCCCATCTCTCAGCTCAGCTGCTCTTAAGGCCCTGACAAAATACACTAGACCCCAAGGCCTGCTCATTCTCCTTTCTGTAGTTCGTCAGAAGCGGCCCGCACTGGCCTGCACACTCCTTCACACAGCTACATCCAGTCCGTCCCTGCATCTAGTCTCAGTGTGGCTCCCTTGCAGCGTCAATTCACATGCACATTAGTTAGCTGAAGAGCTGGAGCACAAATATATTCATTTTAATCCAGTTAAGACCTAAGAGGTCTCATAGGATATTATTCAAGAGTTTGAAAACCAAGTCTAAAACTCAGATTTTGCTAGTGTTTCATCTCTGAGAGGCCTACAGTACGCCTTTCTTTCGCTTCCCACCAGTGCGTGCTCAAAAAATAAAGTGAATAATAAACCAATTGTAAGCAAAGAGCCAGCTGCAGGTGGATATTCTGCTAAATCATTGTGTTGTTTGCTTGGGTAGTTACCATGCTTCTTGTGCCCATGTGCAGATTGAGAATTTTATACAAAGAAGGGAAAAATCCAGAGTCACTCTTTGTGGGTTCTTAAAATTAAAAAAAAAGAAAGATATAGTGTCTTAATCATACATTTAACGTTTCTATTTCACGTAAGAATTTTAGGCAATTTCTAAATCATATTTGGGTATGTCTAGACTGGCGTAGCTGTGATTTTCCATGGGGTTTGTACTCTGTATTTGTGTGTGTGTGTTAAGGCCTTGTGTCTTCCACCATTTCTTGCCTGTGTCAGGTTTGGGTAATGATGCTTGCCTCTCGGCTTCCTGATGCTGGGTAAAGCCAGGGTCTATATCCTGAAGTATTATCTTGATTTTTCTCCAGGTTGGAGTGGTTCCTCCTGGGGTTGGCACACTTGTTTCATGTACTTGGTATCCTAATCTCTATCTCCAAGTTGCTAGGAAGGTGGGAGATGATTCTGTTCATAGCACCATGAAGGGCTAGTCAAACCCCAAACCAGAAGGGCAAAACCAGACCCGTTCCCAGGAACACAGAAGCACTCAACAGTACAGCTTCTAACCAAGTCCATTTTTCTGCATAGTGAAAGAAAATGGGTTTCCTAGTTAGTGTAAGCATCAGAGTAGTGTCTGTAGGTGACACGTTGAAATAGAAAACAAAATAACTGTGCATACTTAGATTATGTCACAGTCCTTGAATCTGTGTTTTCCTGGGGTGGTGGTAGGGGATCAGACAGTTTCATTTCAGCATTGTGGAAGTTTTCACACTATGAACATTTTTACCAATAATATATGCATTATTCATTTTAATGATATACATTTTATTTTATTCCTTTAGTAAGGATTTTCATTTTTCTTGATGTCTTAAACTAGAATATTTAGAAATATTAATTGGCAGCTATTGCAAACAAGTAGATAAGTATTGTTGATTTCCCTTTTAAAAAGGCAAACACATGGAATCACTCATTCACAAACTAACAGAAATGTGATTTTCATAAAATGTTTAGAGAGAATATACTGTAGCTTTAAACTCAAGAAAGAAAAAGATACACAATTGACATTTTTCAATGCTTTTGCTTAACATTGTTTTCATTAGCCTTTTCCTCATTAGAATTTATGATCCATGTCCATCTCTATACTTTTACATCTCTGATTTCTGTTAAATTTTATAACAGAGGTTAATGAGTACAAAGGAACAGAGAGGCCTGTTTGCTTTCATCTAGGATGCTCAATTTTAAGGTTGTTTATATTTGCATTTATTTTTCTCCCATGATCTTAAATTATTAAAATTCAGTGAAATTAATTGTGTTGGAGTTAACTAACATGGGTATTAAAAGGAAGAATTAAATTAAACAGCACAATTCTGCTGAATTGCAATGTTTTCTTTGGCTTGGGCCATCTAATGCCCTCTCTAGTTTGGGTTTCATATTTGTGGAAGAAGAAGTATTGAGGGGAGAAGGATGTGTTTTTGGAATGGCGTTTGACAGGGGGAATGAACGCAGACACCAGAACAATTATATTACAATCCCATTGGGAATGCCAGCACCAAATTTAGCCAGACTGATGGGGCACTGTCTAGACGGTCCCTTTGTGTATCAGCTGGTTTCTCCCTGCTTTATTGCGTTGCCTGAATGTGTGAGTTGAGCATGCATATGGATCCCAAACATAGCCATTCCTGCTATTAAACCTGCTTTTATTCGACTAACATTCAAGGGTTATGTGTTCCTACTGCATTCCCTTTACAGTATTTTGTAATTAAAGCACAGCTTTCACATTAGTGGCTTAACAAAGGCCACAAGACAAAGTAGACGGTTCCTAGGCTGTTTCTTTACATGAAAAAATTAACTGGGTAAATATTTTTGTCTTCCCCAACATGTCCACCTCCATTCTACTGAAATGAAAGAAAGCCAGAAAGATAAGGCAAAAAACAATGAGAAGAAAGAGGCAGAGTACATAAAAATTACCACCTTTCCTTTTGAAAAGGGCAAAGGAAAGAAAGAGTGTGTATTAAATGTTTACAGTGTAATTAACAGCAGTGTGTGTGAAGGGGATTATACCCCCACACTTTATTTGGTAAATCAAGTGGAGGCCAGTGATAGGGTTCTTATGGAGTCTCAGAAATAGATTGCCAAAGTCTTCTAAATATACAGTCACACATTGCTTTCCTGTTGTTAGGCAGATAGGAAATCCCAGAGACATTTCACATCTGGGCAGCTGTCAGGATACTGTTCCATTTGTCAAGCTGGTGTAGGGGGGCGGTAAGGCTTCCTTACAAGTGAACCCAGTATCCACACAAAAAAAATCACAGGAGTAGGGATGAACCTGAGCAGGGTGCATACTTCATGGGTAATAGTGCTGAGAATTTGAAATGAACACAAATTAATTGCTACAATCAAAGAGTGAGAAACAATACAACTCATTAATGATGTTGAAAGGAGTTATGAGATCCACCTCTTTTAGTAAAAGGTTTATCAGCAAATTTTGCCTACTGTCACCAGGAACTGAAAAACCTAAGAAAGGGAAATTCCACAAAATATAAGTCAAACCTTTACCTCATATGAGGAGCCCAAAGAACTCACTGTTTCAGCAGAGATGAGAGATAAGACAGCATCTCACAACAGATCACTTTATTAACTACACATGTATAAATTATATTTGTTAAAATTATTTTCCCCTAACAACAACAAAAGTGATAAAAGGTTTTATCTCAAGAGGAAAAAAGGAATTAAAGTTAATTATAGAAAAAAAATAGATTTAAGTCATGGAATTTGGATTTAAAAACAGTGATTTTCAATGTTTTGTTGTTAGAAGTTAATAACTGCCAACTACTTTTGTGGATTAGATGTGGATGAGGGAGAGATATAGAAAAACCAATTCTTTTTAATTTTATTAATAGGATGCATGAAGAGATCTGATTTTTTTTTTTTTTTTTGGTGGTGGTGGTGCTGTGTTTTGGGTTTTGCTTTAGTTTTGGTTTAAAATATCATGTCATAAATCAACTATCCTGAAGTGCACAGGGGCATCAGATGGGGGAAGCTTCAAGCCTGGATGAGGGGACAGATTGTCCAGTTGACAATAAACATGGAGATCTTTGGTAGGCACCAAGTGGCATCAGTGTTAGTGGCCTTTGAGCCCAACTTTATTTAGCATGATAGAGAAAAACATTGTGAAAGGCAGAGAGAGACAGAGAGTCAGAGAGACAGAGACACAGAGAGACAGGAGAGAGATAGAGAACCAAAACCACTGTACAACAAAGAGTAGCAGAAGAAAATGGGGTGGGTGGGTTGTTTGGGAATGGGTGGTGTGCAGGAATACTGAAAAAGGAAAGAAAACAAGAGCAGAGAATGAATACTGTAAGCATTGTTTTAATCTAAAACAGAGATGTTTCCAGGAGAATGAGTTTCAATGGAGCTGAGCCAAAAATAATTATAGAGCTTTCCTTGTTTTGTTTTGTGAAGAGCATCTCTCTTCTGACAATGCAGAGCAAGAAGGAAGCAGAGCCCAGAGATTGAAGTGATGCCCCTCTGCCTCTGTACTTCCTCTTCCCCACAGTGGCAGACCTTTCTTTCTTTCTCCTTCCCAATAGCTATTGGCTTGGGGTTGTGCAAGAGAGAAGCCAGTGGCAGGATCTCCCAAAGCTTAGCTGGGCTTTCTTTCCTGATGATCATTTGTTTGTTCTGATAAGGCCGAAGTGTTGAAATGAAAGCGTGATTGGGGTGGAGTGGCAGGAATACATATTTCAGGTTCTAGAAATGAAACCGAGCTATTTACAACTAAGAATATTCCTCTGTTTGAAATATTTGAAACTTCCCATGGGGTTTATTTCACCAATTATATTCGTTAGCTTGTTTTTCATCATCAGTAGCAGGCTACACAAGGAAATGAAAGGATCCTCTCAATTTTCCTCCATTTTCTCTGTGATGTAAAATCTTCATCTTGGAACCATTTTTTTTAAACAGGGAAAAATATCATTTGTAAAAATAACTTGAGTTATGACTGAATTTTTGTGAAAGCAATAAAACACACTCCTTTCAAAGGCAGGAACAAAAAGCTTATATAAATATGAAATATACAGGACTAACTGGAGGAGAATCCACCAATATTAATGGGCTTTGTGAGAGAGTAATCCTAAACAACTCAGGATTAATATCTAAACAGTATTGATTTTTTTTAGATTAAACTGAATTACATACAAATCGCAGCATAAGTTTCTTTTTTTTTCTGATCCAAACTTTTCACTTTAGGTGTAGTTCCATGCTAGAAAATGCATTGTCATCCAGAGATGCTAATCCTCCAAGTAGGGCTAAAGACATAACCTTTGTCTATGTGATACATGAATCTGAGGTGGCTTTTTAAAAATGATATATTTCCAATCCACAAGAACTAGTTCATTTTCTCTGTATCATATTTCACTACTTAGAAAAATTAAGATTTTGTTTTACTAATATTTGATCTTCTAAGTTCAAACTATTTAGAAGAGCAGTGTAGAGCTGTAAATTTAATAAGCTAACAATAAATTACCTCAACCTGAGGTAAAACAGAAGAGTTTAAAACAGAAGAATGTATATTATATTCATAGACAATGGTAACTAGCAGCTGAAAGTAGTAAGATTGGATACAATTTCCTGTAGAACTTTTACAGATTAAATTTGTCATGTTTTTCTGTCAACAACATCAAAAAAGCCAAAATTCTGTTATGTGGAAAACTTACTTTTTAAAGATGAGAAATGTCTTCATGGATATGGGATTTTTATTTGGAGATTTTCAAAACTTAGTTTCAATGTCAGTGTGAATATATTGTGTAAGTCTGTAAATATGAGTTCTATGAATCCATATTTAATTTAACAAATCAGTTCACTTTTCTCCCTCTGAGCTCCCCTTTCCTCTTGTTCATTTCTCTATTAAAACCATTTTTTTCACTGTAGTAGACTAACTTTTGAAACAGTTTTATAAAACAAGACTGACAATTGTCTCAAAAGAACTTTTGGGAAACTTTGATCTATAACAAATGATTAAAGGAATATTTAAGAATCTAAAGCACTTAACAATATTAATAAAATCTCAACTCCCCAATTAAACCATTCTACTCTTTAAGAATAGCAGCTAATTAATACTAATGAAAATAATTCATCTATACACTAAACAAAATATGTACTTGCAAAAATATTGTTTCTGATAGGATACATCCATTCTTTAAAATATGAAAAATACTAGGTGTGGTAGTTCATACTTGCAACCCCAGCATCCAGTAAGCTGAGGCAGGAAGATTGTGAGCCTAAGGCCAATGCTGAGTGTTCAGTGAGTTCCATACTGGACTGCTCTCTACAGTTAAATCTTGTTTCTAAAAGCAAAGTAAACAAACAAGCAGAAGGAACAGTGAAAATAAATAACTTTCAATATAGCAAAAGATTTAACAATAGTTATGTCTGTTGAAAAAAAACTAGGAGATATAAACTATACTGGGTTATAACAAGGCCATAAAATAATTGAGAAAAAATGCTTGTTTTCTAAAATATTTAGGATACAACGATTATTTATTAACAAAAATGCAATGTATCACACCCAGATATGTACTTACTTCTCAAAATCTAATTTTTATAAAAGAAAATTATAGATTTAAAATTGAAAATTACCCCAAATATATAAATGAAAACTACTGCTTCATAGAGTATTTTGTGTGTGCTCTGATGTTTCTGTATTTTATAAGAACACATAGACATGTGTATACAGAAATGTTCAACACAGGTGTATTTTTATTTGTTTACACTGACCAAGATATAATAAACAGATCTGTAGCATTTGTAACTGGCACAATTGTTTACTACCCCAAATTACTAAAACAGATTCAGAGTTTAGTTTTTCAATTTACCACACTGGAAAAAGTTACATTTTAATTGAAACCATACATAAGAGATGAGCCAAACACAGTCTTATTGTTCTTTTGTTTTGTGGTGATGTAGAGCCAGATACAAGGCTGTGGGCAGGAAGCAACAGGAAGTTGTTGAGAGGATTGGCCTGGAAGTTCCGATTCTCACAGGTTTCTTTGGTAGCTACAGAAGCCATTATGCCGTATAGATAAGATGTGTTGAACACAGAGATTCGGAAAAAGCCTTCACACTCATGAAAACCCAGAAAGCTGAGCTTCTGTACTCACTGGGCATAGCTCCCCGTGTTCGCACAGGAAACCAGCTGTAGATAGCTTCTTCCAAGTCCGTGCTCAGATTTGTCGCTTTGTGTTGTAAACTCCAGGTTCTTTAATTGTGGCTTCAAAGCATGTTAAATGGCTGATATAAGCCTCAGCGCAGCTCTACTTGCTGTTCTGATCTGGGTTCATTCATGGTGGTGGGGTTCTTCAGGGGCCTAAAACAGTCGTAATTGACAGTACGGGAACAAAATCTCCTTGGCTTCAGCGGAGGTTTGATGTGTGGAGTGCAGAGTGAGCACTGAAGGTTTTGAGAAGAGTGACTTCTGTAGAGGTGTGCACGTGCCAATGATGCACTTTATAACACAGGAAGTGTGGGGCAGTAGAAGTGATGTCATGTTAGCCTTTACCCTTATCTATAGCTATCTCATATAAGATATCCAGCAATATTTATTGTAGCAATAGATGACTTCACATAAGAATGGCTGGTGAGCTTATGTATCTATTTAATCATAATCAAGGGCTACCTGGAAAGCACAAAGTGACCCCCAAAAGCACATCCTTCTAAAATATAGGAAAATTGATAATAGAGAAGATGATGGTGTCAGCTTGAAAACTCAACAGAAAATAGTAGCGATTGTTTGTGTGTTGCATACAAGCCTACTGCATTACATTCAGTATACAGTGTTTTACCATATAAAAGAGAAAGTGTCCCTTGTCATGGTGACATAGCTGTGTTGGAAAAGTTTTATAGGGTGACTTGTTTCTCAGAGCACGTTAACCTTCCCACATGATTTGACTGGTCGAATCTCTCACACAGTTAAAACCTGGTTTTTGTCTGTTTGTTTGTTTTGTCGTACAACTTCGGACTTACTTTTCAACGACTAGCTGTAATTGCTTGCTTTGTTCATCTGTTCTAGAGCAGTCAGTGTTTGCTATTCTACCTCATAAAATGTATCAACATTAGAGGCATGTGAAAGGAGTTTTGACCTTAGATAATTTATTGCTATATTGGCTTGGGTCTAGATCTTTGCAAAAGGCACATATTCTAGTATTGCTGAGTTTTTCCCTTAGAACAAAATGTAAGCATAAAACTGGAGGTAACCTGAACA
Organism: Microtus ochrogaster; assembly: GCF_000317375.1. NCBI lineage: Eukaryota > Metazoa > Chordata > Mammalia > Rodentia > Cricetidae > Microtus > Microtus ochrogaster. The sequence continues at coordinate 15,451,799 of NC_022021.1, forward strand.
ACAAGAAGCCTCACCACATGGGAATTACTCAATGCACAAAGAAAACTGTGTCCAGTGGATTACAATGAATCAAGGGGCTCCCGGAGGAATTGGTTGGTAGTTTCATCACAGAAAACTTGCAATCAGCATTTGTGAGGTTGGTCAGACCAATGTCTCAAACGGATTTCAAGTCATTAGAGAGCATCTAGTCATTTTATGTCACTCAAGACTCTCCACAAGCATGGAAATCAAGCAACAGTGCCTCTTTTGGGCCTTTCTGCTTCCACCAGCCCCTATCCAGCATTCTCTTCCGATCCTGTCTACCTGGTGTCCTTTCAAGATCTCTGTAATCCTTGCTTTCCCATGGTCCTCTTTAGTAATACAAAACAAACAAACAAACAAACACCCCAGCTTATTTAAAACAAATGAGTTTAGACCCAAAATGCATGATTAGTGTATGACTTTTTATTATTATTTAGGTAAAATATAACTGTGGCACCAGATTTTTAGATTAATTGTTTCAGTAGCACCTAGAATAATGGGTTTCACTATGCCATTATTTATAAATATAGATCTTTGTACTTTACTAATATTTGTCCCACATTAGCTTCCCCTTCTAATATTAGAATAATTTTAGAAACAAACTCCAGAAAAAAATGTAGAATTGAAATGCTGTTTCATATTACCAAATTTATTTATAAATACTCTCAATGGCAAACTCAGCAAGGCCCTTGTGAGACTGTTCTCATGTTCACTGATCCCAGGGTACAGAAAGAATTAACTTATTCAGGAAAACTCAAAGTCGTAATTAGTCTTGTGAATTATAATAATCTGGTCTCATCCTCCATTTCTTTCTCACGTTATTCCCAGTGGGAGTCCAGAATAAAAAATGACAATGAAGTTAGGTATTAATAATGGCCATACTTGTGAAATATGAGCATTTTCCCATAATAAAACTGGAAATCTGTCCCTTCTTGGTCCTATGTTTTTCAATTAAAAGAATAACATCATGATATTTTTCAAATTAAAAAAGTCAGTCATAATTTTTCAAAATAACTCAAATTAAGAAAAGAAAATAAACATTCTCCATGTAAATTTCTTTTCCTCTTAATGTAGTTATACATATATAGCTATATTTAATTTTACTTTTTAAAAGTCTTAAGTGTCTAGCTTTGATAGTTTCCTCAAACAAACAGATATGATATATCAAGAAAGGAAAGAAGATGGAATCAGAAAAAAAGTTATAATTATTCTGAACGAGTTCAGGTCAGACACTTTTCATAATCTGACTACTCAGATCACTAACTAGTTTGTGATTACTATTTGAGGTGGTCAATTATTTTAATATATGGAGATACATAAATTAAGAGGGAAAATGCAATTGTTTGCAAGCCTTGAAATTTTAAAATATTCGCTGAAACAGAAGTACATCTTTGGAGAGGTATAGTATGATGAACTGCTAACTAGTCTTAGGAAAACACAAGAGTTATAGTACAATGGACTGCTAACTAGTCTTAGGAAAACACAAGAGTTATAGTACAATGGACTGCTAACTAGTCTTAGGAAAACACA
>NC_022021.1:15453449-15454025 GCF_000317375.1 Microtus ochrogaster
ACACAAGAGTTATAGTACAATGGACTGCTAACTAGTCTTAGGAAAACACAAGAGTTATAGTACAATGGACTGCTAACTAGTCTTAGGAAAACACAGAAGCAAAGTGCATAAGAACTGGACACCCCATAAAGACCAAACTTACATAGCTACAGTAGCCCTAAAATTTAGAAATAGCTCATTAACAGGACAACAAATAAATTGTAGTATATCCTATCAATGGAATATTATTTAGCAGTACAAAAGAATACATTACTGTATCTTACAACATCAAAGGTTTCAGCATAATTTATTTTGTGAAAAATAACAGACCTGTAATAAAGGATGGGGAGTACAAACCGTATTAGTGAATGACAAAAAAAATTCAGACTAACTATAGTAACAAAAGATGGGTCAGTAGCAGGGAAAGGATGATGGCAGAAATTTGCAGGAGAAAGGAATTGTGAGTGACACATGCTGATTTTCCTGACTAGTGCTAGAGTCATGGGTGTATACAGCTGTAGAATTTTAGAAATTTTAGATGATAGAGTGAAATATGAATATATATATATATATATATATATATATATATATATAATC
>NC_022021.1:15454180-15462227 GCF_000317375.1 Microtus ochrogaster
TGTAGACCACGCTGGTCTCGAACTCACAGAGATCCGCCTGCCTCTGCCTCCCAAGTGCTGGGATTAAAGGCGTGCGCCACCATCGCCCGGCGAATTTGGGGATTCTGACTGTCTTTTGCATTCACTAACTGAGGTTATGGCTGCTGGTTTAATTGAAAACCTTTTTTGTGTTTTTTTATTATTATTAAAGTCAGTATATCCCTGTAAACAACACAAATTTTGATTCTATCTCTTGAAATATACTACAGAATGTGTGACAGTCAGTCAAACCAGTGTCCCAACACTGCTAAATGATTATTTGAGTCAGAGTTAAACTGAAAGCCTATCATTTCATACTCATAAGTCAGTAAAACAGAATTATCATTCAGTAGATAGAGTATCAGTAGATAGGTATCATTCAGTAGATAGCACCTGACATTACCTGGAAGGCAAACACTTTCTGTCTTGACATGTTATGGTTTAAATTTATTGCTATGATTTTACAGACATAAAGTTGGTTAGTAGAAGCAATTCTATTTAGAATGAGCTACTTATTAATTTTTTAAATACCCTCCCTTCATTTTGGCCAGAGTTGGTCCTCATTCACCATATTACTGAATATGAGATTTGCAATAGAGGTTGTCACAGAAGGCTGCTACATCTCTCTTTCTCAACTGTGAGTCTTTAGTCATCCATACGACATACAACAAAAGTGGCTTCCTTGTCCTTTACAGTCAGTGGGAGTGTAGAGCATGTAGAGCCACATGGTTCCGGTGGAGCATCTGCCTCGGGCAGCAGTACAGACCATGGAATCCACACAGCCATCTGCCATAGCATGGGCCATGGACAACATCGTAGCCCTTTATGGAAAAAATATTATGCTGGAAAAAAATCTGCAATAGAAAACTATGTCGTTAAGTCTGGACCTGAGTGATAGCTAATGTTACATTGAGATGCAGTTAACACTTGTAGTTGAAGTTTTCTATACAATTATAACCATGTTTCCCCTAACCCTGGACATTTTTGTTTTTCAAAATGGACTTCCTCCACTGGAAGACAGAGTGAATCAACTTTCCTTCTGTTCCTTTGCACTTTCCCCAGTCATCCTGCTTTGCTGTTTTTGTGTCTTCTTTTTTTTTTATCCTGTTGCCTTATTATTTACTCAATAATTTTTTTTCTGCCAATTTAAACCCTAGTCAGGGTCCAAGCCATTATTCTAACAATGAAATTACAGTCACCCTAGACGAGACCCCTAAGTAAGTTCCCCTGCAACATTGGGCATCAAACCCAGAGCTTCCCATGCAAGGGCAGCTCTAAACCATTTAAATGCATGCCCATTATTTCTTGACTCTGCTTACTGGGTAAAACATTTTCTCAGATACAACAAAGATCATCCCTTTCTGTAAAATACCTGCGATGTTGTTTCCTTTTGTTATCTCTTTGCTAAAGATTTTAGCTTTAACGATGACCAGTTTATTGACAAACCAATCCCCAAGATTCCTTTAAGAAGTGCTAGAACTTTCTCTCCTGATTCCCAGAATTGTGTTTAATCAAACAGGATGAGTCCATTTCCTATTCTTCACACCACATGGAAAGGGATCCCAAATCAAGATGTTGGGAAGCTAATTATTAAAACAAAATCCTCTGCAGTAAGCTCTGATGGAAGCTTCTTACAGGAGCCATTCCACAGGCATCTGGGACTGAGATACAGCAACCTGACTCCCAGTTGGCCAGACACTACATTCACTTCTCATCCTTCCCCTGCACCTTATCTTAGAAGAGATGTAAATTTATATCATATTCACAATAGTACTTTTAGTGAAATTCCAGACATCTCTGTTTCTTAGCAGTAGTTTGGTTAAAGCTTACCATACCCATCTTACTGGGTTTTCTTCAGGACATCTTACTGGATTTTCTTTAGGACTCACTGCAATGATCTATATATAATGGGTTTTTTTGTTTTATTACAAATGATAAAGTATGTTTTAAAAGACACATTAAAAAAAAACCCAAAGGACTATCAACTGTTGTAACAAAGTAATGTAAGTCAGGTGTGTATTGTGTGACACAGACCCTCTTATTTCTCACAGAAAATTAGATTACTAGGTGGAGTCAGTGAGAATCATTTACTGGCTTCTAAATGATCCAGGGGTATGGATACTTGTCTACACCAACATCTTTGATCATGGAAATGAGGGAAAAATACCTTGTCCTTTTAGAAGACATAGGAAAAAACTATCACTGGCCAAGACATTCCTGCAGTATCATTAAGCATCACCCACATACCTATTCTCCAAAAATAGAAGGATTTTTTGAGCTGATCTATTAGCATAGTCACTTTTTAATTTGCTGTTATAAGTAATTGCAATGGATTTATTAATTAATGAATGAGATAATCATTATTAATTACTCTTAACTTCATAAAATTTCATATGATATGCTCCATAGCTCTTTAATATCCAGAAAGATAGAATTCAGAGTTGCCCCTGAGGACAATGGGCCCACCAAATCAGTTGTGGACTGAATTAGAACAAAGAAATTGAAGTATACAGCACTTGAAAAGGAAAAACTAAATAACTTCCACAAATGTTCATGGTTATTTATTCGGCATCAAGTCTAGCTATTTTAAATTAGAATAAGAAACATAATCTTGAATTCTACTTTATGTATGAATATGTAGAAATGTATTTTACTCATTGACTAGCCAGTGATGATGCCCATATTTTTAAAAAATTGTATAGATTGTAATGTTAGAGAAAATAAGTAACTTTATCTATTTTTATTTAAAATTTTACAAAAAAATTAAGAGCTGGTAGTTTTCAATACCTAAGTCATGTTGGAGTTAATGTTGATTGGAAAATGAAACAACTCTTCAATTATTGAAATATTTTAGAATTTGCCAATCTCTATGTATTTGCTTTGCCTAAAAATTATTTCTTTGCTATACACATTATTTACCAGTCACTAATTATCTTTTTGTAGGCTATTTAGTATTTTATCCAAAGAACATGCTATGTCAATACTCTCTCAGGAAAGCAGAAAAACAACTTGTATAGTATCTTGATATGAATAAGTAGAAGTCTAATGTAGGGAAGAATGATGTGGCCTAAGCCAACGTCAAAAGCCAAGATAGACAACTGGGTGAGACCCAAGGTGCATCAGCTCCACTACAAGATGCTATTGATAAATATAATTAATAGAGTTTTAGTGAAATGACACAGACCAAAGCTAGAATTCAGAGAATGTGGGACAAAACTAGAAAGGAAAGAAATGGTTTGTTCTCACAAAGAAAATAACTATATTTTATCTTTATCTCAGAATTAAGAAACACAATAACTTTATTCATTTAAAAGATTAAAGTCTTTTGTCTCACACATCAGTCCTCTATTATGTCAAGATATTTCTATTGAAGTTGTTTGTTTTAAATAAATAATATATATATATATATATATATATATATATATATATAAAATCATCACCACAAATCTGAAGTAATAATGTAATCACAGACACCTCTTACTATCTGAGTCTAACCCACTTCTAACAGCTTAGGGAAAGCAAATTTTTATATTCAAGATGGGAAAAGTCAAACATTGAGATGACTCAGTGGCTAAAGATACTTAGCACCAACTCTGATGATCTGAGCTTAGTTCTCAGGACCCGCCTGCTGGAAGGAAAGAACTGACTCTCAAAGGTTGTCCTCTGACTGTCACATGTTCACTGCGGAACACATGTGCCTCACCATCTCTCAAATAAGTAAATTAAATATAATAAAAAACTAAACCCAAATATTTTAAAAGACAGAACCCCCCACATTTTGGTACACATAAAATCCATAATCAGCTCTTTTAGATGCTACTCGAATACTCTTAAATAATCTACAAAAGATGTTTGTGTCATATAAAGCATGTAATAGTTAATTATTTAATGTTTAATGCATCTCTTAATAAATGCATAGATTACAGATAATATCAGATATGGCAGATATGGACTGTATTTTATTTTTATGTTGAAATTAATATGTCTCTTAAAAATATTTGTTTATTTTATTTTATGTGTATTTGTGTGTAGGCAGAGGCCAGTTGTTCATTTCTTGGCAACCCAGATCTGAAATAATCACACATTAACTATATTAATTACAACACTGTTTTGCCAATAGCTTAGGCCCCTTACTAACTAATTCTTACATCTTAAATTAGTCCATTTTTATTAATCTATGTATTGGCATGTGGCTGTGGCTTACTGGTATAGATCTGGGGCATCTGTCTTCTTTGGCAGTTACATGGTGTCTCTCTAACACCACTGTCTTTTCTCCTCTATCGCTGCTTGGAATTCCCTCCTTGCTCTATTTGCACTGCCATAGGCCCAAAGAAGCTTCTTAACCAATGGTATTAAGACATATTCACAGCATACAGAGGGGAATCCCACATTATCTCCCTTTTCTGCCAAATAAAAAGGAAGGTTTTAACTTTAACAAAATAAAATTACACATAACAAAACAGGTATCAAGCAAGAATTGCAACTACAATATTTATTTCTATTTTATCTTTTATTATAACTAAGAAAAACTATAATTATAACTATTTTTTAACTCCATCAAACACTCTGGAAGGATATAATATTACCTAAGTTAACAGGAAATACATTTAAACAACTTCCAAAACTCTAGAATTAACAGAGTTATCTAGCTGCCTGGACAGTCACCCAAAGTTCTTCTGCAACATTGGGGCATTCATGTTTAGCCTACAGGCTCATAGCAAGTGGAAGACCTTTTCATGCATCAAAAAATTTCAAGGACAGTTCTGCCTATATTGGCAGTTTGTCAGTCACTTTTTTGGGGTGTGATCTGTAGAAGGTCTGTCAGACTCTTTCATGAAGCAGGAACCCTGAAGGACAGTCTTACCTTCTTTAGGCAACTTCAGCAGTCATTTTTTCTGTGGGTTCCTGCTTGTTCAGTTTACACAGCTTACCATCAATCAGTCCAGACAGGAGCAGTTTCTTGCCCAAATGGCTAGCCTTGTCATATTGAAGGAAAATTTTATAACAAGTTTCTTTTCATAACAAGTTTTTTTTCCAGATCACTAAATATAACCTGGAGATTCCTGAACACAGCATGAAGAATTTAAATTTCTCCAAGAAGGATGGAGATAGTGGTACATACACACTTTTAATTCTATCACTCAGAGGGCAGAGGATCTTTGATTTTGAGGCCAGCCTGGTTTAGGAGTTCTAAAGCTCCTGTCTGGCCTGTCTTAAAACAAACAAATTTCAGTGAAACAAAGTATTATGGTAGAATAGATTTATAGATTTATTGGTCACTTGATATTAGAGATGACCAAGAGGGAGAAATAGCATGTTCAAAATCTATTAGGAGTGGCAAAAAACAGGGTGTGTTATAGATCTATTTGCATACTGAAAAGGTGAACTCAAATTCATATTTCATAGGAGACCTCAGATGAAATAAGGAACACGCTATTACAAAATTAGTAGTTGGAATGTGGACTGGTGAGTTAGTAAAGATGCCTGCTGCCATGCCTATCTGAGTTCAAGCCCTGGAACCCATGACAGAAAGAATCACATTATTTCAAATTGTCTTCTAACCACCACACTTCACACACATTTGCAAGCTTATATGTGTGCACACACACACACATACAGACATACACACACATCCATACACTTATACATACATGCACAAATGTATTAAACAATTTTAAAGTTAGAGTGAATCAATATTTTTAGCTCCAGGAGCTATAAAATGGGTATTTCAAACCAACAGTACCACCAAATATTTGAAAGCAGATGCTTTGGCTGGGGAATATGGGAAAAGAGTATCTGGTTGTTTTTTTTTTAACACATTATACTTCAGATGTGTAGTGCATGAAAATGCATAAAATAATTTTAATGATTATATATTTTTATAGGTTTTTCAATTAATTCCATTTTAAAGCATTTACATATTCTTCAGTTTTATAGCTTGTAACACATGTGAGGTACCCCTCTAACCCATAAGCTATATATTTTTCCCATCCAATATCTTCCAAAAAACTGCTAAAAATATTACTACCCCATTTTATGGAAAAGACAAGTGAGGCCTTACAGGATTGTAATGCTACTAAAATTAAACCCAGTGTTTTTTAAATCTTGGGTTTTATAAAAATAATTTTCCTTTAATACTTATTGAAAACCAGCTCATTCACACTTCTCTACAAATACATATTTTTTGAATTTAATAAGGGACTTTTTATAAGGATGCATACCTTTAAAAATATACAATTTAATTAAAACATGTAAGTTGAGAGAATAAAAAACATTAATTTCAACTTGTAGACATGTTTCCCAACAAATAATTATAAGTACTAATTTCATTTTTGTCATAATAAATTTTATTTTTTCTCTGCATGTTTTTTAATATACAGTGATATTTTAAAGAGAATCATGAGGAACTAGGGTAGATGAAAGGAAGGGATAGTACATATATTAGACAATTAGTTTTCAGATGCATGGAGAAGAAACTTGTGTGGATGAGCATGAGGAAAAGGAATGCAGAGATAAATAGTAATTTCCAGTACCTCTTTTTGCCCAAGGAGCACTAGAAACTCAATAAACTGTAGTTCATCTGTCATCTCTACACTCTGCTAATGACAAGACTGAACTAAAGGCACACTTTCTTGAGTGCTTGTGGTTTGCCAAGTGCAATACTAGCAGCTTTACTCACATTCCCACTCAGTCCATGCAGCATATTTCCAATTTGCAGAAGAAAAAACTTAGACTTAAAGAGGTTTTAACAATTTGCCCAATTTCAATATCTGGAAAGTGGGGAAGGGTGATGAGGTATCAAAAGAAACTTGTCAGTCCACCCAGGAAGTGCAGTTATTTCATGCTCGCCATTTCCTCTCAATGAAGAAACGTGGGCAAAGAAAGGAATAGAATCCAGGACCATGAGTCAGAGCAGAGTAGGAAAGACTTTGGGGTTCCCTAGTATAAAAGGCCTTCTCATGATTCCTTCTGTCAATAGAAGACTTCCCATGATTCCTATTGTCAATAGAACACCTTCTCATGATTCCTACTGTCAATGGAACACCCCATAGTTCCTACTGTCAATGGAACACCTTCTCATGCTTCCTACTGTCAATGGAACACCTTCTCATGGTTCCTACTGTCAATGGAACACCTTCACATGGCTCCCACTGTCAATGAAACTCCTCATGATTCTATTGTCAAATCCCACTTTGCCTTTTTTTTCCAGAACAAGTGAGTAGAATTTGACCCTTGGGACATGGCTTAACACCTGAACCAACAGGACATTCCTAGTGAATTTCATTAGAACATTAATTTGATGAGAGAAGCATAAGATTACTATATAGCCACCATCCTGTAGGCCTTTGCTTTACTAAATGCTGACCAAATTAACATTTTTTTCTTGTGCCCTTAACAACAGCTGAGCTAAAGTCCTGTGAAAGTCCACCAGTGACTTATGTCAAATGAAAGAATCTCTACCAATATCAGCTGACCAAAGTCACTGTTGCCTGGGGCATGTCTCAAAGTCAGACTACTGCTTTTGGAGGATACAATATTACAATACATCTTAAAACTCAGCACTTGCAGATGGTCATTTTGTGGCTCAAATCTAAAGTTAAGAAGTTCATACTAACAATCTTTAAAAATATTGTTAATTTTATTGATAATTTCATCACCCCCAATATCTTCTTTCAATCCTTTCCCTCTATCACTGAACCCCAAAGGTCCTTCCTCCTTTCATGTCTTTTGTGTTATCATGACTTGCTAAATTTAATTAGAGTTGTTGGCAAGAGCATGAGTGGAGAGCTACTTATAAGAACAGAGGCAGCTTACCAGTGACTTTAGCACTGAAGAAAATGATTCTCCCTCCCTCAGCAATCATTAACTGTCAATAGCTTTTCAGGAAAGGGTGGGGCCTCAAGATGCCCCACCATCCACCAATAAAATTTTGCTTTTTCTCTTTAAGGTTTATTTATATTTGTGTGTATCTCTGTGTCTCTGTGTGTGTGTGTGTGTGTGTGTGTGTGTGTGTGTGTGTGTGTGTGTG
>NC_022021.1:15462327-15474780 GCF_000317375.1 Microtus ochrogaster
GAGAGAGAGAGAGAGAGAGAGAGAGAATATGCCTTATGTGTGCAGGTGCTTGAAGAAGCATTGGATCTGCCGAGGTTGGAATTACAGACTGTCATGACTCTCCCAATGTGGATGCTAACTCAGGTCCTTTGGAAGAGCACTCTAACTCCCATGATGGAGCATTGTCTGACCCAGTCTTGCATAGATCTTTTGATGGAAATCACAGATGCTGTAAAACAGTAACTTATAGGTGTTATTTCTGATCTTCTGGCTCTTACATTCTCTCCTTGAGCCATGGAAGAGGATACACACACACACACACACACACACACACACACACACACACACACTCCCTATTTATGTTTGAGCACCCAACAGTCAATTATTCTCAGCCCTCTGATCAATGATGAGCTGCTGCATTAACTCAGTCACTGTTATCTGAAGCTTCTCTGACCAAGGGCAAAAACAACATTTATCAAAGAGTGTAAATATAGATACTTATAAGATTGTTTCCATTTAGGAAGAAAACAGTAGTATTGCCTGCTACCCTTGAGACGAGAACCTCTACAGTCATGGATTTTTTAACCTAGTTCAACTCCAAGCATGGGATTCCTTCCTGTGGAGTGGGTCTCCTATCCAATCAGAAAGCAATCAGTCACATCTGTAATAGTCATGCTATTACTGCACAAGGGGACACATCTTGCCTAGCAGGTCAGTTCTGTAGCATGCAGTTTCCATAGTGTGGTAAGACTACAGACGACACTTTTCCCTAGGCTGCTTCACATTTTCCATCAGTATAAAGGTTAATCACTAGAAAGAAGTTTTGAAGATCAGTTCCAGCTTGGTCTTTCTATCTCCCACCACCAATGTATATCTTAGGCAGGAATCTCACCACCAACCCCTACTTCACAACCAAGAGTAATGACAAGAGTCTAGAAAAACTAGTATTTTAGGCTGTTGGGTAGAGCTGTTATGAAAAAGTAAAGATTTTTCTCAGCCAGTTTTCAAGTTTAGAAATATTTTTGAATGAGTGTGCAATCAAAGCCTTCCTTTGAAGCCTGATGTAAGTTATTGATTTTATTCAAAGACCTTTATTAGCCTAGTCACTCACAGACATATGTATACAAAATTGGTGGCAAGTAGTCTTTATTTATTCTGTAATAAATGTGTCAAAACTATTGTTCTCTGAGGTCTTCAAATAAAGAGAGATATTTATCTCTTTGGAACTTTAGCAACACTACAATTAAAATGAATTGCAATCAATAAAATATTAATGCATCTGTTTGAAAAGCAACTACATAATGGTTAGATCTATTTGTGCCATTCTCTAGTTTTCTCAAAGTTACTAAGTAGCAGAGTCAAGAAGCTAGCTAGAAGATTAGAAACACAATATATATCTAATTGTGGGTCCATTATTAACTCACAGAAAATGCATGATACCACTACCTGGTGACTAAAACAAACAAACCATGGCTGACTAGTTTGCTACTGTGAAATCATTAAATTCTATTTTTACCTCTTTGATATCAGCCTAACACTGTAAGAAGTAGAATCCGAACATGCCAGGTCAAACAGCTCTACGGATCTTTCCCCATCTTTTCCTTTTTGAACAGGGCACTGGAAATCGCTGCCAGTTAGTGATGATGAGCTGGACTTAGAACTCCAGGCTCCTAATTCACAGGCCACTGGACTCCAAAACATCATGACACAAAATGCTATCTTACACTTGGAACCTGCATGGACAGTGCAGCTCCCGGACCTGATCTTTGTTTGTTATACCAAATAAATGATAATGAAGAAATTAAGTAGACTGAAGCAGGAGAGAGGAGCAGCAGCAGCTCCAAATAAAAGTTCTGTCTCCCAGAAGCAAAAGCTGTCTTGAGACTATGTTTGGTAAAGATGAGCTAGCACCTTCTTAGAAATGAGAGTCTAAAACATTTAACAGCAGCTTTAGTCTCCTGGAAGGTTCTAACTCTTAGTCAAATGGATAGATTTATCTGGAGTTCCTGTGAGGAGGATGAGAGTTTGCTGCATATACATGTACAACGTGTGCCTGTAACCCCAACACTGTGGGAGGGTGGGGATCATTAGTTCCTGCTCACCACCAGTCAAGCCCCAGGTCCAGTCAGGTTGAGAAAGACAGAGAAGGACATCTGAAATCTTTTGGGGTTCATGCGAGTGTGTTTTCCTCCACACATACACAATTTATACTCAAATACATTATAGTGGACGTTCAGAGAAAAAAATCCCCACTGATTTTTCTTTGCTCTTTTCTATGTAAATCAGCTTTAATTATCCATTTTAATTCATGTTGGAATATGAAAAGATTCTAAAATTCAGTCATTTCTGAAACTCTCATAGCTCTGCAGGAGGAGAAAGAAAAGCTTTGGACCTAAAGTTTATATAGTTTTTCAAATTGTAGGAAAAATAGCTGACTGGTACTATGGAAAGATTATTCATTTCAGTTTTTTTAAGATTTATTTGTTTTTATTAATATGACTGTTTTACATGCATGTATGTATGTTTACCATATGCATGAATGGTGGCTCAAGAGGTCAGAAGGCATCAGGGCCCTTGGAGCTGGCGCTTCAGACTGTGATTCTGGGAGCTGAACCTGGCTGTGCCTTGTCAGAGTGAGTCCATCCAGCCTTAGCCTTCAGCTTCGAGGAAAATTTTTTCAACTCATGTAAGGACATTGTTTTTGCTGTGATTTTTAAATAAAGGTCAGCATGGGAGCTGAGTCAGGGTGACCAGTTTGGTTTTTACTCCTGCTCATATTCACACTTCCTTATTACCTGTTTGGGTCTCAGCAAGTCTTGTGGAGGATGCCAAGGACGTGGCTCTTGCTGCAAGATGTTTGTGTTTTTATATTTTGAAGCAACAGACAATAAATAGAGCTTTTCTCTTTGTGTTTCTGCAAACAGAATGTCTGTGGGGAAGCAGACTTACATTGAGAGAGACCTTGGGCAGGGTGAAGGAGGTGCACTAGGGAGCGTAGATCATTCTAGAAAGCATACAAGCAGTAAATGTCACAGTTTATAAACTATCTTCTTTTTAGCTTTTAAAACTTCTAATTATGTCAAGAAGAAAGTCTCAGTCTGGTGCTAACAAAGAGTTTTCTAACACTTTTATCTTCCTTTTTTAAGAAATTGAAGAAGAGCCTTAGGCTTAGCGTTTTCAGCAAAAAACCACATAGAGCTAGAGTTTAATAATATTGTATGGTTTTTGTAAATTAAAAAATTCAGAATACCATCTTTTTAGGGGACACTTTAGTGGTAGTGTTATAAAATTGACTTTTAAAACATATTTAGGTTAAATTTTTTAAAAGATTATTTAAAACAAATATCAAATAAAATCAAATGTAACATAAACAAATAGTGCACAATGATTACACTTACTGACATGGTAAAAATCACGGGACTAATGCAGGGGAAAGAAACCAAATTCCCCACTAAACTGATTAGACATCAGAAGCCCAGAGATGCCAAGAAATCACAAAGTTAGGACTGCTATTCACAGGTCACTGTGAAGCCAGGGCTGTTATCCACAGGCCCTGTTCCAAATGGAAGACGCACTTCCACTGGGCTATATAAACTGTTTTTCAGAATGGCCTTTCCCTCTCCCTGTGAGCAATGTTCATTGATTTCAAACTTGTAAAACAATACAGATTGATGTCTTCATCCCTATGTTATCCTGGGCTGCCTTGGCAAGATTACTGAAGAGGAACCCCAGATATTAGGAAAATCTCAACCTGATTTGTGGGGAGTGAGTCTATGAGAGGCAAAAAGGCAAAAGATTGTCTCAATGTCAAATTTTACTCCAAGTTCAGTGCTAAACCCAGGCTTATTCCCTGCATTGTGAATATAGTTTGCCAAAGTGAGTAAAAATGTATCTTGCTTTAAATACATTGAAGTCTTAAATTCTTATAATTGCTCCACTGAAAAAATATATAGACTCACAGGGCAGTTGTGGTGCCCACCTTTAATTCCAGCACTTGGGAGGTAGAGGCAGGTGAATCTCTGTGAGTTTGCAGCCAGCCTGGTCTACAAAGCGAGTTCCAGGACAGCCAGGGCTTTTACACAGAGAAACCCTGTCTCAAAAAACCAGTATGTTACACACACCACATACACACACACACACACACACACACACACACACACACACTATATATATATATATATTAAAATATAAATTTATTTCAATATATGAAATTGAATTTCTCCTAGAAAGAGAAAATTTTAAATGAAGAGAAAGTATGTGCAAATATTTAAAATAGAATTAAAGTTGCAGTTTGTGATCTTGAGGGTTTTATTTATTTATTATTTCTTATTGCTTCCAAAATAATTTTCAAAATGCTTGAAAAGAATGTAGATGCAACTTCTCCTGTTCAAGGGCTCACAGCCTCCCAAGTCACTGACCACTCCAGCTGGGTTCCAGAACACTAACCAGACTATTGATTTAAGGAATAATGAACAGGGCTGGGGAAATGGCTCGTTGGTCAGGTGCTCGCTGAGCAAGCATGAGGAACTGAGTGCAATCCCTAGAAGCCATGCATGTATTCCCCATTCTCAGAGGCGGCTAACTGACTAGCCATTGTAGCCATTCCATGTGCTCTAGGCTCGGTAAGAGACCACGTCTGAAAAGTCATGTTAGTCTTCATGTTTGCTTGCCTATGCCTTGGAAGCTAACTCTTATCAAAGATTCCTGTGGACAATTATAGTGTTCTGCACAAAGGGGCTGTCAATCTTATCTCCAATCCCAAGGTGTGGTGTGGTGTGGTGTGTGTGTGTGTGTGTGTGTGTGTGTGTATGTGTGTGTATGTGTGTGTATGTGTGTGTATGTGTGTGTGTGTGTGTGTGTGGCTGTACATGTGTTAGGGGACAAGCATAATGCCTGGCTCTTGCTAGAAAACAACTCTGGAATTCCCATTCCCAAGTCTAATCTTCAGGGTATAGGGAATTCTGAGGAATACTTTTCCATGCATATAGTGAGTAGATTCTTTGGGTGACTGTGGAGTCTGCTCACCAGGAAAGAGATGACTCGTCTTCCCCTTTTGATTTTCTTTCATCAGTTCGTAACCAGACCTATTTCTGATGCTGACCATTTAAGAAGACGTAGAAATGAAAATAATTTGACACTGGAAATCACATGAGAGCTGTTTTTACATGGGCTTTATCTTTTCAACCCTTGCTTCACTTGTAAGACTCCCATGCACGCAGTGTCATCAGGTCATCTGCACATCCGTGAAGATCCTATTATAGGTGAGAGATGTTGAAATGTGTTCAATATTCTTCACGAGAAGAGAGAGTGGGGTAGAGTAGAAGTAAAATTCTGAGTGTGAGAATGACGCAATGCCTCTTTAACAATTCATGTCATTGTGGGCTAATTTTTTAAATATGCATTTTCCTTTATATGTATATGAGTGCCTATAAGTTTTTATGTGCACCATGCAAGTGTCATGTACCCACAGAGGACAGAAGGAGATGTCATCCCTGGAACTGAAGTTACAGGTGATTATGAGCTATGTGATTTTGGTGCTGGGAACTGAATCCAGGTTATTTGCAAGAACAGAAAATGTTCTTAACATTTGAGATTTTTTTTTTGGTGTTTGTTTTAATTTTTGAAGAAAGTTCTCTTATATACCTTTAATTGTACTGGAATTCACTTTGTAACCCAGGCTGACTTGAAACTTCTGCAGTCTTCTTGTTTTAGCCTCTTGGGTATGAGGCAGGCAGTATCACACCCAGTTCTGAGGACTTTGTTCTTGATTGGAAGTTTCAGCTGCTTTGTATGCATTGCAAATCTCTCTGTTTCACCAGTGAAGAAAAAGTCAGAAGGAGCTACTTACTTCCTGTCAACCAGTGACCACAGTTTTGTCTTAGGTGGGATAGATTCTTATACCCACTCATGTGGTCATTTTGTCTCAGTGATTCCTAAAAGTATTGTCTGTCCAGCTTTCCCTTTTCTAGGTTAGTTTTGGATTGTTGTCTTGGACCTGCAAATCTTTATTTTTTTATGGGGGGTATTATAATGGTCCCATTTTATAGATGAGCAAACACAGAAAAGAAAATAAGATTGCTTTAAGTTGTCAGAAAAGTCCACTAAGTTAGTAATATGTGTCTGGTTAAAAATTTCTTTGATCCCAAAGTTTTTGGCTCAGTCTATTGTTGCTTCTTCATGACTGTCTTACTCATCAAATATGGGTCATATATTTCAGATAAGTGAAAATACTTGTCAGTTTTTTCCCGTGCTATCCATAGCACACATACATGTGTGCATGCATGCCTTTGCTCTTTAATAAGTTACAGATATAAGGTTCCATTACAAATAAAAACAGAGCCTTAAATTATGTTCAAAGAAAGTCACTATCAATTGCAATGTGAAGAGTATATTTGTAAAAATTAAGCATTTTAGTGATATGTTATACACTGAAAAAGGTTCAGAATTCTTTGGTTTCATCACATTTTCTAGAGTTGTCCAGGGACATAAAATCTGTTTCAATGTTGACCCCTTGAATATATAATAATCATGGAAGAAATGTAAAACTTAGAATTGTTTGGATCATGGTTTTATTAAGACAGATGCCTTTGTATATTTTCTCTTCTTTATTAGAAGCACAAGCCGATAACTATAGTCAAATAACCTAAATACCAAGAGAATTAAATACGCTTTAATGATAATATGTTTGATTTTTGCTCACTCTAGAAGGACAAGGGTGTAACCTCTCTGGCTAAGAGCAAAGGGGAAATTTTTCTTTCTTTCATCCTTGCTTGGAGCATGGCTCTTTTAATAATAATAATGAATATCAAATTTTAAGATGGCTAATATTTGCAGTGCACTCTAGGGAGATGGAGTTGAAATTTTTAAGAGATGTCTATACTCATTATGAATCATTTACATTCACATACATCCTTTGGACATCTAATATATCCGAGTTAGTCACTATACTATATGTCAGATGCATGAATATGAATACAACCCAAGCCTTAGAGCTAGAAAAAAGAAACATATGATAGAAGAGTTAATTAGTGTCACATGTTTTACTAAGATGCCATGGGAGAGGCTACATGGAATGCAGTCCCAGATACTTGTCTAGTGGAAGAGACGAGAAGAACATTTCCGGGATGAAATAATTAGTTTGTAGTATAAAAGTGTAAAGGATGCAAGTCTTAGGTGGATGAGACAACTACCTGAAAGTGTTTTAAGATAAATTACAACTGGCTTTTTGAGCTCCGAGAAACCAAATTTTTATAGAAGTCAACTTTTGTCAAACATCTTTCCTGTCCTGTTCTTTAAGAAGTCCGGTTTGTTATGACAGTGATTCACGCTTAATTGCTTTGCTTACACACTATTTTCACAGTGTTCTTTTTCAGTCCCTGGTGAGCCAGGGAACTGTCAGTTGAGAAGTGACCAGCCAAAGAATTTAATGGTAATAGATTAGTTCTATTCTCCTGAAACAGAAGGCAGGCTCATGTGAGATCAAGGCATAAAACGTTGGAGCACTGTTCTGCAGGTGTTATTATAAACCTTTATAGAATCAAATATGCATCATATAATTTAGAGAAGTGAAAATACTTGTCAGTTTTTTCCTTGCTGTCCATGGCACATGCACACACCTTTGCTCTTTAATAACTTTGTAGAATCAGTCAGGGAAACCTAGCATTAGTGAGTCTAAGCCTTGTGATTGAGTCAGGGATATTGTGATACAGGAATGGAGGCCAGAGCACTATTTTTGTTTATTTTTATTTAGTGCAGAGGGTAAAGTCAAACCCTTGCACATGCTAGGCAAGGGCTATGCTTTCTCAGCCCAAGAGGACAAGTGCAGGAGAGTAAGGTTATCTTACAAAGGAAGCATGTGTCAGAAGACATTGTGGGATGGCCACACATGTCTGATAGTCAACATCATTGCTATCTATTTACTTATGGGGATAATTTCACACAGATGTTCAAAAACCACAGTCCAGCATGTTAAGCATCCCCATGTGTTCATCCAGATTGACTTCTCTGAGACAAACTCTAGGTAGTTAGGATAGAAATGAGAAAAAAAGAAAAGACAAAGGGGAAAGAGGAAAAGAAAAAAAACCTTCTGCTTTAGCTGCTTTTCCTTTGAGGTTGTGTAGAGATTGTTAATCTGCCAAAATGAAATCTAAAAATGTTATGAACAATCCTTATTTTGGGAGGATTAGTAGCTGTGGAAACAATTGATGAACAAAAACCATTCCAGTGGAAATCACACCCTGTGTTATAATGTGACCGTGAACTTTTTTTTTCATGGAATACAGGACTCATTAAGCCTCATGTCATTTGTAGTTAAAAAATCTAGGATGTCATGGAAATAACTGTTTAAGAACATGTTTAGAAAGTAGTTGAATTCTCAGTCCATCTGTTTAATAAAGTTTTATTTTTCCTAATGTACAGCTGATTGAACCTGTTCATGCATCTTCACCAGCAGCTGGGGCATCTCCACCCTTTGTGTTTCTGGTGTAAATTACTTGGGCTCTGTGCTTTGAAAACAGCTTGATAAGGCCTTTACTAAGGAGCTCCTGAAGAGCTGCCCTGGCCAAGGAACTGCAAATCTTAAGTCTCTCAGAGACCATGGCTGGAGTAATAAGTTTATAGTTAGGAACTTCCTTACAGAATTTGTCATATGTAGCCTTGTCAAACAGGACTAGATTGTTGAGCTTGTCCCGAACTTTAACTTTGGACCACTTCTTCTTTTTGGCCTTGCCACCGGACTTATTTACTGGGTCTCTGTCTTTTTTGGCTGACTTTCCGGCATCTTTCTTCTTCTTGTTATCTTTGGGCGGCATGATGAAGTTCAGAGAGTGGCCTCTCAGTCCGTCTGTATGAAGCCAAAGAATTCATTGCCAACTCTTCCTAATTCAGAAAAGTACCTTTCAAAGTAATTCTTCACATCTATTGTTCTCAAGGAAAACAGTTGCTCATGTAAATTGTCACTGTACTGGCTATTTTTATGTCAACTTAAGACAAGCTAGAGTCATTTGGGAAGAGAGAAATTCAACTGAGAAAATGCCCCCAAATAGGTTGACCTGTGTGCAAGCCTCTGGTGCATTTTCAGGACTGATGATTGATGGGGGAGGCCCAGCCCACTGCAGGCAGTGCCCCTCCTAGGCAGTTTGTCCTAGGTGCTATAAGAAAGCAAGCTGAGTAAGCTGGTAAGCAGCACTCCTTCATGTCCACCTCAGTTCTTGAGTGCCTACCGTGACTTCTTTTGTTATGGACTGTGACGTGAGATTGCTAATCTGAAATAAACTCTTTCCTCTCCATGTTGCTTATGATCATGGTATTTTGTCACAGCAATAGAAATCCCAAGACAACCACGGATGGCTGTCTTGCATAATGTAGAGACCATTTGTAGATTATGTAGGATTCTATGGAACTCTAAGAGTTCTTGAATCAGACTTTGCTACCCGCTTCCCCATTTTCCCATATCATTTACTGGGTTGACTAGAAATGATTTTTGATCAGTGCACAAACTGAGTTTCTTTATTTTCTCAGTTTTCATATGTCGAAAGATCAGTGCACAACCTGAGTTTCTTTATTTTCTCAGTTTTCATATGTCCAAGTCCTAGCCCCTTAATATTATGGCATTTGAGGCTGGGGCCTTTGTTAGCTGACTAGATCATTGGGGTGTGGTCCTCAAAATAGGGTTAGTGGTCTTGTAAGCAGAAGACAGCTCACTGGTGAAATAGAGGCACACATGATAAGGGCATAATTGGTCTAGACTTCGATTGGATTTGAGGCTCTCTCCAAAGGGAGAAATACATGCCTGAGATTTCAAACATATTCAAAACTCAATGGATGTAGAGGTAATATGTTCTAGGTGGTAATGTACTGCTGTTAAGTTGACTGGTATGGCAAAAATTTATGCATTTTAAATATTTATGTTAATGCTCTATAGACAATTGTACTTCTATCTTTAATTGAAGAAGCTTCTCTTTGTAGCAAAGCAGAGAATCATGGCTGCTCAAGGTGCTGAGAGGGAGTGACATTTGAGTGCTCAGCTCTAGACAGGACATTTATGCCACTAACTCTGGAGTTTACGGGAAATTGCATAAGAAGGAGCAGAAAGCATGTAAGGTCAGGAAGATAGGGAGGAGGGCACATAGTGGAATTATGATAGTTTCATTGAATGACCCCATAAGTTCATGCATTTGAAAATCCAGTCCCCAATTCGTGGAACTGTTTGTGGAAGCATGAGAAGATGTGCCTTTCTTCGATGATTGGTTTTGATTTCCCAGTTAGCTCTTTCTGCCTCCTACCCGTGGGTCGGGAAGTAAGCACTCAGGAACCACTCCAGTGCCATGCCTCCAAGTGTCATACTCCTCGCCATGGTGGTCATGGACTATAACCTTTGAAATGGTAAGCCCCAATAAATGCTTTCATTTCCAAATTGCCTTGGTCATATTATCTAATCACAGCAACTGAGAAATAGCTACTACAGGTATCTTAGAGCAAGGACACAGACCTTAGAACCTATGTTTCCAACTCCAAAGTTGCCTTCATGGTACTCACATGAAACTGGGCCTGCCGATTGCCCACCAGGGAGGAACTCAAGGGGTCTTACTCCTTTCGGCTGTACCATGAGCTACTGATAGCTGTAGGATAGAGACAATCATTGTGTTAAGCTATGTACCCAACACTGAGACCTCCAGCTTTGGTTAAAAACAATGGGCCACAAAAACAAAGCACAAAGCCAAGAATCTTGAAAGGGACTTTTAGAGGGAGGATGACAGGGACAAGGGAGAATGAAAGAGGGTCAGAGACAGAGTGTACTATATACAAGTATGAAATTGTCAGAGAAACAACTTAATAAATAAGAAATTGATTTCTGTGTGAAAAGAGGAGGAGTAGGCGGGGTGGAAGAAGAGTGGATGGGGGGAGGAGATGGTGATAGATCTCTCACCTTTCATCTCCCCATTCCAAAAAAAGTCATGGGAAGGTGAGCAAGAAAGTGACAATATCTGTGCCAAGAAGAGAGCCCAAATCATAAACTGAATTATTTGTTACTTGAACCATGCCTCACAAGCATGAGAAAATATAATTGTGTTGTTCTAGGCTATAATATTTTGTAATGACAACCTCAAAAGACCAGTGCACTCAGAAATTTCTTTTCTTTCTAGAAAGCATGGAAATTTGTGTCTACAATTCTCAGCATTCTGGCCATACACAAGCTTTATAAGAGATGTTAAACCATTTTTTTTTTTTTAGATTTCTCTTCAAGAGGCCTGAAATAAGTTTGGTTTCCTATGACTAACTAAATACTATGCAACAGAAGGAAAGTCTACTTCACTTAGAATTTTCAATCCTCACCCACACAGAGAACTTATTTTACAATTTAATACTCCTTGTGTCAAAGTCTTGTCATGACTGCAACAGACTCTGGTTTGGACAGATGCATAAATCTCTCTTTGTCTCTGTCCTCTTAGCTCTTTTTCTTTCTTTCTCTCTTCCCCTCTCTCCCTTCTTCCCCTATATTTTGAAATTTGACATTATAACTGACACTGGTTGAAATTCCTATTTAAACTATAGCAAAGTAAATTGAGAAATCATTCTATTTTGTTTCATCCAAACATCCCCCACACGAGGTCGCTTGATTTGACAGCATGGTAGTGCTGTGGACTCAATTTACTATCTAGCAATGGGAATGGCATCATAATGAAGACATCAGGGAATGAACCAATAGGGTGCTGTGTGTAATTCCATTTGGCTGGGAAGTGTTCTGTAGGACCCATGAGCCATTATCCCATATGTCTCTGTGAACATGTCATAATCCATCTACACCTTATTCTGTAGGTGAATGATGAGACATTATTCCAAATGTTTCTGTGAACATGTCATAATCCACCTTTTTCTGTAGGACCCATGAGCCATTATTCCAAGTGTTGTGTGACCTTTTCTTAGTTCATTTTTACCTTTTCCAAGTATATTATGTTCAGATCCAAAGTGTAGCTTTTCTGTCTTATGAACTGATACCACGTGAACTAGCTTAGCTTTTCAAATAAAATGACAAAATAAAATTACTTGAAATATCATATTTCCTGTTATTCATAAATGGTTTTTAGAATCATATAGCCATCATTATTAGACAAGAGAATATTCTCACCTTTTACTTCAGAAAATGTATTTTCATATCTAATACTACAGCATCATACAACTTTTTGGGTCAGTCCTGGACTTGCTGAATACTTGTATCTTTATTTGTTGTAAAGTTTCATTCTTAAAAGACTAAAACATTTCATTTACATTAAATATGTGAGAATTATTCTACCATAGAAGAATAGAAACTTCGAAAAGACTGCTTGAGTTTGAATTCTAACTCTGTGAATTGACTGCATGTAGAGAGGATGCAGTGTCCTTCTGTGACATGGATGCAGTGTCCTTCTGTGACATTGATGCAGTGTCCTTCTGTGACAGGGATGCAGTGTCCTTCTGTGACAGGGATGCAGTGTC
>NC_022021.1:15474990-15490227 GCF_000317375.1 Microtus ochrogaster
TTCTGTGACAGGGATGCAGTGTCCTTCTGTGACAGGGATGCAGTGTCTTTCTGTGACAGGGATGCAGTATCCTTCTGTGTCACTGCATCATAGGTGATGTGATTGCTGCTGGCAGTAATGCATTTCAACAGCGAACAGTGGAAACTCTACCTCTTTGGCACAACCAAACCGAAAGAAGTTTTTAAAGCACTTTTGGTCCAATCTAGAAACCAAGGTATTAATTTCATCCATAGAAATCCACCTGATCTTTCTTCTTTATTAATAGTAACTAAAGGCAGTGTTGAAAACATTAAATGATGGTAAAAGCTAATTTACAATGCCCATATTCTACACTAAGTGTCTTCTCTTTCAGTCTTCACCTTTATGATCCAGGGTCGATGTCACCTTTAGTTACTGACCCATTTGACCATGTTTTTAATATTTTTCTAATTTAGTATAGACCTGTGTTACCATATTCTTTTTTCATTTTTTTCTGCTGTTCACCTTAATCCTTCCTGTCTCAAACTTGAGGGATGGAGAGAAATGTTTCTGTGAATCATTTTTTTACATCTATTTTGTGTTTAGTGGGATGACACATACAGAGGTCTTGTGCAAGTCCATTCTCTTCTTCCACCATGCGGGTTCTGGAGATGGAACTCTGGTTGGCAAGTTTGGCAGCAAATGTTGTTACCTGTTGAGTTATTGCACTGCCTCCCAAGAAGGACCTTAAAGAATATTACAATCCCCCTTCATGTGAGAACTTATATCCCTCTGTCTTTGCCACAGCGAAGGGAACACACCGCGTCTTGGGAGCAGCTGTTCTCAGTAACAGCCATCTCAGCTGACTCCATTCCAGAAGCTCGACTGCAAGCACAGAAATGAACACTGTTATAGAAAGGCATGTTCATTTCAAGACTCTGGTGAAGCCACGAGTTAGCAGAAGAGAAAGTCATGTGCTTTTGCACCTGAACCAATGACCTGGACACAAGATTCACCAAGTGTTAAACACCCCAGAGCATCCCTAGTGCTTGGAGTTACTTCAATGCTCCTTTGAAATGGACATTAAAGAGGAGAAAAATGGGGCACTGAAAAGTACATGACCTGAAGACCTTTAGAAAATCGCTCTGATTCTTGTCCAGGCACGCTCAGTGAGAAGTCTGACTTTAGTAAATGCGTTCTTTATCAGAATGGCTCCTCAGAAGACCTCTTGCTAAGAAAAAGTCCTTGTTGGAAAAGAGGGATTCAGGGCAGTGATTGGGTTGTAGGTTTGTCACCCTCTTTACTCCGTTTATTGGAACTAGGCAAAATAACATGCCAGTGTCATCTGATAGAGAGGTGCAAAGAATTCTGGGGTCCAAGAGTGGACTAAAGCTGTTACTTGGGACAGTATATTGTTTTTCTGAATTGCATGTGTTCACATGTGGCAGCAGTGTTAGCCTCACAGCCATACGTAAAAATTAAGCCAAGCCCACATATTGCTTCAGAAATTTTCGATATTATTATTTTTCAAATATTTGATTTTTACTTAACTATGTGTACTTACATGTATGTGTGTGTGTGTGTGATTGTGTACAAGTGAGTACAGGGCCCACTGAGACCAGAAAAGGTTTGACTCCCTGAAGCTGGAGTTAAAGGATTTGTAAGCACACCTACCGAATGAGGGTACTGAGAACTGAACTCCAGTCTTCTACAAAAGCAGTGAATACTTATGGATTAACTGTTGAACCACCTCTTTTGCCCTTTTCTTAATCATTTTGATTTACAATAAGTACATTTGATATTATATATTGAAATAGTTAATGCCACAAGCTTCACTTTCCTGAAAACTTTCCTTTATACCAGAAGCACATAACCTATATGTCTTCTGGGGTGCTTAGAAGATGCTTGGTGAATACACAGCAAAAGACTGCATCATGAGACGGTGAGGGTCGGGGCTACACTCCTTCATCTTATCAGCCACAGTATTGGTTGTTCTCGTCACGGTTGCCTTCTAGTCCAAGCATTGTGCTTAATGGTAAATGCAGCAAAGTTGCCTCCAGAAAAACATAAGTTGTTTAGGTTGATAAAATCATTACGTTATTATGAAATTACATAACATATATCAAAAACTGTTTTCTAGTCAAATAGTTGCAAATTAATTTGGAATTCTAGACTCTGTGGGGAAGATAAACATCTGTAATCCATAGCCACTGGCTTCAAGAAGCTCACAGCCTTGGAAGAGTGGCTACCTTCTCTACCAGCTTTGTCCGTCAGAAAATGTGTAATGACCTTTTAACTCCAGTAGGGCTTTTGTATAATCCCTGAAGCATTTTCCCATTCTTACTTCATATCCCAGTCATTGCAAGTCTCCACAGAATATAGTGTGATGTTTTGCTATCTTTATATGTTGTGTGCTAATAAGTTTGCAGAATAATGGATTAACTATTTTCAAATGGTGGGGCTGCCTTGTCTGAGATCACATGCTGGAGATGAGATTTCTTTTAGTCATTAACAAAAGAAGGGAAAACAGCACATTTAATTTAATGGCAAATCCTAAATAAATTTTTGAGTATACTACTTTCTCCAGCAATAACTTATTTTCTCTCCTCAAATATGTCTTCCTGTGGCAGTTGGGCCCCAAGCAATTCTAGTTGTGGATTTTTTCTAATGAGGGCAAGAACTGTAACCATTCCTCCTGTCCAAATAGTAAGGAGAAGAACCAACAGCCATTTCTCAAATGGGAGTGTGTGCTCTCATAGGCAGAAAAATGTACCTGACACCAATTCAGCTGTAAAAATATAGTACCAAATATCCCAAAAATAAGACATACAATTCATTTATCCTTTAACAAGTATTAGTAATTAATTATCTCTGATATTCCCTGATTAGTCTAATACTTTATAAAATGCTTCAGATGATTCATTACTGTTAGCCACAAGTAGGGGGAAGTTAAATTAATATAGCTTAATAAAAATATGAATCAAGAAGTGCAAGTATGGATAACCCAGGATGTATAAGGAGGAAGGTGGAAAGATCTTGAGCCTGCATCTTTTATTTTATATATCCAACGTTTTGTTGTTGTCGTCATTGTATTATTTTGAAACAGTTTAGTCCTGGTTGATTATAATTTGCCATGTAGGCAAGTGCATCCTTCTGTCTCAACCTCCTGAGTACTGGGATTACAAACATGAACTACCATACCCAATCTGTCTTATTTTTTTAAAAAAAAATAAAAATTATTCTTGTGAGCCTCTCTAGCAACTTAGTTATTATTGGCCAGAAGCTATCATATGACCACATCTAGGAGCAAAGAGGTTTGTGGCATGGTTTAGAATGTACAAATTAATCCACAGCTGTTGAGAGAGCACAAAAAGTATCTCTGTAAGTACAGAACACAAGAAAAGCCAGCAGGGGGAGGGGAGGTTGGAATGAAGGAGTTGTTGGCAACTGAGAGCTGCTCAGATAGGGACAATCTGCTTTCTTGAAGGGTGTGGCCCTGGTGGGTTGACCATGCTCCAGTGGAAGGGCACTCATGCAAGAGCACAAGGGCATCGCCAACTGCAGTTGACTGTTTTCAAAACATGACACAACGTGTAGAGGAAGTGGTGGTAAATATGGGAATCAGGATGCACTGTATGAACTTCTCAAAGAATTAATAAAATGAGAAAATTAGGAGAAAACAATGTGATCAAAGAAAGAAAAAAGAGGCCTTTCAAGACCATCAAGATTTTTAGCTTCCCAGTTTATATGAAAAAGAATCAAGTAACTGTGAATGACCTTGAGGGTATTTTTAGCTAGTTAACAGTATTGGACAGAGGAAGCCACTAGCTCTTCCAGGGCTGTTCTTGATGATACAAAGAGCCATCTGCATTGGAGAGATGGCTCAGAGGTTAAGAGCAAGGACTGCTTTTCTAAAGAACCTGGGTTCAATTCCAAGCATCCACATGGCAGCTTACAACTTTTTGTAATTCCAAGATCTGACAGTTTAACACAGAAATATATGCAGGCAAAACCACCAATGCACATAATGTAAAAATAATAATCTTTTAAAAATGCCCATCTGTTTCTATCACCTATTGCCTATGAGCCTATATTCATTCTTTTTAGCTCTGGAGCAAACATGATTACAGTTATTTGTCTGAGTCTTCTGTTCATTTTATGAGCTAGTAAATGTTCTTAACTCAATGCCTGGCATACAAGCAATTACAAGAATAAATAACTAGTAATACTGTGGATGAACTCAACCAGAGTTGAGCCTTTTTGAATTCTTGGTACATTGCTTTTAACTTTCCAAAAATGTCTGTGCTAGGAATGCCAGTCTGGAGCTCTGGACGTGTCCTCTGAGAAGTTGCCCACGGCAGCAAGTGCTCTGGAGGTCAACACAGACCCTGGATGGAGATTGCCAGTAGTGAGTGTGGCTGTGCTGGTCTCCAGGCTCCTGGATGTGGACTGTTCATCTCTCCGCCAGAGCCGGATGGAGGCCCAGGCTACCTTGCAGCGTTGAGGAATCCCATGTCAATTCCAGGCAAGGTCTTTATTGCTGGAACTGTTGCATAATGACAGCTTTATTCATGTGAAAATGCAGAATGCATTTTGACTGTATGAAATTGTTTATGTTCATCAGAAATGTTATTTGTCTTCACAAAGTCTGTTTTCAATGAACCAGCGACGTAATGGATATTAAATAAACATGGAATTTTGCATGTTCATAATATTTGGCTTCTTGTTGTGATTTTGATGAACAATACTTTCAAGCATTGTCAGTTCATCCTTATTTACAAAGAAACGTTTACATGCATCGTAGTGATGCAGTGACTAGCTTTATTTTAAATAAGTCAACTTTTCTGTTCAATGTTTAATGCGAAGCTGACTCAAAAATGTTCTTTCAAGCCAATTTACATTTCTTTGTGAATAATACTATTATATTATTTTTGACTTAGTATCATGAGTCATAAACATTCTAATTCTATTTTAATGTATTTTTGCAAGATAAATAATTTATAATACACTAATAAAAACTAAAGATCTCATATTAAAAGACTTATAAGACCTTCTGAGAATGATCTATGGAACTTTATTCTCTTAAAAGTAATTTTTCAAAGTAATTTTATATAAAATTAACTTTCTTATCTGAAGTCAATAACAAATATAAAACAAAAGTCAGAACTCTTCTATCTTTTTACACACTTAAGAACAGCAGACAAATACTTCCTAACCTGATGATTCTTATGTTCCCTAAAAGAAAAGGATCAAATGACTAGCAAACAGTCAGCATACACAGCTTGGCCAGCTTGGCTTTGGTGACCTCTTTAAAATAAAACTCCTCTTCAATCTATATGTACTCTCTTTATATCTTTAAAGTGATATGATTTTATTTGTGGATTTATTTATGAAAAGTTTCTGCTTGGCCGTTTAAAGAAAGAAATGCCATTTATTGCTTTTTTGGAAGGTGAAAAAGAGTTAACTATGAACCCATATGCTTTTCTTTTGTTGCCTTCTCTTAAAAATGGGCACCTGACTGTGAGCATCCACTTGTGTCTCATGAGATAAGAGAAGTTAAGAGAAGACAGAGCAAATGAACATTCCAATCACAAAGCTTCCTTTACCCCCAAAGAACTTCTGACCAACATCATTGTGGAGGCTTGTGTGTGTCATGCTGTTGTGGAGGAAGACACTGGCAGATTCTGAAGAGGAGAAAAGAGACTGCCTGTGTTTGAATTGGGCTTTCTACAGTGTGACTGAACTGCATCATTACTGGTACCTTGTCTTTGGTTTGGAAGTTGGGGTGATGGTAGACAGAGAGAAAGAAAAGAGGCAAGAGAGGAAGCTAAAAAGAAGAGAACACGGAATAGAAAGAAACTACACGATAAAATGGTGATTTTTGTAACCGCATTTCTAAGCACTCTCGTGGCAGCTTGCAGCAGCCAATAGGATTTCCTTTCAAATGCCATTCTATGCTACCTTCTACATTAGGTTACACTGTGGATGGCCAGCCTCCCCCATTCCTGGGATTCTTTCCATTTGACTAGTTTCATTTTTCAGGCAGTGACCTTTCCCTGACCTCAGCCTCACTCTGGGGTCACCTTGCTGGAGCCCTGGTATAAAACTGAATAGAAGTCTTGCCAGATTGTTGGCACTGGATAAGTGGTGCTGAGTACAATTGCCCTTTTATGAGCTGGAGGGCAGTTTCCTTTCCTGAGGCACAGAGCTCTGCGCTGCCTGATACCCCCTTTCATTTTGCTGTCCAGATTTGCACGTCGGTGGCCTTGCAGGAAGATCACATATGCCATTGGTGCAAGAAGGGAAGAAAGGCCTTTGCTGGGCGGAAGCACAGCTTGCAGCAATGCTCAAAACGTTCATTTTATAGTGAAGTAGGTCAGTTGTTTGTCTCCAGATAATTAAAAACTCCAGTGCTTAGCTTAATTTACTCATTTTAAAATTTCAATGTTGTTACTATATTACATTATATTCTTTTAAAAAGCATTGCCTGAACATTTAACTATATGTGCATTGCTGTCTGTCCCTAAAACATCCCTCGAGGCAAGCCCTTTTGTTTCAACATGGAAGAAACACAACTACAAATCTACTAGACGATGGACCGCTCTGATACCCAAGGCTGTGCCACTGTTCCTTATTGAGGAAGCAATCTGTCTAATCGATCCTGAAGCGGAGATTTCAGGTCTAGAGTGTTGTAATCTGGATTATTATAACAAATACCTCACACTGGGCAATGTATACACAATAGAAATTTGTTTCTCGGGGTTCTGGAAGCTAGAACCAAGACCAACAGCAGATTGATGCCCGATGAGGGTCTCCTTTCCTGATTCATAGATAGTGTCATTGAGCTTGCCTTCAAATGGCAGAAGGGTCCAGCAAACTCTTGATCACCAGGTTCATCCTTCATCCTTTGTGCTCATGGCTCACGTGCCTTTCAAAAACTCACCTGTTTGTGTCTCTATATTTTATTAGCAATTAGGTTTCAGCATTTGAAACAGGCCACAAGATTCAAAGTATGGATAGCAGACTGTGACATGTGATATTAAAATTAGGGTCTAGTGCCCTAGTCTCTTTTGAACAGACACACAGTAAGACAGGCAATGTCTAAAGCCACAACTCTACACTCTTTATAAGTTCCCACTCTAAATGTGTTAATACTAAGGAAGAATGAAAGAGAAACTGATGTGACTCAGGGGAGGTAAAAAAAAAAACACCTTCATCTTGCTATATAACTCGATCAAGTCTCGAAAAAATAGAAAAAATAGTCATTTTCAAATGAATAGAATTGTGTCCCATATTTGGAAATTTAATTAAGCCCAAGGGGGACAAGGTGTGGAATTTTTCAATACCATTTTGCTATGCAAAACATCCATGAATATTTTCAGCAACATTAGGTAATTCTATATCAAATGCACTTCTGGTTCCTACTGATCTAGTTGTTGTGCTGCACAACACAACCATCAGTCAGTGTTAGCTCCACGCAGACACATTGTTCCCTGTGCACGCTAAAGCAATCAAATGAGTCTGCAAATGTTCTTCAAAGAATACATCTAGACTGCTACTTCGTTAACCATCTCCTTGGCAGTCATTCTATTTTCCACTTTGAATTGCTGCATTTAGTTTTGTAATGACCTTCTATGGCAAAAAGGTTTTATTAACTCTTTGATCTCCTAGCTTTGGGATGAAAACAAAGAAAACATAAATGAGCACTTTGTGTGGTGTCTTGTAGAGACTAGGAGAAAAAAAGAAATACGTTTTCATCAAAAAGATTGGTTTGTGTGGAGACTTTGAGCCTTTCCATTTTCCTCTCCCTTTGAGCAAAATGCTTATCAGGATCGCACATGCATTTGTTAGAACATCCTCTATGTACGAAAGTCTTTTTTGTCCTTGTGTCCCTCCAAATATGAGCACAATTCCTCAGAAATCTGTCACCAAATTACAGGCCACCAGAAGTGCGCTTCCAAGTACTCTTTCCTTCTGTATCCATGTGAATGGAGAAGTGCGCTTCCAAGTACTCTTTCCTTCTGTATCCATGTGAATGGAGAAGTGCGCTTCCAAGTACTCTTTCCTTCTGTATCCATGTGAATGGAGAAGTGCGCTTCCAAGTACTCTTTCCTTCTGTATCCATGTGAATGGAGAAGTGCGCTTCCAAGTACTCTTTCCTTCTGTATCCATGTGAATGGAGAAGGGTAGAGCATCCCCAAGTAGATAGTTTCTTTGCATCAAAATTCTGGTTTTGCATTTCACTATAATTATACCCACATATTCTAGAATATGTGGACTGACCCTCATCATCTAGTTATGCTGTTTCTGACACACACAACTGGCATTATTAATAGATGAATGACCACTTTTTAGATCTTTCTATATATTATTTTACCCCCTCTGTTTGCTTCCTTTTACATACTCACTTGATTTTGCTTCTTTGGTCTTTATACAACCGAGGGACGTAACTTAGTATATTATAATATACCAAGATGGACACGGTCACTATCAGAACAAACTTTTCCATTTCTCATGCTCAGAATTAGTCATTTATCTATATGACATGGTATTTAGCATTTGAAATTTAAAACTCTGTTGTTCAGTTGGAAGTAATCTGACATAAGAGCCTGAAGTTAGTTGTGTGCTCAGAATGTTGCCTGTTAGGTTATAGTGTGGTAGGTTTATCAGAAATAAATGTTGCCTGTTAGGTTATAGTGTTGTAGGTTTATCAGAAATAAATGTTGCCTGTTAGGTTGTAGTATTGTAGGTTTATCAGAAATAAATGTTGCCTGTTAGGTTGTAGTGTTGTAGGTTTATCAGAAATAAGAAACCACAACCTCTCCAGCATAAGTTGTCATCAGTGGTTTTGATCTTGGCTGTTCTTACAGGTGTAAAGTGGAATCTCAGAGTTGTTTTGTTTTGCATTTCTCTGATGACTAAGGATGTTGAACATTTCCTTAAGTGTCTTTCAGTCATTCTAAATTCCTCTGTTGAGGGTTCTCTGTTTAGGCCTCTGCTCCATTTTTATTGGATTATTTGTTCTTTTGATTACAGTTTTCTTGAGTTTTTTGTATATTTTGAAGATCAGACCTTTGTCTGATGTGGGATTAGTGAAGATCTTTTCCCATTCTGTACACTGTCGCTTTGTCTTGTTGACCGTATCCTTTGCTTATGGAACTTTTCAGTTTTAGGAGGTCCCATTTATTAATTGTTTTTCTCAGTGTACAGCCCTTTGGATGTCAGTGTGGCAATTTCTCAGAAAATTAGGAAACAACCTTCTTCATGACCCAGTAATATCATTTTTTGGGTATATATCCAAAGGATGCTCAATCGTGCCACAAGGACATGTGCTCAGTTATGTTCATAGTGGCATTGTTTATCATAGTCAGAACTTGGAAACAACCTAAATGCCCTTCAACCAAAGAATGGATAAGGAAAATGTGGTACATTTACACAATGGAGTATACATAGCAGAAAAAATAACGACATCTTGAATTTTGCAGGCAAATAGATGGAGCTAGGAAACATCATTTCGAGTGAGGTAACCCAGACCCAAAAAGACAATTATCACATGTACTCACTCATACATGGTTTTTAATCATAAAGCAAAGAAAACAAACCCACAAATCACAATCCCAGAGAACCTAGACAACAATGAGGACCCTAAGAGAGACATACATTGATCTAGTTTATATGGGAAGTAGAAAAAGACAAGAGCTCCCGAGTAAATTGTGAGCATGGGGACCATGGGAGAGGGTTGAAGGGGAGAGAAGAGACAGGGAAGAGAGCAGAGGAAAAATGTAGAGCTCAACTAAAATCAATAAAAAACCCCCACATACTAGCATTTGTCTTTGGCTTTTTCAAGCTTCATTAGGATTCTTTATCCTTCCTCCTTCCCTCTCCCTCAGCATTTCCTTCCCTTTTCAATATATTACATATATATGATATATGTATGGCATGTGTATTATATAATAATAGTTAATGTATAAATACTATAATATATATCTTAGTGCCAGACATGGGAAATTGTCCTCCCAGTCACTGTTCAGGGTATTCCAGTAGACTCCCCAGATGATATAGGCTATGGCCATTGCCCTCGGTTGCCTTCCAAAACTTGAAGACACAGGGCTTGGAGGAGTTGAGCTGGTGCTGACCTGGGGTCCCTCTCTGAGGATTGCTCTCATAGTATTTGAAGGTGCTATGAAAGCTGCCAAAGGAGAATGCCAACCTATGAAGCCTACAAATGGCAGCAATGATTGTCCTGGAACGATATATCCAAGAGTGCAACAATGCTACTTTCATCCTTGGGTAATCAACAGCCACTTAATTGGACACAAGGCCCGTGCCATAGGTAGGAATTCATGCCTTGTGTTATAAACCTAGTCAACTACCTATGAGTGGTGAGGTAAAACCTACTACTGCCATATTCCCAAACCAGTGTAATTCATAACTGCATTATAAACACCTGTACTTGTACCCAAAGTAATTGCACTTCTTGCCTCTCATCAGAGAAGCATCCTTTTGCAGTAGATAGAGACAATTGTAGAAATCTCTAACTCTCCAAATTACAGAGTGAAAACAGAGGGGTGTCCATCCTCACTTGATAAATCTACAATACAACCCCTACAACTGACATCAGGGAATATAGCAGAAGAGGGGACAAAAAGGCTGTAGGAGCCAGAGAACCAGGATATCTGCTACCAGATGGTGTCCTCTTTATATAACAGGGAGCTGCAACTGCAAAATCTTACCCTAAACAAGAGCTTCACAAGAAAACCAGTTGACTTCTTAGTGTGAGGGGAACTGCACATGGTCCCTGTAGGGTAAAAGGGACAACTGGAGCAGGAAGTCAGCCAATCACTGAGCACCCTGACTCTGAATCCAGAACCAGTGAAAGAAACACACCCTGGATCTGAGACCTGAGCCAGTGAAATAAACATCTTTATCCCTGAACCCAGGACCAAAGAAACATGCCCTGACTCTGAAATCAGTGTCAAAGAAATACACTTTTTCCCTAGAATCAGATTCAGTGAAAGAAATACACCCTGGTCCTAAGATAAGAATCAAAAGAAAAAAAAACAGCAAAAGAAACAAAGTTTGGCCATGAAATCAGAGCCATCTCTGCCCCTGCCAAACTGTCCAACTGCCCATCTGAACCAACCATTTTGTGGTCAGGAAATCAACCAATTCCCGAGCACCCTGAATCTAAACCCAGAGCCAGTGAAAGACATACACCCTGGATCTGTGGCCTGAGCCTGGAAACAAAGCATCTTTATTCCTGAACCCAGGACCAAACAAACATGCTCCGACTCTGAAACAAATGCCAAAGAAATACACATTGTCTCTAGAACATATGCCCTGGTCCTAAGATTAGTGTCAAAAGGCTAAGAAGAACCAGTGAAAGAAACACGGTTTGGCCATGAAATCAGAGCTATTTTTGTCCCTGACCAACTAAACTAACCAATCCCTCTTCTCTCTGTGAAAACTTCACCCCTAAAAAGCCCTATATAAACCCCTCTGTCCGTTCACTAAGGCTGACATTAATCCCTACCTGGCAGAGATAGCCATTCTCCTGGACTCCTTCCCAAATCAATCTCTTTCTCAAAAGAGTCTTGGGTGAGCATCTTACCTGGTGCAGAACAGAAGAACCTGGCTGGGGACATCCTTTAGGGGACCGAGCTGAAAAACCTTGCTAAGATGCTCCCCTAGGAGTGCTGAGCAAGGTGGAGGAGAAAAAGTACGAACTTTTCACCAGGGCCAGAAGAGATTGCTACATTTCTGCAAGGGCTTTTCCTTAGGAAGAGTGTTAGCAAAAGAAGTAACATCTTGGGCAGGAGAAGAAGCTGCTAGGGCTGCTTGGACATTCCTTAGGAGAACAGAGCAGAGCTCAGTTGTAGCCACTCTCCAGAAGAGAGGATTGTTATATCCTGTGAGGAGATCACCCCCTCCTGCACCCCAGCTTCAGGTAGCCTGGCTTTCCATAAGTCAGGATACCTTTCCCTCCAGGGCTGAGCTGTCCTATTGCAGCTCCAGGCTCTACCCCTCCAGAGCTGTCCTATTGCGGCTCCAAGTATAACCTGGCTTCCCAATAAGTCAGGGTATCTCTGCAACTCCACAGCTGTAACACATTCCCTTATGGTCCCACCCCTAGATGAAGAGCTACAAGTAATTAATTGCTATTGAGAGGAGGAGGATCAGTCATTTCCTGGGCTAAGCTCCCAGACACCAAGTAGTCATCCATAAACATATGTACATATGAGCAAAACTAATGAACCTTCAGCACAATATATATGTGTGTTGCATATAAAGCTTATTATCATCATCATTGTTATTATTATCTTTATTATTGTTGGGTTTTTTTGAGACAGGGTTTATCTGTGTAACCCTAGCCTGTCCTGGAACTCACTCTGTAAACCAGGCTGACCTCAACCTCAGAGATCCGCCTCCCTCTACCTCTCAAGTGCTGGGATCAAAAGGGTGCACTACCAATGCCAGACTTAACATATAAATATGTAAGACAATAATAGTTAAAATAGAGGTTATTAAATTGAGAGGGACTTTGGGGCCATGTGAGGAGTTGGAGTAGGGAGACAAGTATAGGTAGAGATGATGTAAATATGATACTCATGTATGTAATAGTATGTGTTTCAAAATGACTTCATTTCATTTTGGCTCTGTTCTCTTTTAGTTGGACTTAATTACAACAAAGGACTATGGTGTTAGTGTACTGAGTGTGTCACTTCCAGAACTGAAAAAAGTAGTAATTTAGTTGCTTTGATCTTATGAAGCAGGCCTTGCAAATCAAACCTCATATTAGAACCCACATATCTTCATTTCTACTCTGCTTTAACTTGCTTGTCTGAGCCAAAGAATTAGGAAAAAATGATCATCAACTAATAACTGAAAACACAGATTCCATCTTGACGAATGTAACTGGTCATTTCTTCTAAACAACAAATGTCAAATCCTCCCAATCTGGCCGGTCATCTTCCAACACAGTTGCATTTCCTCATCATTAGAGTTCTGCCTTGTCATATCTGAGCTTATACATTTTTAAGCTAAGAACTTCCTTATGTTCTAGAACAGATATTTTGTATTAGTAATATCCACAAATATTGAGATCAGCAAGACCACCAGTACTAGGAATGTTGAATTTCTGTATATTTACTTTGAAATCATGCCAATAGAGTAGCTATGATCTGAAAACAGTACAAACTAAAAGGCACATTGGCAACGTTGGCAAACAGCCCACTGCAATGCCCTTTATCACAGAACTAGAAGTAGAATAGTTGATATTTACATCTGTAAAATAATTTGACCTTAGGTAGAAAGCAAGAATGTAAATGAAGACAATAACTGAGAATAATTATTAAGAAAAACATGATGTTATCCAAGGTGGCCTGCACCAGGAGGCAAGGAGAAAACATGGGTCTGCCCAATGTCATTAAGACTGATTGGGAGATTGATAACCAGATCTTTGATTTTATTTTATTGGTCCTCCTGTCTGTTTTAATGCCAATACAAGTCTGTTTTCATTATTGTAGCTCTATAGTAGAGTTTAAAGTCAGGGGTGGTGATGCCTCCAGAAGTTCCTTTATTGTACAGGATTGCTTTCACTATCCTGAGGTTTTTTTTTTTTGTATGAAATTAAGTATTATTCTTTCATGGTCTGTGAAGAATTTTTCTGGGATATTGATTGGCATTGCATTGAATCTGTATGAATCCACATACCTATGAACACTTGTGTAGGTATATCAAAGAGTTCCACAATAACCCAGAATGGAATATAGCAAAGGTTTATTTATTTGGAGATAAGCTCACAGTGGGCGGTAATGATCACCAGTCCTCTGTGTGTGCTGGAAACTGGGAACTGAATCCAACAGAAAAAGGGGACTGCCCATACTTTTCATCTGCCCTTATAGTACCTGAGACCATGCCCAAAATGGGCTGGTATATAAAAGGCTATCAGTTGAAGTAGTTCCTACAACCCCCTTTTGTCTAAATAAGAGGGTCCTAAGCCTCAAAAGATACTCAGTCATACCACAAGGACATGTGCTCATGTAGCATCGTTATTCATAATAGGCAGAACCTGGAAACAACCTAGATGCCCCTTAACTGAAGAACGGATAAAGTAAATGTTGTACATTTACACAATGGAGTACTACTCAGCAGTAAAAAAAAAAAAATGATATCTTGAAATCTGCAGGCAAACTGATAGTGACACTGGGATTTGTCTCTATGACATGTACTGGCTTCTTGGGATCCTGTTCTCTTCAAATGTAA
Organism: Microtus ochrogaster; assembly: GCF_000317375.1. Taxonomy (NCBI): domain Eukaryota; kingdom Metazoa; phylum Chordata; class Mammalia; order Rodentia; family Cricetidae; genus Microtus; species Microtus ochrogaster. The sequence continues at coordinate 15,489,214 of NC_022021.1, forward strand.
GCCTTGCTCAACCTAAATATAGTAAGGAGGGCCTTGGACTTTCCACAGGGCGGGTGCATGGCCCTCTCTTAAGATTGGAGGGTTTGGAGTGGGAGGGTGTGTGGAGGGAGTGGGAGGAGGGGAGGGAGTGGGAATTTGGATTGGTATTTTTTTTAAGTAATTAAAAAAAAGAAAGAAATTTGCAGGCAAATGGATGAATCTAGGAAAAAAATGAGTGAGGTAACCCAGATGGAGAAAGACAAATATATGTCTCACTCATAACTAGCTTTTAGATGGGGAAGAGAAAGCACGAGAGAGACAGATAGACAAAAAAAACCCAGACAGACAGATTAGTTTACATCCTGTGGTGAGAGGCAGATCTGAAGAGGTGAAGGTGGTGAAGAGCAGGCTGAACTGAGCGGCCTGCTTGCCACTCAGGGCCATAGTGATGTCAAGACCTGGACTGTTGCCAAGGTCTTTGTCTGGGTCCCTGGTCCAGCCACAGCTGTGATCTATGTTGAGGTCGGTGGCTTCTGTTATCTGAGAGGATAGGGCTGCACAGAATTGGCCCTGCCCCTCACTGACTGCCACACTAGAGAGAACTGATTCTGCCCCTCACCACTGCAGCTCTCAGGAGAGCAGTCCCTATACCTTGCCTGGATAGCACAGTATATTTGACACTGTTGGGGTAGGTTTGGGTGAGCAGGCCCTGAGACATGAACATAGAATATCTGTCCCCATCCCTTATCTACCATATGGTGGCATGGGCAAGAGAGAGATGCTCTCTACCCCTTGCTGCCTATGGCAGGTAGGAGAGCTGGCTCTGAGGTCTTGAGAGCTGGAGAGCTGGCTCTGACTCTCATCAGCTGCAGCACATGGGAGAGTGTCCCTTACATCTTTCCCTGGCAACAGAGGAGAGCTGGCCCTGGTGGTATAGGTACAGAGGAGCAGGCCCCAAGGAGAGCTGGCCCTGGTGGTATAGGTGCAGAGGAGCAGGCCCCAAGGAGAGCTGGCCCTGGTGGTATAGGTGCAGAG
>NC_022021.1:15490327-15493767 GCF_000317375.1 Microtus ochrogaster
CCAAGGAGAGCTGGCCCTGGTGGTATAGGTGCAGAGGAGCAGGCCCCAAGGAGAGCTGGCCCTGGTGGTATAGGTGCAGAGGAGCAGGCCCCAAGAACATGAGGGCAGGATAGCTATCTGGCTCCTTGCTTCTTCCTGCAGTGCTGGAGAGCTCACTATGAATATGAGGATAGGGGAGAACTGGAGGACTGACCAACCCTACAACCAACAAGGCCCAGAACCAGGGCTGTGATTTGGCCCACACCAACATCTACCTGATCTATGATCTGCTGGATTACATGAAGGGACAGGCCCGCAAATCCAAAGCTTCAGGAGCTCCACAACACAGGGCACCAACAGAATATACAAGAGGAGCCCCAGTGAGAGCCCATTATCAGAGATATAGTAGAAGCCAGAGGCCTCAAGCCAGATCAATGATAGGCTGCCAGGTATTGACTCTCCAGATCTTAGATTGTAGGAATGAAACCATGGGTGTGGCTTAAATAGTTAAAACTTCACAGCAGTAAACATTTATTCAGGGAATGATGACATGTCAGAATATTTTTTATATTTTATACTTTTTTAAACTATAAAATCTAATAATGTCTAGTAATATTTTAGAATTTATAAAAATTAAATTTAAAGTTTTCCTTTGTTTTTATTTACTTGCATTTTCATTTGTGTTACTAAGTCAAAACAATAAATTCATTTTTATGGTCTTGTACCCTGTAAAGATTTGTCACTTGTATTGCTTTAACAAAACACTGAATGGCCAGTAGCCAGGGAGGAAGGAGGCGACCAGACTAGGAGAATTCTGGGAAGAGAAAAGGCTCAGTTTGCAGTCATCACCCAGACACAACGGAAGCAAGAAAAGAACATCTCACTGATAAAAGGTATCAAGCCACATGGCTAACAGAGACAAGAATTGGGTTATTTTGACTTAAGAGTTAGACAATAAGAAGTTTGAGCTAATAGGCTCAGTTTATAATTAATGTTTGTAATTAATGTAGGCCTCTGTGTGTTTCTTTGGGACTGAATGCCTGCAGGGCAGGGCAGGACAGAAACCTCTGACAGCAATTATTTGAACAACAGAATGAAGGATCAAGGACTCTTTTGTAACTATATGCGTGTGTTCATGAGTGTGGGAGTGTGTAGTAGGAGTGGGTCCATATGTGTATTGTGTGTGTATGTGTGTGTATGTGTGTGTACGTGTGTGTGTATGTGTGTGTATGTGTGTATGTGTGTGTATGTGCATGTGTGTGTCTGTGTGTGTATGTGTGTGTGCATGTGTGTGTCTGTATGTGTGTGTATGTGTGTGTGCATGTGTGTGTATATGTGTATGTGTGTGTGTTTGTGTGTATGTGTGTGTATATGTGTATGTGTGTATAGTGTGTGTGTATAGTGTGTGTGTATGTGTATATGTGTGTGTATGTGTGTGTATGTGTGTGTATGTGTGTGTGTATGTGTGTGTGTATATGTGTGTGTGTATGTGTGTGTGTGTGCTTGTCAGAAGTTTGAGTGTTGGACTTCAAGCACCAACCTGTTAGCTTTTTGTTTTTCTTTATTTTTCTTTTATTAAAAATAGGCCTTTTCATATAATATATTCTGCTTACAGTTTCTCTTCCCCCAAGTTTTCTGAGGTCTTCCACACCTCCCCTTCTCCCAAATCATACCATTTCTTTCTCTCTCTCTCTCCATCTTGTATTTACCAATTGGACTAGACTAGACTGGAAAGTGAACCCCGGGGATCTTCCTATGTATCTGCATCACTGACAGGAGGATTACATGCATGAGCCTCCATACCTAGCTTTTAAACACAGGTTCTGGGACCAGATTCAGGTTCTCATGTTTGCAAATCAAACCATTTACCAACAAAGCCATCTTTAAGCCATGCATCAAGGACTCTTGAAAAAAAGGGGGAGGTCTTTTTGTTTTAGTTTTTTCTTTATTTTTAATTTTATGTGTAAAGGTATTTTGTCTGCATGTATGTCTGTGCACCATGTGTGGGAAGTGCCCACAGAGACCAGGAGAGGACATCCAATCCCTTGGAACTGGAGTTACAGATTGCTGTGAGCTGCCAAGTGAGTGCTGGGAATTGAATTTGAGTTCTCTGGAAGAACAGTCAGTGCTCATAATCTTTGAACCTGCTCTCTAGCCTTTGTGAACAGTTTTGATTTCCTTGAAGCTTGTACAAGCATGAACTCATGAAAGGCTTCTAGATGAAACTGGAAGATTAGTTTTGTGTGCTTATCACTTCCACTCTCAAAAACTTTACCAAAACGATAACAAAAGATATTTGTCTATAAGAAAAGAAACTTGGAATAGAAATAATGCTCACAATTTCAATGACTATTTGGAAGACAGAGTAGGTACAGTTATGTATTCAGAGCAGAAGGATGGAGTTGGGCTATAATAAATAAAGAACCCTGAGAGAATGAATATAGACTGTGAAGAGAGTGAGGGGCAGGGCTTAAAGCTAGAGCAATATGGGCAATGGTGAATATATGTCAGAAGTACTACCAGATCATCTTACACACACACACACACACACACACACACACACACACACACACACACACACACACCACTCTCCAGCCTGTGAGCTGGTAAATAGCTTTCTCTCACCACCTCTCATCCAGCAGGTCAATAGTCTGAACACCTGCCTCCAAAAGAAGCCTCCGATCAGCTCATCTCTGAATATCTGCTACACCTGCCCAAGCACCCCTTGCCGCAAACACGAACGGCTGCAGCAGCTCTCCCAGTGGCCCACTGGCTTCTCTTTTTCCTCAGAGAAACTGTCAGATTATGTCCCTCAGCTTTAAGCCTGCCCATGATTCGCATTTATATCAACGTCCCATTCTCTGCCCCCACAACCTTGCCATGAACGTCTGCTCTTGAGGGCACTCCTAACTCTGCTCACCCACCCACCTCCCTTGTGACCTCTCATAGCTTAATGTGGGAGGAGTTTGGTACTGTTTTGCTGTCTAATTCATTCCACCCTGTTCATTTGGGTTTTATTTATTGTAGTACTAAGGACGGAGCCTAAGCTCTTATGCATGCTACATGTGGACTCAAACTCAGCCCTTTTTATTTTTATTTTTTTTATTTTGAGACAAGTCCTGGTGAAGCTGTACAAACTGGTCTTGAATTCATTCTGTAACCCCAGGCTTCCTGACTCCTAAGTCTTACCTCCTCAGGTGTCAGACATCCATCTCATCAAACAAAATTACCTCCTCCCCAACATCGGAGTAGCTGGTTTCCTTCAAAGTACTTTCCTCTGTTGACTGACATTTCTCCCGAGTAAACTACAAACCCTCATGAGAGCAGAGACTATCTCAGATTCATGGTTGCAGCCTTTAGTATCTCAAGTGATTGGTGTGTAAAGAGTGACCCTGGGTCCACTGCTTCCCAGAATTATACAGGCTACATTTACCTTTAAAAACACCCTTCCACTCGGGAGG
>NC_022021.1:15493867-15521812 GCF_000317375.1 Microtus ochrogaster
CACACACACACACACACACACACACACACACACACACACACACACACACACACCACTCTCTCTTCTGAGAAACTAAAGAGCTCTATCTTACCTTAAAGGACTCTAGGCATAGCAAAAGTCAAGAAACAGAACTGGAAAAAAATGCAAGGTTAATGTCAACCTATAAACCTAAAGAATTTCTACTCCCTCCTCTGATTCTGTTGGCAAAATGCTAAGAGCCAGGCATTCACTTTCCTAGTCAAAAGACTCCAAGATATTTCTCTGGAGAAATTGAATGAATCCTTAAAAAAAGATATATACATGTTGAAATTTTGGGCTCTCTAAGAAAATGCTGGCTCACCAGCCAGTCCAGTAACAGTGAAGATCAAGCCATGAATATATGTTCATATACTTTATGCTACTCTGTAAAGACCCATTCTTAAATACAACTGTGCATTTAAGAATAATTTAAAGTACATGGAAAGTTTCTAACATGTAAAACAGGTAAAGAAAACTAAAGTCAAAAAGAGCCAAAGATCAGAGAGAATAGTCAAAATTATTTTCAGTTAGCATCTTCATATAAAAAAAGAAAGAGTCCCTAAAAAGAGGCCAAACACTACAGAAAAGGAATAACAAAAATAATTTTAAAATATAAAAACATGACCATAAAAATTCAAAAAGGAAGTGAGAAGATAGAGATACATAACCCAGGAAGCAGGAAAAATGGAAATAAAAAAGAAAAGATATAATAAAAAGTTTTATTTTAATTGATATTGTTCATGGGACCACCTATCAAATGCAAAATCCATAGGTGCTCAAGTCCTCATAGATTTTGTAGAGAGCTGTGTAGTATTTTTCATATATTCCTACAATTCTATTCAATTTTAGTCATTTGTGTATTAGTTATAACAGCTACCATGGTGTCAATGCTAGGTAAATAATTGTATGTATTCTTAAGAGTATTATGATAAGAAAAATCTATATATTCAATAAAATACAATTTAAAAAAAAGTCATCTGTTCCTGTTAGTTACATATGAGGAACCTTCAGATAAGGAAGTTGACAGTAATTGATATGCAAAGAAAATACATTCTTCTTGTAATAATGTTCATGAGTTAATAGTGCTATCTCATATGGACAGGGTTATGGCTGTAATAAATTTTTAACAGAAGAAAATGCTACAATTTATAGAGAAGGGCCTTTCACAGAGCTGAAAAAATGTCAAGTTCAATGGTCCAGAATTGAATAAACATGATTTTCCAATAATTCAAGGTTTTGGGGCTAACCCACTCCTGGCCTAGATCCAGGAATTTCTAAGTAGAGAAACTAGTTAAGGGGACCATTATAGGAACCTGTTGAGCTTTTGGGGCCCTCGTGGCACCCAGACAATTAATGAACTACTCGCAATTGGAGAGCTTTTATCACTCATCTGTTTATTAAATGTTTCTTCACACACGTAGTTACCAAAGTCCTGCTTTCTTCATGATGCACTCAGATGAGAGACAGACAGGAAGAGCCATGAGAACTCTGTGTGCTGTGCAGCCAGGCTGGTCTTGAGCTCTGGATTTCTCCCAGCCTCATGCAGGGACCATGGTGTTCACTACCAGCTGACACTAGCTGTTTGTTTAACGCATGACTCCACAAATGTGTAAAAGTGAAATGTATGAAGACTACGCTAGAAAACGAGGTGAGATGGATGACTAAGCATTTATCAAGCACCATGCTCACAAGTTTTCAGTGAAATTACCCATTTCTTTTTCTATATTTGTAGATTGTCAGACAGAAGACTCACTTTTACTGTGTCTTAGCAACCTCAGCATAGGATCGTGTTTACCTTATTGCTGAGAACTGGAATGTTTTCACATAAACAAGGTGCTTAGTGGCTTCTCCTTGGTGTCTCTGAATTGCAAGCAGCATGAATGTCTTCTGGGGCTGTTATTAAGTAAAGAATACAAGGTCTGCAACACTTTGATAGTCAACTAGGTAATACACGCAGTCCTGGAGTAAGTAGCAAACAGACAGCATACAGTCAGTATATTGGACAAAGGGACAATTAACCTGTTGTTCTCTTAACATATTAATATACACAATCTTGAGAGGGCTACCTTAAAATTTCATCAGACTATCACACAGAGTAAAATTTGAAGATTGTTTACTATTGAAATTTTCCACTGAAAATTTAAACCAAAGTCTAAATGAAATTATAGAAAGGAAAACGCAGAAAATGGAAAACTCAAATAATAAAATCTTTAACATACAAATTGATGGTAAAGATACTTTCACTCATGCTTGACATTAATGTTTTAGAGGTCAGTTTTCTTTCACTATAGCCTTCTTTTCCTTTTTTCTTCCCCTTTTTCAAAATTCTTCAGGAACACATAGTATAATGGCTGTAAAAGCTTGGGCAGCTATACAGTTCCTATATCCTCTTGTTCTCAGCAAGAAATACACTCTCTTCACTATCCAAATATACTGATTTGGGTGGTCTCATATAACTGTTATTTTGTTTGCTTATAGTTCTCTATAGACACAATGTTAAGTATGATAGTAAAGTAACTAAGTAAGCCCTCAAAATCTCTCTTAACTAGAGAACTTCCCAGTTCCATCTTCCACAGTTACAGAATGGAGTCACTTTGAGTGAGAAAACCTAGACCAGCATGAGACGCTGTGTTACACTATCTTGCTGTATGACTAGGAAAGGTGTGATCTTGAAGCTTTTTTTTTTCTTTCCTGATGACCAAGATTCATCTGCTTTTCTTCCCATTAGAAAGCTGTTTGGTTCTGCTTAGCATTTATCTTCTTCCCTTGGTTTAGCAGAGATGCTAGTAACGTCAACATTACTTATAGTAATAATAGTTAACATTAAACATTTTTACACTTATTTATTTGGAGTGGGGATACACATGCTACAGCAGGCAAGTAGAAGACAGAGGACAACCTACTGAATTCCCACAGGGTGGAAAAAAAGAATGGTCAAGCCTTGGATCATCAAGCTTGATAACAAGTGTCTTTTCCCAGGGAAACATCTCTTTAATTAACATTGTTTGGAGTACTTATCACACATCACATGTTGGTCTAGCCATCTTATGTGTACTGTGTCATTTAATCCTTCCAACGAAACTGTGTATAAAATATCATGTATGTCCATTATACAAAGGAGGTCACTGTGGACACACATCTGAATAAACACATCCCTAGTAAGTCATTAGCATCAGAATTTAAACTCAGACAGTTGAGCTCTGGAACTTACATCTTGTTAATGATGAAAAGACAGATGATTGATAGATAAATGGGAAAATGTAAGAGCATACACACAAATTTTCTCTTCTCTAAAACTGAAAACAGACAGAATAATAATATACCTATCTTATTATTTGTTTGTTTGCTTATTTTTTTAAGACAGCTTTTTACTGCATCACTCAGGCCTTGACTTCACTGTTTCTGTCTCACAGTTCACAATCCTTCTGCATTGGTTTCCCAAGTCCTTGGATTAAAGATGTACTATCGTGCTCAAGATTTATTATATGATCATTACTTTTAATTGGAATTGAGGAAGCAGCACTGAGTATATGGAAAAATAAAGAATTGTGCTCCAAAGGAGAGTTCTGACCTGGGACTAGAAACCAGAGTGATTTAATGGATAGATCTGCTGAAGGAAGTCATATTTCCTTCTGCTTCATTGTGAGACCATCTGATCCTAAAGACAACATCCAGAACTAGCCCACAACCAGCAGAAAAGATGAAAAAGTTTTTTTTCCTTCCAATTTTGCCACATTGGAAGGGAATCCAACACTGGGATACATTTAGGGCAGCAACATGAAGATCAAGAACAAAAACAAACAACACACACTTCTGTTATCTCCAAAGAAGTCACTGACAAAATTTATAAATTAAAATTGCAACTATACTATACTGTTTAGTAAAGAGTTTAACACAAGAATTTCCTGAAGTCATTTAATACTAGCATGTTATGTTGCTTTATTTATTGATCAGAGGAACAGAATCAAACATCAAGAACACCTCCTTAGTGATTGGAGACTAAGCTGTTCTTGGTGGCAGAAATTAGAAACATCTCTCCAGTATGCATTTATTTTTAGCTCTTGCCAGGAAAAAGGATGCATGTCATCTTGGAGGAGATGAACAAGGTCGCCATGGCCTGGGTTGTCAGGACCTAAAACAATAGCAGACACTTGTCTACAGGAAGATGACAATATTGTTATTAAAGATTTTTTTAACATTTCTTTTAAAAAAGACTAGAAACTTGTGGAGATTTATAAAGGCTTGAAAACTATGGGGTAGCTTGCTTGACTTAGCAAATGTCCATTCTAATGTGTGTATATGTTTTTTTTTTTTACCAGATAAGCAATTCTGTGAAAAAGAGGAATAAATAATGGAAATAAAGGTCGACTCCAGCAGATGAACACAGACTTGACCCACCGCAGATGGAAGAGCAACAACTCAGCACATAAAACCCAGATGAGACCTTGGCAGGCTTTTACAAGAGAAGGCACAAATGCCTAGATTCTTCCATGATGTTTGATTCTTTTCGTGGGGACAGATATTTAAAACAACAGGAAAACTCATTCACTGACAAATATTAAAAAGGTTTATCATTTAGAAATCAATGATGGATTTTGAAAGACATTAGCTTGTGGACTGGAACAACTACTTTTCTTCTTTACTCTTGGCTTTTCTCTATGAAATTGTGGATTTGGGGAGAAAACTCAACATTCTCTAGATCATGCTTTTGAAACCTTCATCTCTTTGTGTATAAATATACACAATATGTAAAAGAACCTGGATTAGCCTTATTATATGTGCTATTATTTCTTGAAGCTACAAGTGAAGAAATGCCTGTCTCAAGCTGTCAAGCTGTAGACAGAGAGAGGGGTTGCCTTCTCTATAGATGAAACTTCCAAGGGCTAAATTGGCATTAAATAATTAAGCTGATTCTGTAGCTTAATTATTGACAGGCATAAAAATATGTCCCAAAGATTTCCAGTCTCCAATTAATAGAGACTGGGAAATATTATCTTAACATGGCAAAAAGGAAATTTGCAGAACTTTGGGGTAGAGAATTATCCTAGGACCAACCCAATCATATTAACTCTTAAAAGCAGAAAAGGAAGACAGAATGAAAGAGATATGATAACTCAACACAACCTTGATGATTTTGAAGTTAGAGAAATGCTATCATAAACTAAAATGTTTAGGGTTTGAGGAGATGGATCAACAAAAGGGGCCAAGACATGGAATCCCCATGTCAAGCTTGCTAGAAAACTAACCACAATACCAAGGTCCAGGTTCAGTGGAAGAACCTGCCTCCATACATATGGTTTAGAGTGAAAAAAGGAACATATCCAACATTAATCTTGATTAATATGCACCCTCCAACATGTGTACCCATACACATGTGAACACATGCACACACACATAGAGAGGGAGAGACAGTGAGTTTGCTTCTCAGCACCCATATGGTGGCTCATAATGTCTGTCACTCAAGTTCCAGGGTGTCTAATGCCATTTTCTGACTCCACAATTACCAAGTATGTAAGTGGTGCACATACATGCAGGCAATATACACACACACACACACACACACACACACACACACACGAGAAAGAGAGAGAGAGAGACAGAGAGACAGAGAAACAGAGAACCAAACCCCAAAGCCTCCCAAGTCCCCCAAGCCCAAAAACAAAGAACATCTAGAAGTGTGGTGGCTTCCAGTTAGATACAGCCCTTATATGACCATCCTGAATGTGAACAGAGATCCCAGTCATGCAACCACAGTTCAAATGAGAGCAAAAGGCACTCTGCTAGCACCTCCAGAGGGGACAGGACACTTGATGTCTTCATTTAGCTCAGTGGTTTGTATGATACTTGATTGCCAAAGCTGTTAGTGAGTAATCTGTGCTGTGTTAATACGCAAAGTGTGTGGAAATTTGTTTAAGCAGGAACAGTGAACAAACGCAAGTGTGTGCTCACATCCTTGACTGGATTCTGTTTCCATCTTGGCTCTTTTTCTAACTGGTGCTTGCAGCTCTGGCCTCCTTCCTGCTGTCATAACATGTCTAGCAGAATGATGCCTGGCTTGGCTTTTACTCACTGGAAGTGGATCATGTGTCTTTTCATGTGTCTATTCTGGAACAAGGCCTATGACTGTTGACACAAAGCCCATGCCTATTTCTAGAACAGTCACCCCTCCCAACTGTGCACAGAGATCTAGGTGGAAGAAGAGTTCAGGTAACAGAACTGAACAGCTAAAATAGGTGTCTTTAAACAGCTGTTTGGAAAAATCTGTTAAACAAATTATAAACCATTTCCCAGGATTTCTTAGATCCAAAAATGTACATAATAAAATATCTAAGAAAAAGATTACTTTCCATATTTTTCTGGGTATATTAACTTCTGATCTCTGTTACAGTTACTAGATTCAGATACAGAATTACCATTTTATAGTTCTCAAGTAAAAAATGTCTTCAGATGTCCTGCTGTAGGATGCTCTGTAGGAGAATCTGTCTTCTTGCTTTTTGAAACATAAATAGATCAGATGATTTAAATTAACACTGTGGCTACATATGAACAGACCTGTTTTTAGCCATAGAAACCACATCTTCCTGTGAGACTGGTTTCTAGTTCATTCTCTGCTCTATGATTTTCATTTACACATTAAATGAGCTGAATTGCATTAAGATCTGCCCTAGGAACTAAGGCTATACAAGTGTGAATCAAATATGTGTGCATGTATGTATGTGTGCATGTGTTCCACATCTATTACTGACTTCTATTTCCATCTTGGCTCTTTTCACAAGGTAATTGATACTAGTAGCTACAGCCTCTTTCCTGCTCCCATAACATGTCCAGTATGTGTAGCAAGCGTTAAAAATGATTTAGACTGTAGAACAGCAGAGGAGGTAGTGTTCAAGAGATACAGTGAAAATTTTTGTCTGAATTCTTAACCTATATTTCTTTTTCTGGGAATGAGACACTTCAGGTATGAATGTGGCATGTGCAGTAATTCCTGTAGGCACTAATAATTGGGTCAGATTAGTAACCATTGTAAGGCAGGATCCTCCCAGGAGTTTAATTTACTAGTCACAGATATTAGTTCATCTCTGCTAGTGTTGAGAAGAAATAAGGAACTGTGGTGTGGGATTCCTCTGTGTATGCTGCATTTGAATGGAGTTTGTGAGCAATGTGCTTGGTGGCAACATGGACTAGCTGTGTGCCTAGAAATGGGGCATTGTGCATGGCTCTCAGAGGCAGCAAACAAATCTACCACACTGGATTGGGTGAGGCAAGCAGAAAGTATTGTATATATCCTAGTAATGGCACAGCTTAAGTTTTTAAGAAGCACTTAGTATTTTAAGAAGTGCTTCCAGAGAATAAAGAGTTACAGATACACAATAGGGAAGATTCAGACATAAAAGACCTCTAAATGAGTCACAGTGTTGGATAAATGTACGTAGGACTAAGAGCGAGAAGTAAAAGAGTATGGAAAGTTATAAAAAGAAATAAATGGTTTTAAAAAAAACAAAACAAAGCCTTTGAAGTCTTTAAAGAGACACAGTACAGAAGTAATACAGTAAAAATAAATAAGCTACATAAAAATGGAATATACACAGAGAGTCTGGATTATGTATATTATTGTGTTTTCTTTGAATTTTTTTGACTGTGAAGGAGCTAAGTACAGAGAGACATTTCATTGTATGTTATGCTAAGCTAAAACATCATGTGTATTATAAAGGTATCTCAACTTCAGAATTTGTGTCTAAGGATATGTTGCTTTGGAATAGAGGTTCTTCTTTTATGAGAATCTGTGGATTGCTTCCAGACTATTATGATTTTATGAACCAAGACACTCTGAAAGGTTGCCTTGAACAACCCTCCAAAAATTACTTTGCCCAATAAATATCAGGAAAAAGTTTGGAGAATTGCTATACCCGTGTTTCCAAATATTGTTTATAAATGTTCTTTTACATTTAAAGGGAGATATGCCATAGAGATTTATATTGGTATGGGTCTGGGTGTATTGATACAAACTTAAGGTCAATTTTGTTATATGTATATTTCTGCTCTTGATTAAGATATTGTATTTGTGTAACTCATTTAAAAATGTAATGTATAATTAAGAAATACAGGTTAATATATAATTATTTGTAATAATCAAGCTTGTAGTCATGTTAGTTAGATTTTTTAGATGTATTTCAGATAGGTATTTTTCTAACCATTCAAAGACTACAGAATATGGTATTTAAAATGTTTTAAGAAGTTAGCACTTTTCATGACAGTGAGACACATATGCTACTGGCAGCAACAAGCTACTTCAAGAGGAAGATGAACATTGAAGAGGCTCCTTATGGCATTAGTTAGCCATTTGGCAAAAAACTGCTCTTACCTGGATTGCTTGATGAACTAGGCATGCAGGACCTGCAGAGAAATGACTGCTGAATTTGCTTAAAGGTGAGAAGATCCTTTAGGGTTCCTGCTTCATGACTACTAGACATTCTGAGGGCACAGAAAAAAATGACTGACAAACTGTCAATATAGGTGGAACTATCTTTAAAATTTCCTGCTTCATGGAAAAGTCTGATGGATATTATGGGCCTATAGGTTGAAAATTTGATGCCCCAATGATACAGAAGAACTTTGGGTGACTGTCTGTACAGTGAGATGTCTCTGTCAATTCTAGAGTTTTGGAAGTTGCTTACAATATTCTTCCTGTTTACTTAAGTAATAGTATATCCTTCTGGAGTCTTTGGTGGAGTTGAAGAATTAATAGGTATAGTTTTCCTTAGTTATGATAAAAGATAAAGTAGATATAAATATTGTAACTGTAATTCTTACTTGATATCTGTTTTGTTATATGTAATTTTACTATGTTGAAGATGAAGTCTTTCTTTTCATTTAAACAGAATAGGGGAGGTGATGTGGGATTTCTCTCTGTATGCTGTGATTGCCATTAATGAATTAAGAACTTCTTTGAGCCTATAGCAGAGCAAAGTGTAATAGAACAGAGCTAGGCAGGGACAACTAGATTGAATGCTAGGAGAAAGAAAGGCAGAGTCAGAGGGAAGCCACAGAGCTGCCACCAGAGACAGACACTGGGAACTTTACTCAGTAAGCCACAGCCATATGGTAATGCACAGATTAATAGAAATGGGTTAAATTAATATGTAAGAGTTAACTAATAAGAAGCTTGAGCTAATAGGCCAAGCAGTGATTTAATTAATACAGTTTCTGTGTCATTATTTTGGTTCTGGGTGGCTGGGAAGAACAAGTGGCCTTCTTTCTACAGAACTGAATAATTACATTTGCTCTTATGTGTGTGAAGATAAACAGAGGTTATTGTATAGATGGAAGGTACACAGATTCTCTAATAAACAAGATCTCAGAGACCATGAAGTTCTGGATAAGTAAAGGATTGCTCCTGCTCTGAAGTTTATAACCACTATCCATGTTGCTGGAAAAGAAACTGCAGAATCTCTGATTTCTTTCTCACATGTATCAAGTTGGAGACAGGTTGGGGTTGAGGGACACACAGTGCCTGGGTAGGCAAAGTAGGGACTCTGGCGGTGACCAATTACTATGGTACATTCTCAAGGTTTTGTCCACTGCAATACCTATATCTGAACACATATATCCTTCACCTTTCAACATGGAAGGGGGAAAATTATCAGGGTTCCACTTCTAAACCAAGAATGTAGACACCTAATGACTTCTGGGAGCATTAGTTTCTCCAAGAGATGAGCACCCTTCTTGGTTGTTCAGTGTGATGTGTTCGTCCCTGAAACCATTCACACAAGCAACAAAAATGGACTCAGAAGGATGTATTTACATATTTATGGATGCAAACACAAACAGAACAGCAATAATAAAAAAATGAGGCTATTAACTTCAGAGTTGGGGGACAAAGAAAGATTGAAGGTAAGGTACTTGGAGGGAGGGGGAAAGTGATATAATTCTATTTCAATTAAAAACATATTTCTTAAAAAACAAAGAAAAAATGGTTCAAATGAGTTTCTGTTAAATATAATACCTAAGTAAGTCAAGGACCTTGAAGAAGACATAAATGGTGAGTGGGATTAGTGTACAGTAACACCAATCTGTGTCAGTGTGGTAGTTTGAAACAATAGCCTCCAAAGGGAGTGGCACTATAAGGAGTTGTGCCCTTTTTGGAGTAGGTGTGGTATTGTTAGGGGAAGTATGTCACTGTGTAGGTAGGCTTTGAGGTCTCATATACGTTCAGGCCACCCCCAGTGAAAGAGACTATTGCCTACCAAGATGTAGGACTCTCAGCTCCAGTGCAATGTTTGTCTGCTCAGCATCATGACACACTATAGTGATAATGGACTATGTTTCTGAAAATGTAAGCCACGCCAGTTACATGTTTTTCCTTTATAAGAGTTTTCATGGATATTATGTCTCTTCACAGCATGAGAAATACTAAAGAGAGTCAGGAAGGTCAAGAAAGTGCACCACTGAAAAGCTGCAATCCCAGCAGATGAAATTAGGCTAACACATATCATAGTCTGTGCCTGACATTGTGTTAGGGACATAGAGGTGAAGACAGACACTGCAGGTCCCTGTTTTCATGGAGCAGAAAGCCTAAAAAAGGAGACAGATCACATATAATTATAATTCAAAGAATGTGATAGAAAAGTATCTATCATGAATTTTCTGGAAAATACATGAGAATGCTATGTCATCCAAGTTGAGGTCAGGAAAATTTCCCAGGACTGGTGTATACCTAAATTATAAGCTTCAGCATCAGTATCAGTTAACAAAGATGGTAGGTATTCAGAGAAGGGATGGGGATTGAGGTAAGGAATTGCAAGTTGAATGAAAACCCAAAGAGGCCTTGAATTCTATTCCTTTAGCTCAAGATTCATGTCTTTCTCCTGCATTAAAACTTATTTTTTACACAGTTCATCTATTAGTCCAGAAACAGGAGACAATATCAAGGAAGAGAAAGAATAATCGGCTCAATTTTGTACCCAGAAAGTTTGATAATCTTTGGACATATAAGTGCTTTTGTCAGGAACAGAGTAGAGAAGAGGTTTGAGAATAACTGGGTTGAGATCATATAGGAAGAACTGGATGTGTGAGGCTGCCTGGCTAGGAAATGCTAAGTAGAAGGAAACCAAGACACAAGCCAGGGGCAATCAGTACAATGAAGAAAAAGAAGCCAGGAAAAATTTTTTAAGTGTAAAGGAAATGAGTGGGTGCAATGTTTCAGAGGCTGTATTAAGAAAACATTTTATCGAGGAGTGGCAAAGCATGTTGGGTGCTGTAAAAAAGTACCAGTTACAATATGAACTGTTGTGTTACAGCCCTGACACGCAGATGAAAATCATTCACCAATTCTATGAAGCATCTTCCCAATAGTTGTTGTTAGCAGGCCCTTCAATAAGTGAGATGATGAGATGCTTCTTGTCACCATCACTCCTTTCCATGCTATCCTCCAGGATAGCACGGTTTCAAGGATGCAAGGCAGTTTAAGATGAACCATGTAAAACAGAACAGCCCAGCTCCTACAGTGCTAAACTTTTTCCATCAAGTGATGGGTATATGCGGTTCCTCACACCCACAGGTCTCTGTCTGCTTCAGGCCTCAGTGTAAACCATATAGTGTCATTTATTGAATTTCTCATTGTTAGCATGTGTTAAGGGAGCAGGAAGTATTTACCACAGCACATGGAACATGAAGGGGAAGTACTTATTGAAGACATAAAGAAAAATGGTCAGAGGTCTAGGAGAGAACCAGGACACACCAACACAAGCTTCACTTAGGAAGAGGCCTAGTTCTGGAAGGTCATCCTAAGTATTGTTAGATGTTTCTATTTTAGTCTGGTTTGTGTTCCATTAGATTGCTTCAGACTGACAGTAAAGTTTTGTATTTTTACTTCTTTTATTATTACATTGTGCATGTGTGTTGTAGCATGCATGTGGACAGCTTTTGGGAGTTGATTCTTTCCTTCCACCATGTTATCCAGGGACTGAGCTCTGGCTGTGGGTTTGCACAGAAAGTGCTTTATGTGCCAAAACATCTTGTCAACCAAAGACTGAGAAAGTTATAATGCACAGACATGCATTAATTTATGTTCCTGAAGGCTGAGAAGTCCAAGATGGTGGGGTTATTTCAGATAACAGTCTTCTTATTACATCATCCCAGTGTGAAAAGACAAAGAAGAGAGAAGACACAATAAAAAAATGCATTCCTACAAGAGCAGCATTAATGCATTCATGGGTATGAGCCCTGCTGGCCTAATTCCCTCTTAATGTCCCACACTGCACCGTGGGATAAGGTTTTTAACACAGGAGCTTACTGTCTAATGTGACTATAGGTATCACAAAGGACCTAAGATGCATTTTAAATTACTTGCTATATTTTAAAATAGAAAGTTATTAATAAGTTCACTAAAGTAATGTTCATTGATCCAAAAGACATTTACAACTTGTTAGGTAAACAAAGTCACTAATCTACATTCTATACATGCAGATGCTCCTAGAGGATGGCATAAATTTTCCTAACTGGGTCAAAGTTCTATTACAGAGAGGTACAGAACAAACAGGAGTAAGAGGGTGAGAATTAGAGAATAAATTGAGTAATACTACTGGGCATCCCCAGACTGCCAAAAAACCAAGTATTGCACAGGTAATGATGACGAAACAAACAGCAATGAGAAAGAGGAGCAGGTATTGTAGAATATACATTGCATATTTTATTTTATTTATAAGGCTTTTTATTCTTTTAACTCTTATTTTTGTATATCTCCATATAGTGTTCACAGTTATTTCTTGCATTTGATTCTTAAAAAATCTTAGAAGAAAAATAACCGGGGATTCTTTTCCTTCTTGTAAACATGAGGAAATTTATATCCAAGACATTTAATGAGACATGATGGAGCTGGAGAACATGTTGTGCAGATAAATGGTGAATCTCACCTGCAAGGTTGGAAGCTCATTCTAGGCTTTGTGATTTCATAATAGGTTATGAAACAACCAAGCCTCTACACAACTATTATGTGAGATGCAGCAAGCTGTGCGGATGAACCAAGGTAAGAGGTGCAAGAATGTATGAAGGATGCAGACATGGCAGGGCACACCTCCTCCCTGTCCTTCTACACTTCTAATTCATAATCACATTGTCTTAAACCAGACTGACCACTAAAATGACAGGATTCACTGGTCATTTATGCATCTATTTGTTTTCAAATCTATGCAAGCTCTGGTTTTATGAGAATCCAAGAGATCTGCTTTGTAAGCATTGTGTTTCTTCCTGTTTCTAAATAGAATCTCTCAATTTGTTATTAAAATCTTAGAATGCTTGTAACATTCACCTACTTTGCTTCCTGAAAATGTACTCTGAGAACTAGTAGAATTTTGTAGCTTTCTGGAATATTGAGACATAGTTATTATTTCAGGTTGTGTAGCTTATATTTGTAAATCATATGCGGTCTTACCTATATAGTTAGAGAAGAAAAACTGTTGACAATTCATCGTGTGTATCAGAAAGTAACATAATTTCAGTAGCCTCTGCAAAATAAGTAAAGAAATTTAATGTATATGATCACACATACACAGAGATCTCACACAAACACACATGAACTGATCTGGCTCTTTGATCTCTTACATATAAGCCATGTCTGTAGATGTATTTTGATAATAAAGAATGTAGCATCTTAAAATTGATGCTGCTATTGTGTCTCCAAATGGAGAGTAAATGCAACAGGAATTTTTCCATATTTTTAATATTGTAGTGTCACTGACATTATTATCCACTGGTCATGTTAATCTCAAAATTCACAACATATTTGTATGCTCTATATAATACAAAAAGTGTTCAAAGATGTGATAATACACAGCTTGGTTTGGGTATTTTATTATTGGATTATCATAATGTGCATCAGCCTTAAAGAATCTAATTTTGAGAAGAATATATATTATTTCTTTTTCTAATATTGTATCAGAGAGTGCGCTGGATGTGGCTGGGTGGAATTCTTTCTGCACTTCTGGGCCTATGTAAACACTTTCTGGCAGCTAACCAAGAGAAAACAAAAAAGAAAAAAGGCATAAAGGAGACTTAGGAAGAGTTTCTTTATATACGTATTTCAAGGGCTTGTCTTCTGATCCATAATAGCCATGGAAACAAAATAGAAGTGACTATAAAGTGGAGAAAAATTAATTCCAAGGAAGAAAGTATCCTTTTCTAAAAGATAACAACAAACTGTTTCATTGATTTGTACGCATTTCTTCATTTTGTGTATCGGCTGTGAAATGTCATTACTTTTAAAAGGACTTTGAATTGTTAATCTATCTTATAAACCTTATAAAACTGAGAGCTTTAGGGTTTGATTCTCTCTGTGTGTGCGTGTACACGTAAATGTGTATGTGTGTATTGTGTCTGTATGCATGTGATATTCTATAGATGTGTGTTTACATATGATTTTTGAATTGTCTTTAGAGTTATGAATTCCTTGCCATATTCTTCCTCTACTCTTCCCTCTTCTCCACACTCCAATCTATACAACTATATCTGTACAATTATTTCCCTTTGTCCTTTATATATACATTTTATCTTCTTCCCTTCCTTCATGGAGAGGCAAGCTATAGGTCCTAGAGGAGAACCCATCAATATTACTCTAGTAAATGAGTACCATACCAAACTGTTCATCAATGACTTGTATCCATAGATTACTGAGACTCTCAACTCTCATCAAAGAGCTTCCATGCTACTAGATGGTGATTCACACAGAGAACCATAACTGGCCAATAGGAATGTGATTACAGAGACTACAGAAGAACCTACTCAAATGCAATGAATGTTCATAGCTTCTTTCCTCCTCCCAAAGTTTAGGAAACACTGGGGACATGGGGAGAGCTGTCAACAAACTGCTAGCAAAATTAACCAACAGTAAGAGGGAGAAGACCAAATTCATAAAATTAGAGGTGAAAGAAGAACATTATGATGGATAACATTTAAATCGAGAAGACCTCTGTAGACCATGTTAAAAATTTAAATGTTCCGAAACAGAAAATATAGAGGAACTTGATAAGATTTTGGAATCATATGACCTACTAAAATTAAACAGAAAACATATAAATAATATGAACAAACCATTATGAAGTGTGTAACTAATTTTGTGGAAACTTGAGGCAAGTTATAGTCATATAAGAAAAGGAAACATCAGCAGACCTTATAGGTATAAGCACTACCCATACTTTTTAGAAGAACAGGAACAGTCAAAATGCACACCAGTTGGAAGTACATACAGCATAGACATAAGTAAAACCCACAACAGTCAAAGGAACAGGAGGATACACTGGTTCTATGTGCCTAAACCTCAGCTGAGACACCCTACTGAACCTAAAGACCCACCCATCATAGGAATCTTTGACCATTCAGGCTAGAAGACAGTAAAAAACAAATAATAAAGGAACAAAACAATTATCCAACAAAGACAACACAAGAGTCAGCACCCAGACCTATATTCATCCAAAACCCAGATGCATATATGCCAGTATAAGAATACATTCAACAACATAAAGAGCAATATGACACAAATAGAAGCCACTGATTCTACAACAAGACCTGAACATTTTAACACAGTTAATTACCTTAAAAATAGATTCATAAAGATGATAGAGGCCTTTAAAGAGGAAATGAAAAATTCCCTTAAAGAAATTGAGGAAAAGACAAAGATTGGAAGAAATCAATAAATCTTTTAATGAAAGCCAAGAAAAAACAAACTAACATGTGAAGGAAACAATTGAAGACTTAAAAATTGAAATAGAATTAAGAAAGATGACACAAACTGAGGGAATTCTGGAAATGAAAAATCTGGGAAAATAAACCACAACTATGGATGCAAGCATTACCAGCAATGCAAGAGATAGAAGAGAGCATCTCAGGCATTAAAGATACAATAGAGGAAATAGATTAATTGGTCAAAGAAAACACTAAGTCCAAATAATTCCTAACACAAAATATCCAGGAAATCTGGAACACCATGAAAATACCACCTAAGATTAATAGGATAGAAGAAAGAGAAGAATCCAAGCTCAAAGGCACAGAAAACATATTCAACAAAATCAAAGAAGAAAACTTTCCCAACCTAGAGAAAGGCATGATTATAAGGTACAAGATGCCTATAGAACACCACCTAGACAAAAAAAAAATCTCTTAGATAATAACCAAAACACTAAACATACAGAATAAAGAATACTAAGAGCTGCAAAGGAAAAAAAGCCAAGTAACAATATATATAGGTAGACCTATTGGAATTACACCTGACTTCTCAACAGAGACTCTAAAAGCTTCTAGGTTCTGGACAGACATTTTGAGAAACTAAGAGACCACAGATGCCAGCCTAAACTACTATACCCAACAAAACTTTCAACCAACATGGATGGAGAAAATAAAATATTTTATGATAAAACCAGATTTAAAGAATACCTATCCACAAATCCAGTCCTAAGGAATGTACTAGAAGAAAGTCTCCAATCTAAGAAAGTTAGCTGCACCCATGGAAACACATGCAATAAATAATCTCACATCAGCAAAAACACAAAGAATGGAAACACACACATACATACACATGAGGGAGGGGGCAAACACAATTTCACTACCACCACAACACCCAAAAATTAACAGGAATTAACAATCTCTGTCTGGTCAATAACATTTTTTAATAGCAATGTACTCAATTCACCAATAAAAAGACAGGCTAACAAAACAGGAGCCATCCTTCTGTTGCATACAAGAAATACAACTCAACTTCAAAGACAGACATTACCTCAGAGTAAAGGGTTGGGAAAAGATTTTCCAATCAAATGGACCTAAGAAGCAAGCTGGTGAGCTACACTAATACCTAACAAAGCAGGCTTCAAATTAAACTAATCAGAAGATATGGAGGATATTTCATATTCACCACAGGAAAAAAAATCCATGAAGTCTCAATTCTGAACATCAACATCCCAAATACAAGGGTACCCACATTTGTAAAAGAAACATAAAGCTTAATTCCCACATCAAAACCTACGTTTTAATAGTGGGAGACTTCAAAACTCCCATCAATGGACAGGTCTGCCAGACAAAAACTTAATAGAAATAAGGGAACTAACAGATATCATAACTAAAATGGACTTAATAGACATCAACAGAACATTTCACCCAAATACAAAAGAACAAATTTTCTTTTCAGCAAAATAGCCATCAAAATTCCAAAAAAAATCTCACAGACCTTGGAAGAATGATGTTCAACTTCACATGGAAAAAAAAAAACCAGGATGGGTAAAGCCATCCTGTACAATAAAGAAACTTATGAAGATATCCCCATCTTTGATGTCAAACTCAACTATAGAGCTATAGTCATGAAAACAGCCTGGTATTGGCATAAAACAGATGGCTGGGCCAACAGAATTAATTCAAAGACTCTGACATAAATACACACACCTATAAACACCTGATTTTTGACAAAGAAGCCAAAGTTATACAATGGAGAAAAGAAAGCATTTTCAACAAATGGTACTATCATAACTAAATGTCTACTTGTAGAAGAATGCAAATAGATCCATATCTACTGCCTTTCATAAAATTCAAGTCCAAATGGATCAAAAACCTCAACATAAATCCAGCTTTGAATGCATTGAAACAGGAGACAACTTTTCAAAAAGAATACCAGTAGCAGAGCCAGGACCTCTGCATCCAGGATCCAGGCACACCTGCATCTGGGACCTCCGATGGAGTAGACTGGAGTCAGAGACCTTTGTAGGACCAAGCCCAAGCCAGGGACCTCCACAGGAGGCAATAAAGAAAGTACAAGCTGAGGAAATTATAGAAACATAAACCACAAGAAAACAACCAGGAACCACAAATGCAAGCATAAACAGCAGAATACAAGAGTTGGAAGAAAGCATCTCAAGCGCTGAAGATACAGTAGAGGAAACAGACTCATCAGTCAAAGAAAACACTAAATATAACAAAAGCTTAACACAAATTAATCCAGGAAATATGGGACACCGTGGAAAGATCAAATCTAAGAATAACATATATAAAAGAAGTTTATAAATTGACCACAAACTTGGTAACAAAGCAAACCTCAACAGATACAAAAAAAAATGGAATAATCCCATGTATCTTATCAGATCACCATGTCTTAACATTATAATTCAACAGCAATATTAATTCTAAAAAGCCCACAAGCACATGGAAATTAAACAATGCTCAACTGAATCACCAATAGGTCAAGAAAGAAATTAATGACTTCCTAAAATTCAGCAAAGACAACCACACAACATACCCAAATTTATGAGACACAATGAAAGCAGTGTTAAGAGGAAAGTCCATAACACTAAATGCCTACATAAAGAAGCTGGAACAATTCCATACTAGTAAATTAACAGAACATTTGAAAACTTTAGAACATAAAAAGCAAACACACCCAGGAGGACTAGATGGCAGGAACTAATTAAATTGAGAGCTGAAATCAATAAAGTGGGAACAAAGAAACAATACAAAGAATCAATGAGACGAAGAATGGAGAAAAATCAACAAAATAGACAAACCTTTGTCCAAGCTAGCCAAAAGGCAGAGAGAGAATATCCAAATTAACAAAATCAGAAATGAAAAGGGGGACACAACAATAGACATGGAGGAAATACAAAGAATCATCAGGTCATATTTGAAAACCTGTACTCCACAAAATTGAAAAACTTAAAGGAAATGGACAACTTTCTGGATAAGCATTAGTTTCCAAAATTAAATCAAGACCAGATAAGCAAATTAAATAGACCTATAACTCTAAAGAAGTAGAAATAGTCATCAAAAGTCTCAGAACCAAAAGAAGCCCAGGATAAGATGGTTTCAGCTCATAATTCTAAAAGATTTTCAAAGAGCTAATACCAATACTCCTCAAATTGTTCCACACAATAGAAACAAGGAATATTGCCAAACTTTTCATGAGATTACAATTCCCTATACCCAAACTACATAAAGACATTACTAAGAAATAGGATAACAGACCATTCTCACTCATGAACATTCATGCAAAAATACTCAATAAAATACTGGCAAATCGAATCCAAAAACACGTCAGAAACATCATCTAACCTGATGTTGGCTTCATCCCACAGATGCAGGGATGGTTCACCGTACAAAATTCTGTCAACATAATCCACTACATAAACAAACTGAAAAATAAAAACCACATGATCATCTCATTAGATGCTGAAAAAAAAAACTTTTGACAAAATAAAACATCCCTTCATGATAAAGTTCTTGGAGAGAGCAGGGATACAAGGAACATACCTAAATATAATAAAGGCAATATACAGCAAGACAACAGCTAACATCAAACTAAATGTAAAGAAACTCCCAGTGAATAAGTTTGACATCATGAATAATAGTGAAAACTAAAATATATTAAATCTCTAATTATCAGAAATTGGTTTTAAGGTAATGGTTCATGCAATGGAAGAGTATGCAATAATTTAAGGGAATCTTGTAAATACTTACTGATATTGAGGGTTGTTTTTTATGTATAAAAGTAAATATAGGGTGTATGGCTTGAGTTTCTATCAGTGACACACTAAGATCTTATCATGGTCATGTTTACATGCTCATATTGATAGTGATTTTGAGTTTCTTTTGTGCTTCCCTCTGATGGAAATTGACTATCTTCAAAATACAAAACTATTACAATGATATCTGATTAAGAACAAAAGAAACAATTCAGAAACATTCTGCACTCTGCTTTTGTCATGAGCAAGATGCCAAGTTTGTGCCATCTTTTGTTGTTGGAGAACTGGAGGACAGGACATGGCGTGGTTGAGTTTCTTCTCAAGCTCCGATTGATCCTATGCCTGCAGCATTCTCAGGCCTATGGTTATCTCTCAACCTGCTTGAAAGTCATTTTCTGACTATCGCCTAGTTCTTTAAATGCTGCCCTTACCTACTGAATATATATACTGATCCAAACTACTGTGTAGCTAGCAGCATGTAACAGATGTTCTGCAGGGTGGTGCTAAACACTGCTGCTGAGGTGTTAAACTTTCCTTGTATTTTGTGAGACACACTTTTAACTTATTTTGAGAATGAAGAAGAAAAAGGCAATCTGCTAATCTTTCTCTTTATTTGGCACTAAATCATCTGGTGTATTTGACATTTCCCACACACGTCATTTTCTGTAAGTTGTTAATACTGATCCTTTCCAGTCACTTGCCAAAGGGAAATCAGTGTGGACAGTTGCCTCCCTGTTCCAGAGCTCCTGGAGGACAGGAAGACATCCTTGTGGTTCAAAAACTGCTGCAAAAGGTGACAAGTTTTTATAGAATAGCTGAAAAAATGTTTCTTCGGTTTAAAGATGCTGAAGTAAATGCATAATTGTTTAATATATTTATACTATGTATCTTTTACATCATGTATCTTGATCCCATTAATTTCCCCATCCCTTTGCATCTGCTCTCTGCCCCTGTACACCTTACAAATAAAACAAAATTCAAGTAAAAAAGAAAAAAGGGGGAAATTTAAAAATCTCACCATGGAAGTTGTGGTGTGACAGTGAGTCATGCCATGAAGCCCTTTGTCCATTTGTCTTTACTTCCAAGTGTTCATTTCAAAAGGTCAGTGGTTTGGTTTGAGGTCTCTGGCTTCTACTACCCTATGATGCTGGGCCCTCATTAGGGCTCCTCCTGGATGTTCTATTGTTGCCCTGTGTTGTGGAGACCCTGATGCTTTGGATCTACAGGTCAGGTTCCTTTAAGAGCTCCACAGATCATAGAGGGGTGGATGATGGGGCAGGCTAACACATATCCAGTTTTTTAAAGTTCACTGATTACTTACATGATCTAGAGAATAAGGAATTATATTTTCCAATACTAAAGGTTTTAACTTGAATTATTGTAACTATGATGAGAAAATGGTCCCATATTTCTTCCCCCCACCTTTTTTTTTTTTACAAAATAAGCATTTTTAGAAGAAAAAAGCAACAAAAGTGTAAATACTACATTAAGATATACTAACATTTAAACAACCTGATTGACTAAGGAATACTATACCCAAATAGTCATAAATAAATTGGTTTGCATCATTCTTACAATAGAAATGATATAGTATTTATTAGGGGACCTGAAGAGATTCCACAGATTCGTTCAACTCAATTGTGACCTTGGTAAAATCCAGGCCCTCTCTGAGCTAAATAAGGTTGCCTAATCAGACCTCCTACACCATCTTTAATCAGTGCAGGAGTATTGGTTAAGTGGGGCTATGTAAGCCCATAACAATGAAAGCTTGAGCTTGATAATCTATCATGAACATTTTGCTCAGAAATGTGTGGCTACATATCTGTATGTCTAGATTTATCTCAGAACACTTGCACATTTTAAAACACAAAGTTGCAGCCGAGATGAAAGCGTATCTAACAAACTACTCCACCTTTCTGTTTACAGCCACTTACCATCTCAATATGCTTCACTTTCGATGAATTCATTTATTCTTTCATTCATTTACAGTGTGATAACATAACTATAAAATCATCATTTTCCTGTTTTGAATAACACAAAATAGCAAATAATTTAAAAATCACTTCCACTTGACTTTGGAATCTATTGCAGGCACTGTTTTTTCCAGAAAATTTACCTCATAATTACTTTGTGCGAGAGTGAAATGAGTTCCTATTTCAAATTCACACTGAATTCTGACTGCTGGGTGATGAGGGGAAGCCACCCAGAGTTCAAATATTTGCTATGTTGCCATGGATAATTAGGATTGATTTCCTGTGTCTTTTATTCTAAATTTGGTATCATTCTTGCCAATACAGGTTGTTGTCTGTTTTCATATAAACTTCTCACAATCTTACTTTTGCTTTGCAGAGTCATCAGTGTGTGTGTGCTCTGTGGAAGCTGTGTTTCTCATACTCACTGAAAGCAATAAACTCTCTGTTTCTGGCAGAGTTACCTGTGACAACACAGAAATAGGAAATTCTTTGGAAAGAGAAATCTTACTTCTGCAGTACTTGTAAAGCATTATGTTCAAAAACAATCCTATTCATCTCCCCAAATATTCATCATAAATAAAACTAGGTCATGTTAGCCTAGATTAAAATGCTCTTAGAGGGCTTGGGGTCTACCTAGCTCACTGGTGAGCATATACCTAGAGCATGTACAAGGTCATGGGTTCGAGCACTGCAAGAATTCTCTTCTTGTTTAGTGAACTAGGAAATTCACTGATTATCATTTCCTATTAAGACTTTGAGTAGCTCGCACACTGCCTGCTTAACTCAAATTATTCATTTGTATATTTTCTCCCTGGCCAGCCCATTCTACCCTATCATTGATTTTCTTTTTCTTTTTTTTTTTTTACTTATTACTATTGACTGATTGATTTTGACTCTGTGGATTTCACATTATGCATCCTGATATCACTCATTTAACCGTCCCTACATGTCTTCCCTCTCTCCAAAAACAAAACAAAATTTTAAAAAAAACAACCAAAAACCAACCAACCAAATAAACAAATTCTCAGTGTGAAAACTGTAGTGTGATTTGGTGAGCCACACAATGTACCCTTTAGTCCATAATCTTTACTTATGAATATTCATTGCTATGAGTTGGTGTCTAGTTTTAGGCCGCTGACCTCTGATGCACTATAGATAATGTGTCCTCACTGAGGCTCCTTATGAATGTCCTGCTGTTTTCCTGTGTCATGGAGATGCTGATGTTTTGGATCTGTAGGTTTTCCCTCTTTACAATGATCTTGCAGTTCATAGGTTGGGTGGGGCAGCTCATAGCCCTGGTTCTGGGCCTGGGTGGTCACAGTTTCCCCTCATTGTCACTACCCAGACAAGCTCTTCAGCACTGCCCCAGCTAGCTCACCCCACATAGAGGCAGCAAGGAATGGGCAAGTTCTCCTGCTCTCATGCCCTCTGGTCCAGTTCACCCATACTCACTCACACACACACTAGTGCTAACTCAACCATCTTGCTTAGGCAAGGTGCAAGACCTGCTCTCCCACGCGCTGTGGCTGGTAAGGGGTGGGATTAACTCTCACACTCTCATGAACCCAGGCCAATTTTCCCGCCTGCCACAGGAGGCAAGGGGCAGAAGGAGAGAGCATCTTTCCCTCACCCTTGTCACCACATGCCTGTTGTAGGAAGCCACTTGTTTGTTCCTGGCTACCCAGACTCCTGAAATGGTCACACAGAAACTATTATTTGCAATACTGTTTGGCCAATCACTTAAGCATATTGTTAGCTAGCTCTTACATCTAGAATTAACCCATTTCCATTATTTTCTAGTTTCCATGAGGTCCATGTCCTAATGGCCAGGTTCCAACTGATGGCTCGCATCTTTCTCCTCTGGTGGCTCCATGGCATTTCCTCCTGGTGCCTCCACCTACTTTCTTCTCCTCTATCTGCTTGAAACTCCCATCTTGCCCTATTCTGTTAAACCATTGGCCAAAACAGATTTATTCATTAACCCATAAAAGCAACACATAGACAGAAGGACGTCCCATATCACATGCCAGTAGGGGGTCAGAGTCAGCTCTGTTGCTTTGAGTCCCTAGGGGCCAGCTCCCCTTAACCACCCACCCCCATCAACAGGGTCAATTCTACTCTGCTGCCCAAGTAATGCTTAGGACCTTTTCTCTTGCATATTGCAACTGGTGAAGAACAGGGCCAGCTCTCCCACCTACTATAGGGAAACAGGAGGGATTGTTAGGTGTTTTTATTGCTATGATCAAGTCAGGTTATAAAGAAAGTTTATTTCAACTTATTCTTTCAGAGGGTAAAAGTTCATAATTGTGGGTACAGTGTAGTATAAGCAGCCAGAGCAGAGGGCTCAGACACTGCATTTTTCTTTTCTTTTTTTATTATTTAAAACATTTTTAAATTTAAATATATTTTGATCATACTCTTCCCCTCTCCTATACCCTTCCAAATTCTCTCACCTCTCTACTCACCCAACTTTGTTTTTTTTTAAAAAAAAACAACCAAAACCCCAATACAACAACAAAACCTCTACAAATCAATGAAGCATAATAAAAGCAAAGCCATAAGGAAAACAATAAGAATAACAAAAATAAACCATCTGTCTATAATATGTTGGTTAACTCCTCCTGGATGTGGTGTGTGTCCAGAAGTGGTTGATATTTCAAGTGTCACTCCAATGAAGAAAATTGATTTGCCCCTCAAAACAAGTATGAGTGACAGTTTAGTTGTTAAGATTTACCCTAGTTGCTAGGTTTTTCATTCATTCAGTTTTTTTAAATACAGAAAAATAAAATATAATAAGATTAAATGAAAACAATCACTTTGATGATAGTTTGGACAACATCAACCAACAGAAATAATGTGGAATGCACCTCTGTATGCTGTGAATAGGTTTTATTACCAATGATTAATAAAAAACCTGCTTTGGACTATGGCAGGACAGAATATAGCTATACAGCAAATCCAAACAGAGATACACTGAGAAAGAAGGTGGAGTCAGGGAGACACCATGTAGTCAAGGAAGGAGCAAGATGCCAGGGCATCACGGGTAGGCCATGGTTTTGTGGTGATACACAGATAAGTAGAAATGGGTTAATTTAATTGTGAGAGATGGTCAGTAATATGCCCAAGCCACTGGCCAAACAATTATAATTAGTATTAAGACTCAGAGTGGTTATCTTATAAGTGGCTGTGGGAACAGGCAGAATGCATAAAAGTTTCCAAGTATATGTGGTTCCTAACTTGGAATGAATAGACAGAACCAAGGAAACTTTCTGATTGTGTCCTTTGATGTGGGGCTCCCCTCTGCGTGTTACTTTTCTTGGTTAATGAATAAAGAAACTGCCTTGGCCTGATAGGGCAGAGCTTAGGTAGGCGGGGAAGACAGAAATGAATTCTGGGAAGAAGAAGAGAGATGCCATGGATCCACTGGAGACAGACACTGGGAATTTTACTTGGTAAGCCACCACCACATGGCAATACACAGAATAATAGAAATGGGTTAAATTAAGATGTAAGAATCAGCCAATAAGAAACTAGAGCTAATGGGCCAAGCAGTGATTTAATTAATAGTTTCTGTGTGATCATTTTGGGGCTAAGTTAGCCGGGCGGCAAGGAAAGCTTCCAACTACACAGAAAGAAAAGAGTCCATGAAAAGGCAGAAGAAACAGAGACCCAGTCATTCATTGACTCAGGATTCCCATTAAAACACTATACTGGAAGCCATAATACATATGCAGAGACATGGTGTAAGCCCTGTGCTTCGGTCTCTGCAAGTTCATATGTGCTTTGCTCATGCTGCTTTGGACACCCTTGTTCTCCTGGTGTCTCTCACACTCTACCCACCCGGTCTTTTGTTCTCTGAAGCTCAGGGTTCTCTGAGCCCTGACGGGGGAATTTGATGGAGACATCCCACTTAGGGCTGAGAGTTCTGAGGTCTCTCACTCTGCAAGCTCTCTGGCTGTGGGTCTTGGTATTTGTTCCTCTCTGCTGCAGGAGGAAGCTTTGAGAGACCACACTTTTAACTGTTATCATGAAGTCGAGAGACCAGGCTGAAAGTAGGTCAACTCTATGAACACTCACAGACCATTTCCAGTGACTTACCTCCTCTAAGAAGGCTGAAAATCCATACAGTTTCCCCAAACAGCACCACCCACTAGGGACCAAGTGTTCAAATGCTTTGGGAGCATGCTCATTCTAAGCCCACACAGTGTAAGCTACCCATCCACACTAAAACTGTTTTTGCTGCTTGCTGTTTTGGGTCTTGGAATTGAACCTTGGCCCAATGCATATTAAACAGGTGTTTGACCACTGAATTATATCAAGCTCCATTTTATATACTTAAGAGCTTCTCTAAACCAACAAGCTCAAACGATTTAATTTTGTGTATTTCAAAGGACAACTTTCCTGTGCAGTGTACTACATTTTTACAACTGAAATACTATCACATTGACTTATTAGATTTTTGCAACTGAAATTAATATTTTCTATACAAAGGCTCAAGCAATATTACTTTCACGACAGTGTTAATGATTATTAAATTTCTAAATGCACTTGAGGGAATGGGAGGAGAGGAGGGAGTGGGAACTTGGATTGGTATTTTTAAAAAATCTAAAAGAAAAAAAGAATTTATTTCCACCATTTTAGTTGCATGTAGTGTATATTTGTGGGTATGTGTGAATGAATGCAGGTATCTATGAGAGCCAGAGGTGTTGGATCTCTAAGAGTTGAAGTAATAGGCGGTTGTGAACTACCAGATATGAGTCCTGGGACCCAACTCAGGTCCTCTGGATGAGCAAATAGTGCTTTTAACCCTTGAGCCACTTCTCCAGATCCCTCAAATATACTTACCAAAACCCCCAGGAATTCACTCATTCATTTATTCAGCATATACTAATGATGGTGTACTACAGACTAACATCTTCTAGTTGTTACAGAAGCTATGGTGCGGTAGCTTACTAAATGCTTACTCTCTTGGAATATAGTTTGTGTGTGCTGCTGTTATTGAGTTGAACAGCAAACAAGAAGTTAAAATAGTAAGAGTCACAAAGAGAAAACAATGGAACTAACAATCAGACAGGAAGTGGTCAGGTTAAAATCTAGATAAAGTAGCCATGAGGACATAAGAGGAGTGGACATGTAAATTGATTCCTTAATGACCAAACAAATCAACAAAGCAAATGAACAAAGGTGATGATAAGGTACCATCTAATAAACCTAATGAAGGTGAAAATGTGGCAGTCAGAGGTCAAGATTGTGGTAGCTTGGACAGATGTGGTAGCTACAGAAGTGGATATGTTTAGGCTATATTTTTGAAAATTTCAAAATAGTTAAATTTTTTAAAAATATGAAATGAGAGCAGTTTGTCTATATAGACATACACACATGGAGAGAGAGATACCCATTGTGTATACACACATATAATGGGAGGAACTATTTGGAATGTTGTGTTATTGATAGTGCAATCTGATGCAAGGGATGGAGAAAGTTAGTTATGGAAAAGGAAAGCTTTGGAAGGAGTAGTTTTGTAGTTTGGGTTTTAAGCATCCATTAAAGTACCATCTGTCAAAAACTTGGCGACCATGTTAGTGCTATTGAAATGCAGAAACCTTGAAGGTAGGGGTCTAATAGGAGGCCTTCAGGTCATTGGGGTCTGCTTTTGAAAAAGTTGTTACCCAGTTCTTCTTGTTATCTGGAATTCTAACCACATGGATAAAGATTTGGCTCTGATATTTGTTTCTCCTATGATGTACTGCCAATTTCTCAAACAAGCAAGATTAATTGAAAGTAGATGAAAACTTTAGAAAACTTCAGTCAAGAATAAACCGTTTCTCTTTGTAAGTTGATTTGTCCTACATAGTTGTCATAGGGCAAGAAAACTGACTAGTACAGTAGAGACCATCACTGAATTTTTGGATTGTAACGAAATATTTACTACACTTCAGCAGAGATCTCAAGTAGGCAGGCAAGCTTTGAGACTGAAGGTCAGAGCTCATATTTAAATATTAAAAACAAATGAAATCATATAAAATAAGACATTGAAATTTTCCATTTTAAAAGTAGAATTCATTATAATCTCTTGGTTTTTCTTTCATGTGTGGGAAGAACTCTAAATGGATCCTCAACATTGTGTTTTGAAAGTGAAACTGTACACAGAAAGCCATGTATGTAAAGTGGTCCTTTCCAAACATGTGTATTGTAAGGGTAGAGACTTCATGTTGAGGTGCTTTACATGACTGTGGGAAAAGGAACCTTCTCCTCATGCTCAGGTTCCTCTTGTTTGTTTGTTGTATGTTTATTTTTGGTTTTTAGGACAGGGTCTCCCTAGGTAACCTGGCCTCAAACCTGCCATCCTCTTGCCTTTTTTTTTTTTTTGCTGATTTTATTTTATTTATTTATTTTTTTAATTTATTTATTTATTAAGGATTTCTGCCTCCTCCCCGCCACCGCCTCCCATTTCCCTCCCCTCCCCC
>NC_022021.1:15521912-15545477 GCF_000317375.1 Microtus ochrogaster
ACCTGTGGGAAGTCCAAGGACCGCCCACCTCCATCCAGGTTTAGTAAGTTGAGCATCCAAACTGCCTAGGCTCCCCCAAAGCCAGTATGTGCAGCTCTGGAATTCACTGTGTAGACCAAGCTGGCCTTGAACTCACAGAGATCCACCTGGCTCCACCTTCAAGTGTTGGGGTTAAAAGTGTACCACCCTTTCTAATTCATTCTGATTTCTAATTTCAGAGTTGAATTGCAGTCCGAAAACCCTGTAGAGAATAACAGCAAATACTCACCTCAGCATATCGCCCAAGGCTCAAAAATTCTATCAGCAAGTTTATCATTTGGGGGGGGGGTGTTATTTGTTTTATTTTTTTATTTTTTGGGTTTCTATGAATAGCCCTGGCTGTCCTGGAACTTGCTATGTATACCAGTCTGGTCTCAAACTCAGAGATCCACCTGTCTCCGCTTTCCAAGTAATGTGATTAAATGTGTCTGCCACCACTGCCTGGCAAGGCAAGCTTATTCCTGAGAGGTTTTCAAGAAGATTATCACAGATAGAAAAGTTCACTCTGAATTATAATGAGCACACAAGTACTTATAAATAGGTTTATAAATACCAAATATATTTATATAAACATAAAATCACATTTTGTATATAAAATGACTTCTTTTTATTTTCATAGAAGAATGACATCAGAGGCTGGCATCCAATGGCTAATGATTGCATACTAAGTACATAGATGTTTTAGTCAGTGTCTTCAGTTTTAAATATATGTACAGCTTTGGGTGACACTACATGCTAAAGTCCATATCTTAAAAATCTGAAGATTATGAGGTATACGTTATGTAACTTTTGTTTTTCATAATAATCCAAAAAATATTTCCATATTAAAAGTTTTTGGATATGGAAATAGGGTACTCATCTTTCAAATAAAGTATTATAATTTGAACACAGTTTTAAAGATTCTCTATGCCATTATGTCATGAATGTAGGTAGAGATGCCCAAATATATTTCAGATCCAGTGACTCTTCCAGTGGTGTGTGCATGTACTGTTTCTTTTCCGGTGCTTCAAGGTTGTTTGCTGTGCTCTGTTTCAATATAGCAAAAAGTTCTTCCTGGGAAGGTCCACTAAAGAGCCATAAGAGGTGTATCTACTTTAGCAGACATCGTGCTTCTTCCCCTTGCTGTACTCATCCCAATCACTCTTCGACCGTCCAATGGCAAGCTTTGAAACTGTGTGGTCTTCTATCAGTAGAACGGTTTTTTAGAAATTCATGGTTTTCTTTTCTGTGTTTAATGTAGATGACTGCTAATCGATTTTAGGCTGTTTTAGCCTTAAATCATCCTAATAACCCCCTTTCTCACCGGGTATCTCACTAGGGTGTCAATGTCTTTAAACCCTGTGTGGCAATCCCTAATGTACCACTGTGATGCCCACGGAAGACAGGGCAACATGGAAGTCCATCTACTTCCTTAAGATCATCCAACTTCTGATGATTAGCCGAAATGCTTCTTCCCAGGAGCAGACAATGTAGGCTCCAAGCAGGTGCAGCAGACCCACATATTTCTGTGAGGGAAGGCTGTAGTACTGATGGGCAAGAACAAGTCATCTGGAAAACATCGCAGCTTGGGATAAACTGTTACATCATATTCAGAGAAATGTGGGCTTTGTGTTCACAGAAGAGGACCTCACTGAGATTAGAGACATGGTGCTGGCCAATAAGGTGTTGGCTGCAGCCCATGCTGTTGCCATCACCCTGGGTTAAGTCTTGTGTCAGCCCAGAACATAGATCTGGGGCCTGAGTAGACTTCTTTCTTCCAGGCTTTAGGTGTCATCATTAAAATCTCCAGAGGTGCCATTCAAATTCTGAGTGATGCACTGCTGATCAAAATTGGAGTCAAAGTAGGAGCCAGTGAAGCCACACTGCTGAACATGCTAAACATCTCTCCTTCTCCACTGGGTTGATCATCCATCAGGTGTTTGACAATGGCAGCATTAGCAACTCAGAAGAGCTTGACATTGCAGAGTAGACTGGGCATTCTTGCTTCCTAGAGGACGTCCTAAATGTTACTGATGTTTGTGAGCAGATTGGTTATCTGACTATTATCTTGATTACACACGTCTGCAGATTGGTTTCCTGACTGTTGTCTTGATGCCACACTCTATTACCAATGGGTCCATGTGGGTCCTGGCTTTGCCTGTGGAGACTGAGTACAGCTTCCCACTTTCTGAAAAGGTCAAGGTCTTGGCTAATCCATCTGCTTTTGTAGCTGCTGCCCTAAGGCTGCTACCACCACCGTTGCTTCTGTTGCTACTGCAGCCCCAGACAAGGTCTCTGACTAATCCACTCAAAGCAACCAGCTCAGTCAGCTTAATTTTAGAAACATAGAAATAAAAGTTTGTTTCTATTTTTAAAAAAAAAATCTAATGACATAATAATTCCCTTGTTAATGTTTCAAATTCTATGGAAAGCACTCATGTTATTACTAGACATATGTGCAACATTTAATGCCTATGATTTAACTGCTACTTATTTACACTGTGCATTTCAAATGAGTTGTGACATTTTCCTTTCCATCATCTTATTAATAATGTTTCAAATGTATTATGGAAAAATAGTTGTCTTTAATCATAAGACAACAGACAGTTTCAACTATTTTTGCACAAATGAAAATTCAAAATGAGATTAAGATGTAGTTGGATAAATAGTTAAAATTTGTTCATTTAATGCAGTTTAACGTTGCAGTTACTGGAGAGACAAAAAGATACAACCCTACTCTTGATAGTCACTGGTGACAACAACACAAAATGGGCATGTAAAAGACAGGAAGACCAACTACAACATGAGCTATGTGTACACAGAGGGCTGGAGTGGTTTAGGCTCTGCCTTACAGACTTTTTTCAAAGAGAAAACATTATATTTTTCATTCCTTCAACTAAAGGGCTTTATAAGCAATAATTCACAAAATTTTTATTTAGTATGGTGGTATACATTTATAATATCAGCACCTGAGAAGCTAAGGCAAGAAGATAATGAGTTCACCATTAATTTGAGCTAAACAGTGAAATCTTATTTCAGGAAAAAAAATCTATCAATTTTATGATCTACCAGGATTCTTTCCTGGTAGAGCCATTAGTGAATAATTACAAAAAAAAAAGTTGGATGTGTTTTCAACATAGCCCTATCTTTGGGCTAGAAGGCTCAAACTCTTTGTAACTGTAGTATTGTGTTGTTCTCTAACTAATATGGTCTCTCCATATGACTAAATTTAGTTCAGTGCTCTTAAGAGTCAACCCATAGCTGTGAAGATTGAATTTGAAAGTTTCTCATGTAGGCCCTGTGAATTCCCCTGCTTTGGCTTCTGTATAAGATTAAAACCTTTCACTGTGGAAATATCTTCCATATGACATTTCTTTATTAGAGAGCAAAAAAAAAAAACTCACTAAAAAATAAGGGGAAATAAAGTTTCTGAGGATGATGAAATAAGGAAAGGTATGAGAAACACTAAAAATATATTCTCTCCCTCTTTCCTCCTTCCTTGTTTTGATGTGTGGTGTGCACATGTATGCATGTATTTATGTGGGTACAGGTATGAACTCCAGGGATTCTCTTGTCTGTCTCCATACACTGACTGGGATTACAGGTGCATGCCATCAAGTCCAGCTTTTCACATGGGGGATGGGGATTTGAACCAAGGTCCTTATGCTTGTATACCTAGCATTTCACCAACAAAGCCATCTCTCTAGTCTCTGATTTATCCATTTTTTTTAAAAACATGAAGTTAATCCTGGTTATTGATAAACTAAAGACCAGAATTTGATTATGGTAAACTTGGGTGAGAGCTTATCTTTCACTTCTTATTTCTCAACTTACAAATTTATGATACATTTAATTGTTCTTGTCAAACTCACAGTAACCTCCCAAAGGCAATCCCATATCCTTACTTGATCATTTGTCAATATTTGCCATCAGTACAACAATCATACCTGATACACATCATCATGTCATCCGGTGACATATGATTTTAGATTTACTTGCATATATTTTGTCATTCTTCCTCAGTATCCCTTTAAGATCATTTTTTATAATTTATATGCTTCAGTATCTTGCATCAAATGTTTCCTTTTTCCTTACTTTATATCAGTAGTTTCTCAATTTTTTAATTCCCCAAGAGTCACTGAGAATATAAAATTTGTGCACTAACTCCAAGAATATGCCCTTGGAGGCAGACCACAAAGTTTCCACACTACTTAAGCTAGTTCACAAGATAAGACGTTCTCCCTCGTTCTATACAATGTTATAATCTTCTAGACATACCACCAATATGCTAATTCACAAATTTGTACTTTTAGCTAAGATCTGTTTGACCCATATGCCGTACTCATATCCAACTGCCTACTGGGTTTTTCTCATGTCCCTCTGATGTATAAAATTCAGTGTTCAAATGTTAACTCATCTTCTCCTAAGCCTGGGCCTGCTTCTTTGCTCTTTTTCATACCATATTAGCTGAGCACCATCTAATTAGAGCAGAACCGTTCCTTTCATCTCCCTCACCTA
Source organism: Microtus ochrogaster (assembly GCF_000317375.1). Lineage (NCBI taxonomy): Eukaryota > Metazoa > Chordata > Mammalia > Rodentia > Cricetidae > Microtus > Microtus ochrogaster. The sequence goes on from NC_022021.1 coordinate 15,526,449, forward strand.
ATCAGTCAGAATGGCTGAGTCTGTCTTCAGGATGTCTTTTTTTAATATCTCAATTTTTTTCATTCTAGTGATTGTCAACTTTTCCCAAGTTAATATTACTCTCTCTCCCTCTCTTTTCTCTTCTTCCCTCCTTCCTTTTCTCCCTCTTTCTGTCCTTTCCTTCTCTTCTTCCTGCAGCTATGAACTTATTTTTCCTGACACTAGGCTGTTTTTTGTAATTATCACATATTTATCTGCTTGTGTATGTGTGTGTGTGTGTGTGTGTGTGTTTACGGGTGAGGGTATACCTTGGTGCTTCTCAGTTGAGAGGACACCTTACTGGTGTCCTGTATTCTCTCATTCCACCACATGGATCCTGAGGGTCAAATCCAGGTTATAAAGCTTGGCAGCAGATACCTCTACCCATTGAACCTTCAGCCTTCAGTTTTTAATCAAAGTAAAGGATGTGCATTGTAAGCAACTTTCAAAGTTCTAGAATTGACAGAGACATATGTGGCCTGGATAGTTATCTGTGATGTTGGGGCATCCATCTTCATACAGGCCCATAGTATCTGGCAGACATTTACATGAAGCAAGAAATTAGAAAGGTGTTTTTGCCTATATTGACAGTTTATAGTCACTTTCTCCATGTCCTGCAAAATGTCTGGCAGTCTCTTCTGTGAAGCAAGAACCAGGAAGGACCATTCCATCTTTTGGAAAGTCACTTTTCTGTGGGTACTGCATGTCCAGTTCACATACCATACCATCAAGAGCATCAGTCCAGTCAAGAGCAGTTCCTTGCCCAAATGGCTAACCAACTCAATAAGGAGCCTTTCAATGCCCATCACTGAAGGAGATTGGTGCTGCCAGGAACAGATGTGTCTCATTGTCACGAAAAGTCATAAGTTCTTAAATCATTTTAAACAACATATTCTGTAGGTTTTTGAAAGATTTTGCTTTTTTTTTTTTTTTTTGGTTTTTCAAGACAGGGTTTCTCTGTGGCTTTGGAGCCTGTTGTAGACCAGGCTGGTCTCGAACTCACAGAGATCCGCCTGCCTCTGCCTCCCGAGTGCTGGGATTAAAGGCGTGTACTATCATCGCCCGGCCTGAAAGATTTTAAGAATACCTATCCATATGAAATATATCCCTAAGCAGCTAGAAAAACCTAACTGACAAGACTACAAGTTTGACTATTATAAATGGCTATGTATTAATCTATATTTCTTAATTATACATTACATTTTAAATAAGGTGCACAAACACAATACCTTAAACAAGAGCAGAAATACATATCCACAGTGTAGCAAATTGACCTTAAATTTGTGTCAATAGATTAATGTTCATACCAATGTAAAATACATCTTTATATCTATATTTATTTTTCTTTTTAGAAATAAATTGACTGTGACCATTAATCTCATATAAATCAACCTCCTTTAAATGAAAGCAAACATTTATAAGCAATCAGCTTCCTGCTGCTTATTGGGTGAAGTGTTTTTAGGGTTCAGAGAGACATTTCAGGGGATCTTATTCCATCAAACCACATTAGCCTGGAAGGAATCCACAGATTCTTATCTTCTGTGGAAACAAAAGCAAAACATCTTTTCCAAAGTAACACATCCTGTGACTCAAATTTTGAAGTCAAGATACTTTTATGTTTATTTAACTTAGCAACCTATACAATGACATGTCTCTCTGTATTTAGCTCATTCACAGTCAAACAATTTAAAGAAAACACAATAATACACATAATACAGATTCTGTATTTTTATCTTTATGTGGCTTATTTTTTACTCTTTTACCTTTTCTACAAGTTTAATATTTATTTTATTATCTTTACTCTTTAATCTATGACTGCCTGTACTCTTTTGTATTATAACTGTCTATACTCTCTCTCCCAAGCCTACTTACATTTTTTTAAACACACTGTGTCTCGTTTCAAGGTCTTTTATGTCTGAATCTGTCCTATTGTGCATCTGAAATCCTTTTCTGACAGGGAACATTTTAAAATGGGAAAGTGGTGTTGATGCGGCAGCCCTGATGTGGGGTTCACCTCTCTTGGCCTTTCAATATGGAAGAGGTATGTTTACTGCCAGCTCTGGAACTACTTTTTGGGAGCCACGCTCACTATCTCAACTCTGGGAAGCACTGTGTAGCACATAAACCCTTTTAGTCTGAGTAAAAACTAAGTCTGCCATGCAGCATGCTGATCAGCCTGGAATTGTCTCCGTGTAGGGCAGCAGGAATCCGTCATGCTCTCCTACTGTACACACATAGCAGAACTGATCCTGCTGCTTGCCCAAGCGGGAAGTGCTGAGCTTCAGGCATCCTCACAGCTATGTTCCTCCTGACTCCAGCCCCTAAGTGGGTGGCAGGCCACACGGGATAATCCCAGACAGTTGGGTGGCAGATACTATCGGCCTGTAGGCTGAAGATGGATGCCCCAATGTTACAGAAGAAATTTGGGTGACTGTCCAGGCAACAAAATGTCTCTGTCAATTCTAGAACTTTGGAAGTTCCTTACAATGCACTTCCTGTTTACTTAAGTAATATTATTTCCCTTCTCAGGTGTTTGAAGATTTAAAGATAGATAGTTATAGTTACAGTTGCCCTTAATTATGATAAAGGATAAATTAGATATAAAACTTTAGACTCACAAAGATAAGATAGATGATAGAATATTTTCCTTAATTTGCCAAATATAAATGAACTAAATATTGTAACTATAATTCTTTCTTGATAACTATTTTGTATATATAATTTTAATATGTTAAAGTTAAAACCTTCCTTTTTAATTAGACAGAAAAAGAGAAGATGATGTGGGAAGTCCTTCTGTATATGTAATGCTTTCATTGGCTAACGGATAAAGGAGAATAAAGCCAGGTAGGAAATCCAAACAAAGACATATAGAGAGAGCAGAGAGAGTCAGGGAGACACCTAGTAGCTGTTGAAGGAGAGAGATGTCAGAACCTTACCAGTAGGTCACAGCCTCATGGTGATATACAGACTAATAGAAATGGGTCTTCCTGTGTAGAATTTCACATGTGACTATCACCAAAAATCAGAGTGGTGGGAAAAGAGAGAAAACACGTGTTCCTGAGGTTTAACCCTAAGGAGACCATTTTGTGTGTTGCTGGAAGGTTACCTTGGGAGCACTGACTTTTTACCTGCATACATAGATGGGCATGTAGTCATAGTTCTCAAACTGTCTATGCTGATCTCTGAAAAGTTACATAAAAGGCCTTCTTTGTTCAGAAACTATTCAATCTGTGGCTTTCCACTACTTGTAGCAAAAGTTTCATTTTTTAACAAAAAGTATTCAAATAATACATCCTTGGAGGAAAGGGGGAAAAGGAAAGAAATCCTACATCCCAGTGAGGAAGTCAGAAATCATGAAAAAGGAATGGGACAAAACTGCTGGGAAAGAGTCAGCATCATGAGCAAAACTGTCTTTTTCTAAAGACTTTAACTTACCTTTCTTGGAGAAGTCATAGAAGACTGAGGGGGAAAGCCTCTCTTCCTGCTTCCCAGTGATTTCAAGTTCTTTGGTTGGAGTTATCTGACATTTTAGTAGATAAATATGGGCCCTGGATTTTCCCCTATGGCCAGGATCCTGCTTGTCCAAAAAGCAAGGACAGATGATAAAATTACGGATCAGAATACATAGAAAGTTCTTGATGGACATCTGCCCCTATTTCTAAATGAGAAAAAAATTATATTAGTCCAAGAAAATCCACAAGGCCTATTTTTTTAAATGCAAAAGGAGTTGCAATCTCAATCATGGGTATCATTCTCTGAGTACAGGCTCCACTGAAATTTGCAAAACTTCTCTGGTATACATACAGAGGCCCATCTGCTTCCAGAAGACTAACCCAGCCAGTTGCAGGACCTCCATGGGTCCTTTGGCACTGGACTCACAATCACAGCAATCTCAAATGCAGTCTGGACGTTGTTTCTGAATGAGGTCACACACAGCTGTAGAGCTACTGACAGTAATGAAAGCATGCCATTGTGTCACTGTAAACTCTTGCCTTTTCACTCGCACGTCCACTCACAGCTCAAATCAAGCCTTCTGCATCTCCCACCTTTACTGTGTATCCTCTAAAGGGTATCCCAATGATCTTTTAAAAAGACAAATGTCATAACCACCTGTCAATGCATTTCCATTAAATTCAGAGTAAAGCCAATAACCTTTAATAGCACCTATACAAAGCTATAAAATGTGGACATTGCCCATTGTGATGGTTTAAGTAAGAAATGTGTCCCCCCAAGCCGGGCGGTGGTGGCTCATGCCTTTAATCCCAGCACTCGGGAGGCAGAGGCAGGCGGATCTCTGTGAGTTCGAGACCAGTCTGGTCTACAAGAGCTAGTTCCAGGACAGGCTCCAAAAAACCACAGAGAAACCCTGTCTTGAAAAAAAAACCAAACAAAAACAAAAAAAGAAATGTGTTCTCGTCGTCTCCGGATTGAGCACTTGGTCCCTACTTGGTATGTCTGTTTGGGAAAGTTTAGGAGGTACAGTTTGGTACCATCTTAGTACCATCTTGACAGAGGCTCTGTGGCTACATTGCTGCTGGCATGAAGGGGACAGAGCCCAAGGAAGCCACACCAATCAAATCAGTACAACATTTCAAGTATTTTAGGCGTCTTAGAGTGTACCCACTGGGAGATGTGTGATACAGCAAATTCATGGTAAGGGCGTAGAAAACCACTCAGCAATAAGTAACTCAAAGGAGCACTGTTGACTTCTGGACCCAGCATCCTTATGTCTTAGAAACGTCTACCTATTGAATTGGATGTGTTAGAAGTGATAAAAGTGGTTCACTGAACTTCAGAAAGCTTTCTACTTAGCTATTTTGTTTATATAAAAACTGAAAAAAAACCTACACACATAGAGAGAAAATTAGAACTGAAATGATCACTCATTTTCCTGCTGAAAGCAAAGAATTGTTTTGGAAAACAAACAACAAATCAAACCTTACATGACTCATCCTGACTTTAGTTTTCTAACCAGACAGATTTAATTCTCACAGGTTTGTTCCATTGTCATAAAATTATCAGACAATTCTGTGTAGATGCTGTCTAAGAATCAACACAGGGTTTGCATCAAGAACTTGCTTGACTTTCAAATTGTTTCAGTTCCCTTCTTGCTGCTGCCTAAATGCTAGAACCTTTGGGGAAGCTGAACAAGAGCATCATGACTTTCTCAGTACCGTTAGAATTTAGAGCCTCAGCTGAGTTTACTTGGCCACTAGTTTTGCATTTGCTCCTAATTAGTGCGAAATTTTGAACTTAAGTCCTCATGTCCTGTTAACTTTCATGACAAGCAGCTGTCAGTTAGACAGTTTTGAAACATGTTACCTTGAAAGTGTAAGGACAGAAGGTCAACACATATGTTCCCTTGGGATAAATGCTGCCCAGAAGACACCAAGCATGTCAATTGTGGTAAATCCATCCTTATTACCATAAAGCAACACTTCATCCAAAGAAACTGTCTAAATAAACTAAATTGCCATTGAAAATCTATTAGCAATGCCACATGTGCTCTCTAAAATGGAGTTTTGCCCTTATTTAGCTTTGACTCTGGCTCTGGGCACCTCACACTTCTCAGAGGTTTTCACACAGACTTGTGTTGGAGTGCACGTTACCTTAAATATTATCAGTGAGCTCTTGCCAACATGTCTATTATTTCAGAATATTTATTCAAAATGTTTATTTTCCTAAATTTAAGCATATTTAATATGCACAGGCAATTAAATCCTTTAATATCATTTTCTAATGGACTGACTATAATGAGTTTATTCTGTAGGAAAACAAATGGAAACATTACAAACCAGTTCATTTCTGTTTATATGGCCTATAAGAAAGATTTATTTGAGGTAAAGAGAAATTGCCTTCAGAGAATTGGTGAATGAGTTTCATTTTCAGTATAATATCAGAAAGATAATAGTAATAGTTACATACGAAGGCCTTTTATTGGGGTAAGAGAATTCATAAATTTTTCCAATTGGATCTTTTTTCTTCATGAATGACAAAGATCTGTGAAATGCTATTGTTGTTGTCACGTTCTGTTGACTAGACACCTAAATTTCTTTTTAGCCTAGCATCAGAAGTTGAGTTGACAACACAAACTGTCGATTATCCTGAACATCAATTACAAAAAGTATTTATTCTCACACAACATGTCTTCCATCATAGAATTCCCATAAAAATTTTTACATCTTAAAAATAAGAGATTAGGAGTTTCCTGTTAGTTTACTTCATATCTAAACATTTGAGCTAAATTAGTTTGAAACTTATTTCTTTCCTTAGATTTTTCCTTTCTTCCCTCCCTCCCTCCTTCCTTCCCTTTCTTGTTTTTTAAATAGACGGTTCCTAGTCCTCCTGTCTTTATCTGTCAAGAGATGGCATTACACCCAATCCAAGATTTCTTGTTGGTTCCTTAAACTTCAGTTTCTAGAAGCATGACTTATCTCTGCATTTTGCCTGTCTGATTTGATGTGTTGTGCCTTTAGGGAATGAACCCATGGGACTTGGATATGGTAGAGGAGCATTTTGCCACTGAGCAGGACCCACCCTTTAATTTAGGATTTTTAAGAAGTCAACATATTGAATGAAAGCCTATAAATTTTAATAGAAAAGCCGTAATCAATATTTTCAATAAATGAATTATAAATTCAGGTTTATCTGACTGAAAGAGCTGATAAATTGTTTTATATTTAAAATCAGCATTTTGCCTGTTGACTCTAAGATTCTAAGACCTAAACTCAGAACAGCTACAATGCCAATTCTTTAAAGAATCTCTGGTCAAGAAGTGTTTTGTATTTGCTTTTCTGTTGTAACCAGTCTGGGTTGCAAGTCTACTGGATATCAATGCAATAGAAATGGTCCTGCCTGCTGCTTTCCTCCTTACTGTACCAGCCGCCCCTGAGCTTCACCTTCAGAACTCGCCCCATGAAATCTGATTTCGGGCTTTCAGTAAGACCAACTAGAAATCATGCTACAGTATTCTAGGGTTCTTGATATCAGAATATGTGAATTAAATTATTTTCAGACATGATAATATATTGGAATGGATCTTCGCTACATAAAAGAAGATAGTAATAGTTCAAAGAAGGGAATTTAATTCATGCTTTTTCCCAAATTCAATTTGGAAAAGAGCACGTCTCTTGAGCTGATCTTAGGCTCACTTAGAATCAGTGTTGAGTAGACAGCAGATTCCAGAGAAAAGCTAGGCGTGAGAAGAAAGGAAAGTGCTGGCTGACATGCGAGCAATGGCATCCCTTAAGTTCTAATTGGTGTCTTCAAAGATTCTTACAACATCCGCGTCTTTCCATCTTGTGAAGAAAAACAGCTATTACTCTTTCTTTTAAAAATGAGGATCTCCTCGCTGACTTTATGCCTGTTCACCCACAAGCTCAGTTTCAAGGGAGTATGTGAAAGTATCTTAGTTGGAGTTGAATTTGATTAACGGTATCAAAATGAAGGGGACAGTTATAAGTTGATAGTTAGCATTTTGGCTCTCCAAAATATTACAGAAGTGCATCGTCATCACGGGCATCAGGAAGGACGTTGTACACTGAAACACTTCCATTGAGAACCCTTTTTAGTGGGGAACAGAGAAATTCCATCAACTTCCCGCTTCCATTTTCTCTCCGGAGGCAAACAAAAACGGCAGTTTAAACATCCTACATCAGTGCCCCCGAGAAGACTTCAGAGTTGCCCCCAAGTGTGTATTTCTTGGCCACCAATATCTATCCAGTAAAATGCCTTGGAGTGAACAGGCTTCATTAGGGCCTTGGCAAAACCCCAGCGCGCACCAGCTGTGTGGGACTGCTCAGTCCCCTGCCCACTGGAGAGGAATAGAAGTCGTCAGTCTTCCTCTACAGTTTTCATTAACTCGCTTCTAATCTATGGCGTTAATTCTTGGACTTCTGGGAAAACAGAGTTGTCTAATCTGAAAATCTTAAAGGCAAACATCTTTCTTTTCAAATCTACTTTTGGAATCTGTGGTCTTTGAAAGTAATTACCATTCACAGCAGATTTAAAATACCCACTATTTGCACAGAGCAAGTCAGTGGTGCAAGTTTTCGTCTATTACCTGTTATCTGAATGCACCAAATTAGCCAAGGGGACGGGCGTGGGGGCAGGGTGGGAATCTGTTACTTCAGTTAGATTTACAGGGAGTCCTTGTAAACAGGGTGCTAAAAAGTGTGTTGGATTTTTTTTTAACCTTTTGTGACACACAACAGAGCTGTGAAATCAGTGAATTAAATAGTTCCAGTCCCCTGGGCACACATGAGCAATGGCATAAAACAGACAGCACCCATTATAACATTACTGTTATGGACCAGATGGACGGCTTCAGGTTCAGTCCTTTGTCCTTACTTCAGAATGGGGCCGGACTGGGAAACGACTGTAAATTTTCTCAAAAGAGATGAATAGGAAAGCTGTTAACTTTTTTCTTATTAAAAAAAAAGGAAACCTGGAAAATGTCCAAATTACACATTTTGCGGCTCTGACTGCTGTTCTTCAGCATTGCTGCAAAACATCTGTAGGTGGTTAAGCACTTCCCACCTCCTTCCTCAAAATGGAATCGCTCATTCCCGGCATGCTGTCCAATGCCGGCAAATGCATCTGTTTACCAAAGCAGTCCACGACCATATGGGTGCCACAGTTCCTCCACAGTGTACTGCATGGGAGTTGATTGGCTTAACTCACAAGACGCAGAATGGAGATGCTAGCGGACCAGAAGCTGAGAAAGTGAAAAGGTGGGAGCAATAGAGAAGAGGAGAAAGGAGGGGAGGCTTACTTTTCATTGTACTTTTCCAGTGCGCTCGCTTACTCCGCCGTCAATGTTGATGAGAAAATTTCCAGTCGTGTCATAGTAGTTTCCCTACTCACAGATGTTCTCAGTGACATTGCACACCAAGAAAATCCAAGTACAAAATAGATGAACCGAGTCTTTGAGATGTTTGGATTTCTAGTCATCTTGAAGCTTATTCATATGATAAATGACAAATTTATCTAATGAGACAAACCATTTGAGTTCAAATGTTAATTTCAGATTCAGGGAATCTTGGCACATTTTGAAAATTTCAGTGTAGAACCATAAATGTAGTATTTTCTTGCTAGAGTAGACAAATAATCCTACCCATTAAAGGGAAAAAAAATCCCAACTTTTTATACAATTCTTAGATCTGTTTAAATATTTACGAACTTCAAAATATTCTTCGGAATAATAAAGAAATTACCAATTAAAAAGAGAATTTTTCTAAATTGTTGAAAAATTTCGGCTCTGTACATTAATTTAAATGTTTAAATAAAATATCATCAACCAGATGAATTACTGGTCATGAATGTCTTCTAAGTATTAATACACAAAGATTAATAACAAAGAATCTCTAAGTTTTATTTTAAAAGGATTTTACTAAAGAATAAATAAGGTAATTCCTTTAAAAAGTAAATGATGTGATATTTATCTATCTAATATGAAACTAGTATGGTTGATGAGTCCATTATAATACAAAAATATGCGAGCATTTGCCAAGTTTCATCTGTCCTCCTTTTTCCACTATTCATAGCTATTTATATTCAGTTTACAGATTTAGATAAAGCTTCAAAATAGCTGGAATGTACCACTACCAGCAACTCTCATATGTTCCCAGAGGCTTTATGTTCTATCTTTTGAAAGGAAGCTCATATTTAATAAGTTTAACCTCTTACTTTTAATTTCATATTACAGTTACAAAATAATAGAGAAAGTTCTGCTGCTCTGACATGTTGCGGTGTTGTCATGGATACACAAGTAGGGTACATTCCTTCCACCAGAAAGGAAGCAAAAAGCGCTTTGTAGAACACATTAATCTGTAGTGTTGGTGGCTGCAGAGAACCTTAAGCAAATAGTTTGTGGGTTTCAAATAAAGTATATTGTTAGAAGAAGAGAAAACTAAACATGCAGGTGCCCTTCACATGTTTTGAACAATTTTGGAGAAACTTTAAGCTATAATTTCTGTACTTTCTTACTGTCATACTGTGCAACAATTGTTATATTGTTCTTAAAGGCTGCTGGAGGTGAATAGTTCCTTTTTGTGGTGTGAGTAGTACTCCATCTGTGTTGGGTCTTCTGACACCAGAGCATGATCCTCTGTCCTCTATGTACGTCTTTCTGTGCTATCTGGAAGATCACTGTTCATGTCATAGCTTTTAACGGTGTTTCAGGATTTCATTTTTTCCTGTTGTTTTGCTTTGTTTTGTCTTTTTCCCCTTCTTTTTATTGCCTCAAAGTCAATTTTGTTATACATTCCAGAAAAAAAAGTTATTTTATTACATTGCAGACAGGTTCTCTTGATAATAGGAAACCAGTGTATTACGACCCTGAAAGGGTGGTGATGGTGATTCAAACCTCTAGCTTTGTGTTTCGAAACAGAAAATGGGAAAGCCATAAGCAGACTGGGCTGTGGTTCTATGCATGAGGTTTAGAAAAAATAAAAGTCTGTTCCACAATGGATTTTTACTAACTCCTAGTAAGGGAACAACGCTAAACATTTTTATAGGTTCAGAGCTGTCCACAGTGGGCCGTTGTGCTGGATCGCATCTGTGGAAAAGCAGGCACACATACTACTCCTTCATATGGGCAAGAGAAGATCTCAAAGCAACTAAGTTTACACATACTGGTTGATTGTTTACCCCTTAAAAATACACTGATGTAAACTCTGCTTAAGATAGTATGTAAATCCACATAAATTGGGGGAATGTTATGTAACAGCCAAGAACTGAAGTCAACTACTGATTTAAACAATTTTATGTTTTGTGCTACTTTAAATGATCTTTCTCTAAATTTTCCAGAAAAGAACAGTCAATTTGGGATATTAGAGATGAGAAATAAGGTTACTACCCCCATGAAGGCAAAGATTTACTTGAAGTACAGAATCAGGTCAAAAAGATTCGACAGCAAATTTGGATCTGTGCAGAAACTACAAGGCAAGATACAGAGTTGTTACTGGTCACTACAAATATGGTTTTCTTCGTTTAATCTCCAAAGGCTGCTGTGCACAGGCCTACCCGGGAACCGCTGCAGTCCCTTGTGGGGATTTCCACTCTCCAGATACATGTTTCTCACTCTCTCAAATATTTTAACCATTGTAAGAGAGCGGGGCTCTAAAACTCAAGCTCAGTGTACAGAGAGTTAATTTAAATTTGATAACAAATGGCTGTGCTTTGGAAATGAATGCAGCCTGGCAACTTCAACGGGGAGCCCTTCAGCGGACTTCAATTATGTATGCAGCTTCTTTGAGAAATACTTTCACACATCTGACCCAGGGACCACTACGTTGTTGCCATGAAATAAAACTGTACGTCCGCATTGTTTCATTTCTGGATCCTCTGCACACTGCCAGACCCGCGCACTCCCCCACTCTGCACATGCATGTACACACGCTCGCACAAACCCCTTTATTATCGCTCCGCTTCTGTTTTTCAAGTAGAGTGAATGTATCAATATAATTGCCACATACATAATGGCCCCTGATTACTTTTATTTGCTGTAAAAAAAATAAAAAATTCTGACGCTAACTGCCAGACTGTTCTGGTCAGCATCAAGAAAACTAAAAGAGAAGGAAAGGGTTAACTAACCCACACTATTTCAATTTTTTTTCCAAAATGGCTGCTTTGTCTGTTGCATACACCAATAGCAAATGCCCTTCTGTTATTGTACAGCCAATTTGATGTGTCAAGTATTCATATGCTAATAACGGTACAGTTTCTCACTTTTTCACAGATAAATGGTAAAGATTGTTGCAGACAGTGAAACACAAGAATAAACAGCTTTTATTTCAGACACGATAAATTACTTTCCATTCAAATAACAAGCAACGCATGCTGCTGGCCATTTTCTTTCCATTCACTGTTAGTTTGCCTTCTGGGTGTGTTTCTTTAGAGGAGTTTGAAAATATTTAACAGATATGGACAGAGTTGCTGCTAATGACTTGATTGCATTAATTTGCTTCCGAGCCATTTCATCACTCAAAGTTTATTTTTGTATTCCGTTATTACAGTGGGAGAAAGTTTGATGGCAATTCTGACACTGTTTTCCTAACGTGGTACAATCAAATCTTTGTAAAGCGTGGCAATGACAATATTTGAAGAACAGATATTTTCCTTTAGGTTAGCAGAGATGTCATTTAGTAAATAGTATAGCTTCAAAAGAGACACTTGAATGGAGTGTCAAATTGGGTCAGAACAAACCAGAGTCAATTCAGTTTTCTCAGATATAAATACATCTTGAAGGGCTGAGTTTGTTAAATATATATGACTAAAACATATACTTATTGTTGATATAGAAAAATTACTTCAAAGGTGAGGATAGGCGTGGAGAAAGGAAGCGGCATAGGAAAAATGATTTGCTTATCTTTAAAGAAATATTTTTAAAAGAATGCACTCATGATCATACAGCCACTGAAATTCCAAAAAGCAAAAGAAACTCTACTGATTCCTTTTTCACCTATTTTGCTTATATTCTCAGGCTGCAATATGTTCCCTCTATGGTCGAAATTTAAAGCTCCTTTCAAATAAAGCTAATGATTTATTCTTCAAGGTTTTCTTAAGTATATTTTATTATGACTATTTCTTTTATCTGAGCTTTGCATATGACCATTTTTGAGTTCATATTTGAGCCTGTGTAATTGTTATCAATGTTTGGTTTAATTGCTTGTTTGATGAGAAAGCACACAAAATTAAATAAATAAACATGGAGAAAAGAAACTTAATTTATTGTTAGGCTGAAGATTGCCATTTTTTACAAGTAGGTCATATAAAAGCTTTCTTTCTAATTGCTCAAAATTAAATACGGGGGGCGTAGTGAGAGAATAAAAATCAAGTTAGACTTTTGGAATACACAACCTTGGTCATGCAGAAATCTACCTTGAAATATTGTGGCTTCCAAGGGTAACTATGACATCAGGTCAGTGAGACTACAACTCCCTAATTGTCTAATCAGCAGAAGACGAATTTTTACATAATCTCACCAGAAAAGCTTGTTTTTTTTTAAAAAAACAATCCTCAGCTCTTTTCTCTGAGCTCCAAAACATTGGGAACTATTATTATATCAGTAAAGAATAATGAATAAAATTGGTCATTAATTTTACGTTAAAGTCAATCAAGAGATGTTTCTACCAGAAAGTTCTACAAATAGTCTAATAAACCTTCCCCTTGTTTCTCATTATAACAACATTGTTGAGCCTATAATTAATGAGACCAGCGATGGCTATGTATTTCAACCTGCCATTGACATACACATACCCTGTGTAGGCCACGTGAAGACTAGTCTATGGTAGCTGAATACTGATGTTTCACTCTGTGGGTGGGTCAACAAAGCTGAGCCACACTGAATTATCACACCAGGCTGCTCAGTTCCATTCTGAAAATGATGTTCAAAAACCGGGTGCTCTGTGTTGGGTTGCCTGTCTCTACGAGTCGGTGAAATCATATGAGACCTGCTTTGCCTTTGCTTCTGATGTTTCGTGACATCTTGGTACAGATGATACACTGCAGAGGTACTATCTGTATTCATGTGGCCTAAGAAGCACACTTCTAGACTGTCTTCAAATGCAGCCCTGTTGCAGAGCATGGTGCCAAAGGAGAGTTTAGGCTGCTACCAGATGTACAAAGTTTAAGAAGCTCAGGGCAATTATCAAAATAAATCATTTCAGAAAACCTTACGGCTAGACTTAAATATGTGTCTATTTTATTTACTTTTATTTTTTAATTAAAATATAATTATATCATTCCCCCTTTACTCTCTTCACTCCTACCTTCTCAAGTCCCTCTGGCTCCCCTTCAAATACATGACCTCTTTTTCTTCAATCACTATTGACATAATATATGCATAAATATATAAATCAGTTTGCTGATTCAATTTAGTGTTTTATATATATATGTAATTATATATAATTTTAATTTCAGGGCTTATCACTTGGCATTGGCTCATCCCTGAAGAAGAATAATTTTCCTCTTTCAGGAGTCACTCATTGCCTGTAGTCTTTGTCAATGGGCGGGATCCCTGAGATATCCCCTTCCATATTAGCAACTCTGTTGCTGTTGAAATTGTCCATGCCATTTTGGGCAGCCATATTGTTAAAATATGATGAGTTTAGCTTCCCTGTAATTTCTAGGAGGCACGGTCTCACAGCACTTCCCAGGTCTCTGGATTTTACAGTTTTTCTACTCCTCCCAGAATATCTCCCGAGCTTTACCTGTGGGGGCTAGGCACCAGGGGATCAGCTGTTCTCTGCACTTTGATTGGTCGTGGTTTTCTGTAATTGTCTCCATCTGTTGCAAACAGAAGTTGCTTTAGTGATGGGTAGGAGCTACACTCATCAGGGTGGGCCCACCGGTAGGAAGTGCCTCTGCATAGTTTAAGCAAAAAGAATTATTTTTACCTTTACCTAGAAATAGATTTAACTCTAACATTTTCCCCATAGGATATTACTGAATGTTATTAAATTTTAGGGGTAACTGTAAATTATGTCTCAAATAAGTGAACTCAGTAAGATTTTAATTTCTTGAATATAGGGTAAGAAAAAACTGCTATGCTGGTGGAATTCACATATGTTACATGATAGGAGTGAAGCATGATAAAAATAAAGGAGAAAGCAAGCTATTATTCATGGAACATGCATCGAGTCCAAGTTTTCTAGAAAAGGTCTCAACTGTTCACTTCATTTGTAGAGTTTCCTCATGAGTGACTGCAACCAAACTGAGCTTCCACTGGTTTGATTATCATTAAACCTGGAAAATGTATCAAGTGAACAAATCACTCAAGCTGTCTGATTTGTATTTTATTTGATTATGAAACGGCAAAATCTCTTTCTCTTAGACACATGGAGGGAGGAAACTAGGTCCCTACAGCCATCTCTTTGGGTGATACAAGTTGATGCTTTGGATGCCCTGGAACTTGTAGTGAAAATCATCACTTCTGCTCTCTTCAGCTATGAGTGCTGTGATTCACCAAAAAGCCCCATTATGAAGAAGAGCAGGACTCATGAAAAGAGGGCACAGAAAGTCTGGCCTCGCTCCCACATTGATGCACCACCCTCGATAACTCATGAGGGTCTTCAGAAGAATACAGATAGTCTTTTCAATAAAACTTCCTTGTTCCAAGAGTGTATTCATAACCTTTTGCCCATATGCTTTCTCCATGAAATTTGAATGAAACAACATGAAATCACTTTGTTTGGAAATGTAGCTAAACATATTTTAACCTCATAGACATCTTTCATTTAACGTAACAGGGACAGCTATAGAAGAAAAGGGGTTTCTAAATAGATAATTTCTATTTAGTGTGTTAGCACTTTTGTAATGTGTTTGACATGGGACACTGTGGGAATAGTCTGGAGAGATGTTCCCCACTTACAAGAAGAAAAGAATCTAAAGAAATAGAAGCATTGAGAGAAAAGGAAGGAAGAAAGGAAGAAGGAAAAAAGGAAGAAACAAAGGGAGAAAAGCAGAAGCAAATGTGAGTTGTATATTTCTAATGAGCATCCTCTTAACTAAGCAATAATTACCACTTTGCCCACAACTGTGTTGGAGAGGGAAGTCACCAGCAGGATTTTGACAAGGAAGATGGATGTGTAAGTACATGAGGCTGAACATCTTTCCCTGCCTTATATGAAAGGCAACATTCAGCGAAGTGATCTGCATTCATTTATATCTTGGGTATTCTGTTTTATCTTTAAAGTGTGAAAGTTAATTGCAGTAGGGTTAGTCTCAGCTGACAGAAAACAGTGTGTGTTCCCAATAGATCATCCCCAATGTCCCAGTATGTGGGTGCACCCCTCGCGGTCCTGGGTTCCTTGCTCGTGCTCTCTCTCCTGCTCCTGATTTGGACCTTGGGATTTCAGTCCGGTGTTGCAATTTGGGTCTCTGTGAACTTGGACTGTTCTTCGGGCTGATGAGGGAGGGAGACTTGATTGGGGGAGGGGGAGGGATATGGGAGGCGGTGGAGGGGAGGAGGCAGAAATCTTTAATAAATAAATAAATTTAAAAAAAAAGAAAACAGTGTGTGTGAAGGAACATGAGTCAGGAGAGCTTTCCTGAATGTCTGATACTGTGTGCAATTTACAGTAACTTGGAAATGGTAGTCATTATTGGAGTGGTGATCTGGAGGATTGTGGGGGCAAGTTGCAGACTTGGTTACCAGCTCAGATTTCCCCAGTGGTCTTCAAGCTAGACTGAAAGTTGGGGACTTAATTTCGAGTGTTTCTCTCAAGTGATGTAACATGGACTTTAGGAAAAAGTCTTACAATTTAAATGGAGACTGACTGTGCACTGGTGCCTGGGGTGTGGCTGTCCAGTATAAATTGATATGTCAATCCATTCTTGTTTCTTTATTGCTGAGGCCACACAAATACATAGTGAGTGAGAGTGAGCAGGGAGTGAGATGTGTGACAAACATCTGAAATGCAGACACAAACTTCGCAAATTGTTTTTTACTTGAAAACATCTCACAACATTATCACTAAAAATAATTCTTTAAGTTACTCAGTTATGCTCATTTTCTCATGAGCTTCAAGTCTGTTTAACAAAAGAAGTGTGTCTTTGCCAATTGCCTGCTGCCCGGATCCCCCTGCCTGGCTGCCTCCAGAAAGACAGGTTCTCAGTCAAGGGCTTTTTATCTTAGCAATTGATAAACCACTGGCTAGTTGTAAGCACTTATCTAACAATCTTCCTTTACCAACTTAGAGTACAGCTGCTCTCAATGCAATATGAAAGGTGACAGAATAAGATATCCATGTGCTATTTTGCAACAAATTTGATCATAATTGATAAAGAGGGTTCAATGAAGATTCTCAATTTAACTCTTTCCAGTTTTAAATTAAGGCAAAACTTCTAGCTTCATACTTCATCAATCTTTAGATTATAAATTTTCTGAACAATGGGAAGATTGGAATAATAAATTAAACATAACATAAATGAACTTACATATGGTTATAGTTACAAAGACAAATATACGAATATAGAAAATCATATATACTAAATATTAACAGATTACTTGACAGTTATAGTAATAAATACATATTAGAAATATAATCTATAACAATCAATATATACAGCTATATATAGCATATGGCTATATGCATCTTTAATTTATATCTAAATATAGGTGCTTTGTCTTATATTTTGTGCTTAGTATTAGTCTAGCTTGTATTTTCTACATGTAGACTTTAAACTACTGAATAGTCTGCTTTAGCTACATAGTGTGAAATGAAGCTAACCAGTGATGGAGAAGGGATGTGCATGAGCAGATACTAACGATTACTAAATAAATACTTAGTTCCTAAAACTTGTATTTGTTGCTACTTGGCTCACACGTTTGTGTGAAGATCTCTGAGAATTCCTTTTGTGTTTAATGCCTATAGCAGGGAGTGAATTGTTGTGGGAGCTACGGGCGTTTCTGCCACCCAGCTCCCAGTGGCCTGGCTAGCTTATGCCCCAAAATAACAACACACAAATTGTATTCATTTAAACACTGCCTGGCCCATTTGCTCTAGCTTCATACTGGCTAATTCTTATATCTTGATTTCCCATTTCTATTTATGCATGTAGCACCCCAAGGTGTGCTTACTGGGAAGATTCTAGCCTACGTCCATCCTGGGTTGGAGCCTTTTGGAGCTGCTCACTTCCTCTTCCTCCCAGCATTCTGTTCTGTTTACTCCACCCACCTAAAGGCTGGTCTATCAAATGGGCCGAGGCAGTTTCTTTATTAGCCAATGACCTTCCTCCATCAGTGAATGACATCGGAATTGCTTGCTTCTCCATGAGACTGGCTGTCAGCTTTGTGATCCTCCTTCAGCCCCCAAGTGCTACTCTGACAAATATGCATTGCCATGTTTAGTGAAACTTGTACAATTAAAAGCTTTTATTTGGAGATTGGAGGGATGGCTCAGTGGTTAAGAGCACTTCCTGTTGATCCAGAGATCCTGAGTTTGGTTCTCTGTATCTACATGGCAACTCAAAACCTCTGTTCCCACCCAGTGACCATAAGACTGAATGGCAGACAAAAAACCTCATACAGGTTCGGGGCTATTCATCCCAGGCCTGGAGGAGAAGACTGGAACGGGCCCAGTGCCTGTAAAACTAAGTGGGAGACAAAGGTCCATGTGCAGACCTGGGGTTTTCTGGCACTGGCCAGGAGGAGAAAACTCGACCCGCAAGGTGCTGGGGAGATGGGGTTTATTATGGTGAGCCAATATATGGTGCAGTATGAAATGGTTTATATCCTGGGTAGAGAGGTGGATTTGAAGAGATGAAAGCAGTGAGGAATGGGCTGGGGTCAGTGGCCTGCTTCTCAGCCCAGGCCATGGGAATTTCTGGGCCTGGGCTGCTGTCAGGTGTCACAGCACCTGCTGCAGCCATCCGTGGTCATTGTTGATGTCCGTGGCTCCTCTTACCACATATGGGGATGCAGAGTCTTGCCACTCACTGACTAGAAGACAGGACTGCAGAGATCTGCCCCTCATTCGCTGCTACGCTAGACAGAATTGGTCCTATTCCCCACACAATAAAAAATGTTGAAGTGGAAAAAAAATAAACTCAGTTTCATGACATATAACACCTTCTTTTGGCCTCCACAGGCACTGCGTGCATATGGGACACTTATATCCATGTAGGCAAAACATTAATTTACTTTTTATATTTTAAAGGATCGCATGGATTTGAAAAAACACAAGTAAATGTATCTTCAACTGTTTCCTAGTTTGGTGGCAAAAAAAACACATTACTTTATGAACATATTACTTTATAGACATTTGAAAGAAGAACGCTCTGACTCATAAAAGATAATTATCTCAATGACCCAAGAATTACCACCCACGGAGGTACTAAGAGGATTAAAGAAGGCTGCTAGATATGACCACGGAAGCTAGAAAAGTGACAGATGTGTGCGATGCAGAAAGGAGCAGGAGCCCATGCTCTGTCTCCATCAGTCCCTCTACTAAGCAGCACTCGATCACCATTCAGTTTCCTAAAGTAGACATGATGGCTGGGGTGGTG
>NC_022021.1:15545577-15547976 GCF_000317375.1 Microtus ochrogaster
GGGGGTGACGGTAGTGGCAGTGGTGGTGGTGTGGGGAGCAGATAAGTAAGTTCACAGGAACAGAAGGACAAAGAGTTCCACTTTGGATAAATAAGGAACAATCTTAATCCCTTGAAAAATTGACAGTGACGCAGAACACCTAAATGCTCTTACACAAATCTCAATATGTATTTTTGTTAAAAATTAGTTTTAGGATCAGTGAAAAATATTTTAATCACCTAATGTCCAATTATTTTTTGGATGTGTTCATATTTAGGGTGACTTTCTAACTACTCATAAAAATTTTAAAACTGAATTTAAAAACCAACTGATTAAAATGCTAAAAAATGTCTTTCTTATGCTAGGAGCACATAGACTTTGCAAGTGACTTCCTATTAATAATACACTCACATATAAGAAGCATTATAACATGCAAGGTCCTCCAAGTAAAAGAGCTTTCCTGGAGGTATCTCATTTAGAGACAGCATTGTTAACAATGTTGACATTTAAGTGGCCATTGCTAAAGCTAAGCAAGGAACATTCCAGTACAATAAAAGTGAAATCTACAATTTTTCCTGTGTTCAGCTTAACAAGATCTAAGTGTGTTGGTTGACAGCGCAAAGGCTGAAACAATCCTCATAAGTGGAAAGTTTACCTCATAATTTGAATCAAAGTACGAGGGGAATTCTGTAGGAACAAAGACTTTAGCACACCGCCGCTACTTCCTTGAGGCCAGTGCTAAAAATACAAGCCAACGCTCCCACAATCAACACAATATTTTTATCTCTAAGTTACCCACTTCGTGGGCTCTTTCCCGCTGAAAAAGAAAATAGAAATCTCCTTTCCTTTCTAGTGTCCCTTCATTCAGTCCAGGTATTGAGAAGTACAATTAACTTTTGCTTTTTACATTGTGTCCCTGTACAGCTTTCTGCCCAGGTCAGTCGTTTCACAGTTTATGCTCTCTATGGGCCATAGCCAAACTACCGATGTTCGCCTAAGAAGTTTGTCTGTCTCTTTAAATTCCATTCACCCCTAAGATCCAGGCATCTGCTGATCTCCCATAGCCTCCCAGAGCTTACCAACTTGGTGCCTTTTCTGCTGAAACATTTGCCTGTTACTTTGCACAGTGTAAAGGGTGATGAGCCCAGCAAGTGGTTGGTGTCCTATTTCTTCTTACCATCAATGTCTAGATACACTTGCTGTTTCTTTTCCTCTGAGAACCATGACGGTGCCCAGTCTCCTTGACATGAGACACACTTCTCTTCTTTTTCTTTCCCTTTGCCTTCAAGTCTATCTGCCGTGACAGTGCCAATGGCTCTCTTCCTAGTTTTTTATTTTGTGTCATACCTAAACCTTGTCAAAGCAGAAAACATGGAACTCACAGAATATTTCACTGAGTGACTTCACATACAAAAATTAATCACTATTATTAATCTGATTGTTCTAGTTACATGAAACCATTTTACATTATTAAGAAAAACAGTTGAAGCTCTTAAGTAAAATAAAATGGAAATTTACTAATCAGCTCACATACATAGCATAGAGTAATTCTTACTTATTGAAGGGAGCTTGTAGGAAACTCTGTATACAATTTCCAGATGTCAGAATGCAGTGCTAACTAAGGCAGGAGGCTTGGAGTGAATTCAAGGCCAACCTTGAATAGCTGCCCAGTCAGGGCCTTATAAAAAGATTCTATCTAAAAAAACTTTTAACTTGCAACATTAATAGTCATTAGAAGATGTACTTGATTTGACAGGAATTTAAATATTAGTATACAGGTTTAAAAAAAATAATGTATGATGTCCAGTTACTTCATGATTTGATTAAGTTTCAGAATTAAGGAAACATTTAACAGTCTTTTTATTGTTTGGGGGCTTCTGTGTGTTTATATTTTTATTAATTCTTTGAGAATTTCATACAATGTATTTTGATCACATTCACGTCTCTGCTACTCATAATTCTTGACAGATCCACCCTCATATTCCTGTCTGTCCCCTGCTTAATGTAGTCCTTGAGCCTGATTTGTGCCTCCCATCCACTTTTCAGTGTATGGCCATCCGGTGGAGTGTGGTTGACCTACCAGATACTGAGTGTGTTGTAATAGGAGCGGCGGGGCTGCATCCCCAGCACCCCAGCCGCCTGCATGGCTAGCTTATGCCCCGAAATAATTACACGGAAACTGTATTCATTTAATCACTGCTTGGCCCATCTATCTAGCCTCTTCTAGGCTAATTCTCACATATTAATTTAGCTCATTTCTAATCATCTGTGTTGCACCCCAAGGTGCGCTTACAGGGAAGATTCTAGCCTACGTCCATCCTGGGTAGGAGCTTCATCGCTTGTGCCTCAGAGAGCAGAGCTCTCGCCTCTGCCCGCAAGAGTGGAGCATCATGTCTCTCTGAGGCATCTGCCCCTGAGAG
>NC_022021.1:15556648-15557306 GCF_000317375.1 Microtus ochrogaster
CGTCCATCCTGGGTAGGAGCTTCATTGCGTGTGCCTCAGAGAGCAGAGCTCTCGCCTCTGCCCGCAAGAGTGGAGCATCGTGTCTCTCTGAGGCATCTGCCCCTGAGAGGAGAGCTGTCGAGTCTGACCTCAGTTCCTCTTTTTCCCAGCATTCTGCTCTGTTTACTCCTCCCATCTATGTTTTAACCTATCAGGGCAAGCAGCTTCTTTATTTAATTAACCAATGACCTTCCTCCAACATTAATAGTCATTAGAAGATGTACTTGATTTGACAGGAATTTAAATATTAGTATACAGGTTTAAAAAAAATAATGTATGATGTCCAGTTACTTCATGATTTGATTAAGTTTCAGAATTAAGGAAACATTTAACAGTCTTTTTATTGTTTGGGGGCTTCTGTGTGTTTATATTTTTATTAATTCTTTGAGAATTTCATACAATGTATTTTGATCACATTCATGTCTCTGCTACTCATAATTCTTGACAGATCCACCCTCATATTCCTGTCTGTCCCCTGCTTAATGTAGTTCTTGAGCCTGATTTGTGCCTCCCATCCACTGTTCAGTGTATGGCCATCCGGTGGAGTGTGGTTGACCTACCAGATACTGAGTGTATGGCCATCCGGTGGAGTGTGGTTGACCTACCAGATACTGAGTGT
>NC_022021.1:15557406-15560955 GCF_000317375.1 Microtus ochrogaster
TGGAGTGTGGTTGACCTACCAGATACTGAGTGTATGGCCATCCACTGGAGTGTGGTTGACCTACCAGATACTGAGTGTTTGGCCATCTGGTGGAGTGTGGTTGACCTACCAGATACTGAGTATTTGGCCATCCACTGGAATGTGGTTGACCTATCAGATGCTTCAGACTTAAGGAAAATTGATTCTCCCTCTCCCAGCAGCTATGAGGTGTTAATAGCTGCTCAGCATGGGCTAGGAATTCACTAACACCTCCCACCCTCTTCCATGCTGAGATTTTGGTCTGGCCTGAGTTTGCACAGATCTTATCTACGCTGTCATGGTGATGTAATGTTGTGTGTACAACAGCCTTTTTGTGTCTAGAAAACACTATTTTGATATAGTAATCTAGCACTTCTGGTTTTCATAGCCCTTCAGCCTTTTGTGTTATGATCTCTGAACATTGGGAGGAAAGATATTATATATAGAGATGTCCCATTTAGGGCTTCATTCTCTTGTTCTCTGTATCTTTACAAATTTTAGTTCTCTGTTAATCAACAGCTTTTCTGATGATGTTTGAGAGATGCATTAATCTATGGGTATAAAGATAGATCATGTGAAGTCCATTTAATGCTGTATTTGTTTGGCAGAGTAATAGTAATAACTTCTCCCTGTGATCTGTCTAACTACAGGCTCTTAGCCATGACAACAGTATTAGCTATGGATTCCATCTCATGGAGTTGACCATAAATCCAACCAGAAAGTGGTGAGTAACTCCTATAACACTCATGCCACTACTTCATTAAAGGGACTGTCTAACCGGGAAAACAATTGCTGTGCCTTACAGTACTCACAACTAGATAATATTGATGATTATTTTCTCTTTCCATAGTGTACATAGTACCTTCAAGCACTACAAAAACTATCCAATATGAAGCTTCCAAGCTGGTAGCTTGGTTTCTATATATTCTATGACTTGAGTGTATGGTGTTTTCAAAAATAGGATCTTACTATCAAGTTCTGGTAAAAGGTAAGCACGAGCAATGTTAATAGCCTTTCTGATAAGATGACCATAAATGATTACTGATGAGATACAAATGAAAGTTTCTAGTACTCTTTTTATTTAAAAATTTCTTTCCATTTTACATACCAACCCCAGTTCCACCTCCCTCCCCTCCCCATCTCTTCCTTCCCATCCACCAGCCAATCCTCAGAAAGCGTAAGGCCTCCATTTGGGAGTTAACAGAGTCTGGCATACCAAGCTGTGGTAGGATCAAGGCCCTCCCCCCTGAATCAACGCTGAGCAAGATATCCCACCATAGGTAATAGGCTCCAAAAAGTAAGTTCATGCACTCAGGTTAAGTCCTGGTCCAACTGCCAGGGACCTGCCCAACAGATCTCTACTACTCTTGGTAACAATTTGTATTAACAACTTGAATATATTTTTCTTTTAGGTATTCTGAAAACTTTGTTTTATTAATGAATTCTTGGACAATTTTATACATGTATATAATGCATTCTGACCTCAACTATTCCTCACCATCCTTTCTTGTTCTCTCATCTGTCACTGGCTCCTCCACACGTGCATGCCAAGACCCGTTCCCACTTTTTTCCCTTTTGAATATGGTTTAGGTTTTGGGTTTGCTTCTGGTTTGGTCTGTGGCCCACTAGGTTTAACCAGTACTGTTTGGGTGGAGATGGCTGTGGATCCATCCACAGCAACACGAGAAACTTACCAGTGATCACAGTGATGAAGACAGTGCTTACTTTCCTCTAGTAACCCTCTACAGCCCTTAGTTCCCTGAATGAATCTGGGTCCTGTGTGTCCCTCCCTATCAAGGACTAAATGTTGGTGTATTTGTCTTATGCGACCGATGTGGACTGAAGAGTTGATGATTGCCGTGCCTATGTAATGTCTTTAAGACAACGTTTCACAGTGAAACCTTCTAATAATTTATCTACTGTATTTTCTCTGTCTCCCCTTCTTTATGGTTCCCAAGCTTCAGAGGGAATGATACAAATGTCCCATTTAAGGCCAACCACTCAACAATGACTTGCTTTTGGCAATTTGTCTAGCTATTAGTATCCCTATCAGATTTTCATTTGTTTGTGTTGTGTTGTGACAGGGTCTTACTAAATAATCATGGCTGCCCTGAAACTCAGTCTATGGACCAGGTTTGTTTACAGTTCACAAAGATCTGGCTGCCTCTGCCTCCTGAGTTTGGGATTAAATGTGTGCCTTAATATATTCAGACTTAGAAGATTTTATTTTGGATAAAAAATTATTTTATGTGTATGGGCATTTGCCTGCATTTATTCTGTGCACCATATGTGTTCTTGGTGTCTGCGAAGAGGCCAGAAGAGAGCATTGGATCTCCTGATACCAAAGTTGCATACAGCTGTGAGTCTCCATGTTGGTTCTGAAAATCAAACCCAGATCCTCTGGCAGAGCAGACATTAGTCTTAAACACTGAGAAATTTCTTATGGCCTCCTAACAGGTATTTTTTTCAAAACATTTTAGGCAGGTGGTGGTGGCACATGCCTTTAATCTAAGCACTTGGGAAGCAGAGGCAGGTGGATCTCTGAGTTCAAGACCAGCCTGGTTTTCAGAGCAAGTTCCAGGGCTACATGTCATATAAAAAATCCTATCTTTGGGTATCTGCTTCTTATGCAGATTCTGAATTAGAAGCAGCACATAGAAAGGGGAAATGGCCGCTTTTACTATACTAACTTTCTTGAATAGTTTTAAATACAAGAATATAAAATTATGTTTAAGTGCCTCTATCTCCAGGAAAATTTAAGTTATTATAGCAATCTCAGTGACAAAAGCACATACATTGAAAATGTGTGTACTTACATAAAAACTGTAATATATCCTGTATTATTATCTTTCTGTTACTGTGACAATATACTGAAGAAAAATAACTTAAGTACAGAAAAAATAACTTAACCAGTGGTTTCAGAAGTTTCAGCCAAGGGTGGGCTGGCTTCATCACTTTGAGCCTGAAGCAAGGCAGAATGCCTTAAGGCTAACACATGTCTCTATTACCTACATGAGCTTGTAGACTACCCAACTGTAGTAATAGGAGCAGCGGGGCTACGTCCTCAGCACCCCGGCCTCCTGGCTAGCTTATGTCCCGAAATAATTACACTGACACTGTATTCTTTTAATCACTGCTTGGCCCATTTCTATCTAGCCTCTTCTAGGCTAACTCTTGTACCTGGACTAGCCCATCTCTGATAATCTGCTATAGCCCACAAGGTGGCTTACCAGGGAGATTCTAGCCTACGTCCATCCTGGGTCAGAGCTTCATTGCATGCGTCTGGGAGAGCAGAGCTATCCCCGTGTCTGCCCAGGAGAGGGGAGCATGGCGTCTCTGCTCCAGACAGCAGAGCTGTTGAGACTGAGCTCACTTCCTCTTCCTCCCAGCATTTTGCTCTGTTTACTCCTCCCACTTATGTTTTAACCTATCAGGGAAAGCAGCTTCTTTATTTAATTAACCAACGACCTTCCTCCATCACTTTCCCTTTTTCTGTTTAAACAAAAAAGGAAGGCTTTAACTTTAACATAG
>NC_022021.1:15562304-15565446 GCF_000317375.1 Microtus ochrogaster
TTCTCTGTATCTTTGATCTGAAGTAACTCCATAGACCAGGCTGTCCTTGAACTCACAGAGATCTGCCTGTCTTTGCCTCCCAGGCATTCAGGATTAAAGGCGTGTGCTACCACACCTTGAAGTCACAGAGGTCAATCTCCCTCTGCTTCCCAAGTGTTAGGATTAAAGGTGTGTACTACCACACCCAACTACTCTCTTTCTTTCATTTTTTACTTTTAAAAACTTTAACTTTTAGTTTGCATATATTTTTAACACACAGTAAGCCATTTAGAAATTTATATTGTCTTTGAATCTCTCTTTACTATATATCTCTCTTTTTCTGAACACACGAGCCTTTAATTTACCAAGCAATATCAGTAGGACTAAAGCTGTGGCTTTGCCAGCTAGATCCAGTCCATTCCTTAGCTTTCTGCCATTCCAACCTTGTGGCTGAGGTACCTGCCAGAGCCGCATTCAGTGCCACAAGTCTACAGTGTTTCAATGTCCCTGCCAGCAATCGAGCTTCAGCAGCCTGTGCTTGCAAACCGCACATACCATCTGCATAAAAGAATCAGAGTTTGCCCTGGCAGGACAGCCCAGAAAGCCGGCATTTTTAAATGGCGCAGCTTTTTTCCTGCTACAGCTGAAAAACGAAAACCATGCATTCAGCTTTTTCATCAACACTGTTTAAGTGTTTCGTGGCAGGACCTCTTAATGAGCTGCAGGGTTTTGCAACTAAAGCTGAGTCAGGAAGCCTCTCTTAGATGAGAGCGCTTGTTTGCCTCTAGCAAGCAGAGCAGAACCGAGAAATGGCAGCTACCAAGAAAACATGCTTTACTCTTTCCCAAGCTTTCTCAGGCTTTCAGTGGATTCAGTTGTCCACACGTCTGGGCGCCATCCTGTAGTAATAGGAGCAGTGGGCTGTGTCCCTCCACCCAGCTAGCTTTACCCAAAATAATTACACGGACACTGTAT
The DNA here is from genome assembly GCF_000317375.1 of Microtus ochrogaster. Taxonomy (NCBI): domain Eukaryota; kingdom Metazoa; phylum Chordata; class Mammalia; order Rodentia; family Cricetidae; genus Microtus; species Microtus ochrogaster. Next base: position 15,563,259 of record NC_022021.1, read on the forward strand.
TCTTTTAAATATTGCTTGGCCCATTTCTATCTAGCCTCTTCTAGGCTAATTCTCACATATTAATTTAGCCCATTTCTAATCATCTGTGTAGCGCCCCTAGGTGCCCTTACCAGCTTCTGCTTTCCTGGTCTCCGCGGGAACGGTGGTTCTGTAAGTCTATTAAAGCTGTATATATATTTTTTACAATCTGTTTGCATTCGTTTACGCCGTTACATTTTGGCGTTCAACGTCGGGCTAATTTGCCCCCGACTCAAGCAGGGAGCCCGCTAGCTAACACAGCACCCTCCTGGGTGCTGTTTTTTAGTTCGTGACTCGGGCCCCAGTGCCGAGTCTGAGACACACCCAACTTCACCTACATGAGAGTGCAGAATACTCAACTTGTGAAAAAAAAATCTTGACATTAATAACTCATCAGGCTTCTTTAGAAGGAGCACCTCATAATGATTCAGTTTGTTTTAATGTCTAGACAAGTGTCTTAGTTACGGTTTCTATTGTGTGAAGAGACACCATGACCAAGGCAACTCTTATAAAGAAATACATTTACTTGGGGTATCTTACACTTTAGAGATTTAGTCCATTATTGCCATGTCAGGAGGCACGCAGACATACATGATGCTGGAGAAGGAGCTGAGGGTTCTACATCTTGATCCTCAGGCAGCAGAAGGAGTCTTGTTCCACGCTGGGCATAACTTGAGCATAGGAGACCTCGAAGCCTGCCCCCCAGTGACACACTTTCTCCAACAAATCCACACCCACTCCAACAAAGCCACACATTGTAATAGTGCCAGTCCCTTTGGGGGCATTTTCTTTCAAACCACCACATTTTAGACACATTTGAGCAGCTAAAAGAGTGACGAGGCCAGAGCAGAAAGAGATCTTCCTAGTTCTTGCTACATCTCGTTTACTGACATTTCTCTGTCAGCTTTGCCCTGTGGTATTATTAGAGACACTTGAGATTTTCTTTGCTGTTGTTTTTGGTTTTTAGTTCTTAGATGCTGGGAAAATGAAGTGACTTGAAAATCCTGAAATAGTTTCAATAACAATTACATAATTAAAATTGGGTAATGCTTTTTTAAACTTTTAACCTTTAGTAGCTATAGGTTTTGCACCTATAAGAAAAATCCCTCAATGGAGAATTTTAAAAATCAAATTGGCCATCTGTTACCCTAGACCCTTTAGTTCTTGCTGTCCCTGTACACACAAAAGATTCAGAACTTTTAGCATCTTTTCAAATGGAGGCTTTCTTTGTCCGTGAGACACATTTCTCCTGAGTCTAACTGGACGTGCTCAAAAATGGATGGCCCTCCTGGAGTTGTCTCCTTCCAAGCTATACAAACACCTGTCTCTTCCAAGGCATGAGTTCAACAGCATGAACAGAGCCATCTGGCAGAGAAAAGCCTGTTCTGTGGCCCCCATCAACGCCTCTCCAGCCCTGTTCTGTGTATCCACTTCCATAGAAAGTCAGTAGCATACACAATAATATATTTAAATGTGAATCTGGGATCCCTTCTAGGGGAGTAAAACAAGAAACAGTGCTAGTATGTATGTACAAGTAGTGTACAGTCTTGTGTGGGTACACATGCCTTTGCACACTTGGGCGGACAAGGAAACAAGTCAGGTGCCCTGTGATGTCACTTTATCTTATGTTCTTGAGACTAGGTCCCCCACTGAACCTAAAGATTACGACAACCAGGGATCCTCTACCTCCTACAACTCTGAGGTTACAGGCCTAGAAACAAGACATAACTGCTTTTCACATGGGTGCTGGGATCCAACCTCACTCTTATTCTTCTGAAGCAAACACTCTTACTCACTGGGACATTTTTAACCCTCGAACTTACTGCTTTTTAGCTATCCCTTCTGGAATATCTCAATGCTTTGTACCTGGGGTTTCTGGATGCATCTACTTGCCCTCAAAGGCAACCTAAGCTCTGCTGGAGACTTTTTTATTTGTTTTTTTATTTTATTGAAAAAAAGGAAAAAAAAGTTTCCGCCTCCTCCCAGCCTCCCACCTCTCTCCCCCTCCTTCCACCCTTGTCCCCCTCCCCCCCACTCCTCTCCTCCTCCCTGTCTAGTCCAAAGAGTAGTCAGGGTTCCCTGCCCTGTGGAAAGTCCAAGGTCCTCCCCCCTCCGTCCATGTCTACGAAGGTGAACATCCAAACTGGCTAGGTGCCCACAAAGCTAGAAC
>NC_022021.1:15567047-15574886 GCF_000317375.1 Microtus ochrogaster
ATCAGGGAAATGCAAATCAAAACAACTTTGAGATATCATCTTACACCTGTCAGGATGGCTAAAATCAAAAATCTGCTGGAGACTTTTATTCCAAACTGCACGAGGTGTTGGGAGATTTTTCTGTGTAGTTATTTTTCCCTGTATAAAATTTGTATTGCTTAGCTTCAAATACAAGATCCATGGCAATCCCACTTTTTAATGCTACCTTTGTGCCCATTTTTGTCTTGCAGCAAGAGCAGACAGAGAAGCTGTGTCTATTGATCACCCATTGCAAGGCACCATTATGCCACTTCGGTTTTTTATCTTCGTCATCACACAGATTCTCAAGGATTTCTGAATTCTTCAGATTAAATAAGGGAATGGAGATGACACAGTTGCTCTGCCTTCGATGCTTTGATACGAAAGTCTTTTTTCAAACAAGACTCCAAGAGATTCTCAAATCCTTTCCAGGCTGTGTCCTCCTGATGCAAATTGACCAAATGCTCTGGTTCACTGGGAATATCACTTCACTTTCAAAGACCAGGTTCTGACTGTGCTTGTGAGTGATAACCCAGCATTCTACACTTGCCATATCTGAAGCCATTTTTCAAATGTGTCATAAATCTTCAGCATTCTTTCCGTTGCCCTTTCTTGTTTCTTCTAAACAGAATGTCTGTTCTTCCCTTGTCTTCTGGGAGAAAGGCTCAGCTCTCAGGAAAGGGTCCCTATTTCTCTAGCATCGGTGGGGATTACACACACTCCTCTCTTCTTCCTATACCATACTCCCTTCTCTCCTGTTATAATTCTTAGAATAGTTGGCTTTGTTGTCTACCAGAAAACAATATTTTTAAAGTTTGGACTGTACATTAAGTATTTACATAAACACAGGTACAATTTCCCATGCATCTGAGAAAAATGTTTATTAAAAAAAGAACAGAAGCAATGTCTTTCCAAGGGAGCAAGCTCATAGGAGACCGCTCTGACTTGCATAAAGGCTACCTTAACCTGTGCTATAGTCCAGATGCCCCCACCTCCATGACAAGTCACACCTCAGCTGACCTAGCTCATTAAATGATTCCCTATTTGGGACCTGATTGTTCGAGGTTCTCTGGATGGTGCGCTGATTCTAACAAATGCCTCAGGCTCCACTGGAATATTTCTCTGTGTCTCTTATCCTGTGGTTGAAAGTCAAACTACCTGAGCTCGAATCTTACTATGAACGTCACAATCTCCTACCCGGATGACTGTGAGAAATCCCCTAAGGGTTCAAGACCCCATTCCTTCATCTCAAAATTAGTAAATTAACAAATGTCTAACTCAAGAATTCATGTTTTGTGAAGTGGCTAACACAAGGACATAACATACAGCTAGTAAATCTTTGCTATTGTATTAATATTGTTGTTTCTTTTATTATGTCTCCGCTCTCCTATCAGACTATGAGGCGTGCTTTCTGTAATGTTTCTCTTTTCATTTTTATCCCTCCAGCCTCATTTTAATTTTAGATATCTCAATATACGTTGCATTGCCTATGTAAGGCCAATAGACTGTAAATTACACCATACACCTCACACTCCTCTCTGCTCCGCATCTCTCCTCCTCCAGCACTAACGTTATACCGTGGAAGCTGTTTAAACCTCTCTTTAACTGACATCAAATTAACTGACTGTCTTTGTATCGTTCCTCTGGAAGGCAGAGCCTCAGGCGGAGATTAAAGTGCTGACACCAGGGACATGTAAGCCCAGGGTAATGAAGATGCAGAGCAAGGGAGAAGGTGGGCAATAAAAGACACGCAGTCATTATGGTGATGGCCACCCCTTCACACGGAGTTCAAGAGAGATAAGAACAATTCCCTGGGCAGACATGTTTACTCAGCACAAAGGGCTTTCTCCTAAAACACTGGAAGAGAAGCTTACCTTGTTGTCCATGGAGGAAAGAAAAGAGGCTCCTGCTGGATTCTTCCCATGTCTCACTTCCTGTGATTCACAAGATGAGGTTTTCTTTCCAGTGCTTTTAAAGACCTTACTGTCTTTGGGAACCACTCTGGAAGCCATATCCCATGCCAGAAATAGGACATTTCATTGAAACCCAATGTGAGAAGGTGACTTAGTATACATAGACACCACCCAAGAGAAAAGGAGAAATGTCATCCCAGAAATCTGAGAAGATACACGGGGATTTATGTCCACTATACTGATTGTCTAGGCCCCATGTTAAAGGCTCAAAGCCTGTGACCACAAGGCTATGCTCTAGCCTGGTTCCTTAGACTTCTTTCACCACATAAACACTTTGAAGAATCTGATATGTTTTCTTTTAAAGGTGATTCTGTCATTTATTATTGCAGTTACAATTTAATTAAACACCAAATAAGCTAACATTTCCAACACCAAATGTTAGTTGGAAGGTGTTAGTAGAAGAAAATACCAGTAAGATTCTTGGGAAAGTGCTACAGGCTTGTAAAAAGGGCAACAAAAAGTACTTCCTAGAGTTAATGTTGAAAATCCACAAGAGTCTGCCATCATTGTTTGTTTCCATATTTCTACATTCGTACTCTACCTAAGCTGGTTTATGAGCGTATGTGTGTAAGTATTTTTCCTGCATAAATGTCTCTGCATGCAGTACTCTCAGCAGGTCAGAAGCTGGAGTCACACCCACCGGCACTGGAGTTACATACAGCTGTGCTCCACTGTGTTCGTGCCTCCGGAAAAGCATTGACTGCCTAGGTCTATGCTCAGGCCTTCTTACTCTACTTGAAAACCACAAAGAAAGCACGGTTTTCTGATGATACATAGGCAGCGTGGAAGTGCAGGCACGAGTTCATTGTTCAAGAGAAATTCTTGTTAGTAACAATGAAAGTGTTGGTTGCTTTACATCTGCTCACCCTTACTACATTTTAAAGAAATTTTAGATCTGTGTCTGTATCATGTTTTAAAATTCCTTCCCTTAGACAGCCATGTTGGTGAGATTGTTAGTGTGTAGCTGCTGAGAGTCCCTGGAGACACAGCCTCACAGCTGACTCCCTGACCTTCAGACTGCTACAATCTTTCTGCCTTCTCCTCCATCACCATCCCTATGCTTTAGTATATTTTAATTATATTTACCCCCAACTCTTCCTCTTAATCCCTTTCAAATCTACCTTCATCTCTTACAGAAACTTAATGTTTTCTTCTTTTGTTTTTTTTTTAATTTGGTAGCTCATAAACTCCAATTTCTGCTCTCCCTATACCTCTGTATGTGGGTCCATCCACTAGAACAAACAACCTGGTAAGAAGTACCCTTAAAGAAAACTGTCTCTTTCCCCAACCAGAGGAGATAACATGTCCACAGTTCCTCAGCTAGGGCTGGGGCTCCTGACCTCTCTCCCACTCTCTGCTAGAATGTGGACTGCATTGATCTCATGAGGCCTCATGCAGATTACCATGGCTGCAGTGAGTTGATGTGTGCAGTGATTGGTCATGGGGCACTGTTGCTGTGGTCCTCGCTGACCTCTGCCTCGTACATCCTTTCCAACACAACGTCTTTCTCCTTCAGTTTCAGCAGGAGATAACGGTACAGAGCATAGGGATGTGGTTGGGAGATAATGGTATGGAGTGTGAAGGAAGGATGTGGCTGGCGAGGAGGGGAAGGCTATGGTGGGAAAGAACCCCCAGGTGATTCTGATTAGTTCACTTCACAGAAGTGGGTGAACATTTGTAGAATCCAGACTAATACCTACCAACCCATCATAGCCTGGAGCAAATTGCCTATAAATAGCCTCAGTTTCTTCGGTGAAACAAACCTTTTGATTCACAGTGTGATTTTGAAGGTTAAATAACATATTAACTATTAAAAAATACTTTTTTAATTTTTTTATTTTTTTTTATCTGCATCCAAAGATCTCCCACATTTTTATTGAGAAAAGGAAAAAAAAGTTTCCCCCTCCTCCCAGCCTCCCATTTCCCTCCCACTCCTCCCACCCTTTTCCCCCTCCCTTCACTCCTCTCCCCCTCCCTCTCCAGTCCAAAGAGCAGTCAGGGTTCCCTGCCCTGTGGAAAGTCCAAGGTCCTCCCCCCTCCGTCCATGTCTAGGAAGGTGAACATCCAAACTGGCTAGGCTCCCACAAAGCCAGAACATGAAGTAGGATCAAAACCCCGAGCCATTGTCCTTGGCTTCTCATCAGCCCTCATTGTTCGCCATGTTCAGAGAGTCTGGTTTTATCCCATGCTTTTTCACTTTAACCACATTTGCTCACCAAACAATTTAAAGGGGCCATTTCTGTCAAACTCTTCAAAATATGATCAGCAATTAAGTTTGAAACTTAAGATAGTATGATGGCACAAAATTGTCATCCTATTAATGGGGAAACTGAGACAATAAGACTGTAAGTCGGAAACCAGTCTAAACATCATAATTATACTTAACTCAAAATAATTTTTGAGAAAAGTCGAGAACATAGTTCAGTAGTAGAGAACTTGCTTAGCATGTTGGGATCCATTCTGACAAAAAATAAAAAGTTCGATATATAATAAATACCTACTGTGTGTTTACAGTATGGATTATTAATGAGTGTTTTGTGTTCATTTCCCGTTAAATCTGATTTTTTTTTATCCATTGTGCTGATTTTTCCCAATAGTCTAGAGAATTGATTTTCAAGTGATGTGTTTATCCATGGATGGGTAATGATGGAGAATGAGGTGGTAAGTAGATTGTTTTGATAAAATAAACAGAATACAATAAAAATCATGAAAAACCAAATTGTTTCCTTCTAAGAGCTGTGCATTTCATAATAGTTTGTGGTGTAAATGTTTGTCTTTTTGTTTGAGAAAAAGGTGTCATTATGTAGTCGAAGCTGTCCCAAAACTCATGATCAACCTGTCTTAAGCTCACAACCACCAACATACCCAATTTAAAATGTATTTCTTACAGTATGTATTTTATTAAGTTGGTAAAAAAATTATCTCTTAGAAAGAGCTCAAATAAAATCTGACATAAATCATTACCAAATACTTTCTCTTTAAGAATGATAAAATAAAAAAAACGTTTGGCATCTATGCATTCATGCTTTCATTTAATGATCTGTATATCAGTATCTAATCCTTAAGAATGATTTTCTGCAATACATGTTACATTTACACAATGGAGTACTACACAGCAGAGAAAAATAATAACATCTTAAAATTTGAAGGCAAATAGATGAATCTAGAAAATATCATATTAATGAGGTAACCCAGACCCAGAAAGACAAATATCATATATATTCACTCATCAGTGGCTTTTAGACATAAAACAAAGAAAACCAGCTTACAAATCACAATCCCAGAAAACCAATACAACAAAGAGGACCCTAAGAGAGACATACTTAGATCTAATCTACATGGGAAAGAGAAAAAGACAAGATCTCCTGAGTAAATTGGGAGCATGGGGACCAGTAGAGAGGGTTGAAGGGGAAGGAAGAGGAAGGGGGGAGCAGAGAAAAATGTAGAACTCAAGAAAAACAATAAAAAAAGCAAAAGTGAAACATCTCTATATTATTTTAGCATTTTAGATACAAAGTAAATAAAATGTAATTTTCACTTAAAAACAAAAAGAATGACTTTCTGGGTACAGAAATGTAGCTTAATGTGGAGAGCATAAGCAAGACCCTGGGTTGTGTTTAATCCCCAGTATCATATACACCTATAATCCTAGTTTTCAGAAAACCATATGTCAGCACTCTGCTATATACCAACTTTGAGGCCAGTGTGAGCTACCTAAGACTCTATGTCAATAAAATAAATGCTCTTTCACACAGCTAACATTTTATAAAATCAGTCAAGAAATGGTTTCTCAGGACAGCCTAGCTATTGTTGCTTGGAGGATGCTTATCGGTGTCACACCAACAGTGCAAGGCCATGGATGAGGGACTGTCGAATTAGACACTACCCACAGAAACAACCTACTCCACTTAGATGGCCTTAAAATTCTTGGTCTCACAAAAGCCTGAACACCACAGCAGCATAGAAAGAGCAGCCTATCACAAAGACCAGCAGAACAGAAACTCTAAGAGGCAACAGGGGGTGAGGGGCACTTAAGTCAACAAAACCATCCTGGCTGTGCCTGGTGACTTGGGATGAGGTTATCAAGCCAGGGTCCAGAGACTGAGTCAGCATGATGACACCCCGAAGGACACGGCAACAGGAGCCAATTACAGTCTATCAGCCATTGTACACAATGGTCAGTCAGCACTTACAGTTGCCATTCTGATCATTACTTATTTTAGATACATTTTGAAAGAACATTTTTAAGGTTCTCAGCTTTTAAAAAAAATTCTCCTTAAAGGAAAGATGAAAGGAAGGAAGGAACAAAGAAAAGGAAGGAAGGAAGGAAGGAAGGAAGGAAGGAAGGAAGGAAGGAAGAAAGGCTTATAGTTACAGGAAATGCCATTTAAATTCTATAGCAATTAATTAAGATTTTTTTTATGCCCTGTTTGGACTCAGCCAGGTAAGCTGGCCCTTCTCAAATCCTACTGCAGTGAGTCTTCTGCCTGCATGGATGTGCTATTCATTGAATATGCATATAAAGGTCCCACCAGACAAGGAGGTTTTCTGGTTCATCACTGCACTGCAGGACGCCATGAAGGGGAAATCACAAGCTAGGGCTTTGGCTAAGCCTGTGACCAATTTAATACCCTATTACTGGAGTCATCTGAACTAGAAATACATTTGGTGACATCACTGGATACAACTGAAGTCAAAATTTGTGTGACATTTTCCCAAGTGTTACTTTTCACCAAAAACGTTATTTTACAGTTTAGCCGTAGCACAGCGCTTTAGGTCTAGAACTAAACCTCAGGAAATATAATGAGGTTGAAAAGAAAGTGAAAGTTAACAGGCAGGCCTTTAACAAAGGCTCATCCCCCCTCAGGCTCTAAAGAGTCAGTAACTGAGTTCAGTAGCCGAAAATTAAATTAGGAGAAAATGGCACCTCTGCAGCTAGAGCCACCTTCATCATTAATGGTAGTATTGAGGGGCGGGAGTGGAGGGTATGCTGGACAGAGCTGTGCAAGCATTTCACAGGCCCCAAACAGTGTGCCTGCCTGACCCCCACCCACCACACCAAGGTAGAGCTATCCCTGTCTGCTGTTTTACCTTTTCTCTGGCCTTCTTTGCTCTCCCAGTTTCTTCCTTGTGATATGTTTCTTGTTCTTTTCTTTCTGTTGATTTTTTTCCTTTGGGTCAGTCTTCTATTTTTTTCCCCTGTCCTCCTCCACTGTCAAACTCCTTCGCTTGCCTTTCATTTTCCCCTCCTCTGTCATATTTACATTCTCACAGTAATAACTTATCTGATGACACGGCTTGTGTGGTTTTCCCTGATCAGAGTCCAGGAGCAAACAGCTAAGAATTCTCCAGTGCTGGGAAGCAGGAGGCTTTCCACTTTATCTGGTCCCATCAAATGAATGGGAACTGCTTTCTGAGGTTCGTGTTAGCAAATCAAGCGATAAGGATGAGCAGGAAGAAATCAAGAGCAGTGGCCCGTTTATATTAAAGGCTGCAGGGAAGGGACAGCAAGGAAAGAAAACAAATTAGACTTTATCAAACTTCTCCCATTCTTGAAGTAAACATTTCTACTAAGCACTCAAGAAGGTGGCCTGTTTGGCAAAAGCCGGTGGTGCTTTAATGATACACTATCTTCCCACCCTCCATCCTTACTCTAAATAAATTGTTAAAGATCTAAACAATAGCCGGGCGGTGGTGGCGCACGCCTTTAATCCCAGCACTCGGGAGGCAGAGGCAGGCGGATCTCTGTGAGTTCAAGACCCGCACACACACACACACACACACACACACACACACACACACACACACACACACGCCCACAAAACATATACATGTTAAAAAATCTAAA
>NC_022021.1:15574986-15591878 GCF_000317375.1 Microtus ochrogaster
CAAAAAAAAAAAAAAAAAAAAGATCTAAACAATACTATATAGCTATGAAGAAGTAAAAGCCATTTTATCATAATTTGATTATACTGCACAGCACTATACATAGGTTTTTGTGGATCTAATTTTTGATGCAGTAATCTTTTTTTTCCTGTTCAATAAAAGGACAAAACTGTTCTGCCGGTTCCAGATAGAGACAAGACAGAGATGGAAACCATGCAAAAGCCATTGGCCAGTTACTCTACAGCGATCTGCATTGCAGGTTACAGTACCCCATTCTGCCTTTGCACAAAAACTGGCACCTGCTGCAAATTCACTGTCTTTCTCTTGATGCTATGCACACCCTTTAGGAACTTAGTGATTCAAATTAAACCCATCTTCCTGATTTTAAAACAGAAGAGATCAACTGAAGATTTTTCAAAAGTTCCTCCTTGGTTCTCCAACCCCCTTCCCTCAGGTATTGCCCTTCTTTAAAAGAAAAAAAAAAAGATGTGTTGAAGCTTTGAGGGGATACTGCTGTTTCCTTCCAAATCTTGTAGTCCCATTCATCTTGCATAAGATTAACCTCAAGAATGATCCTACTCCATTCTCAGGCCACAGATGAGATTCTGCGCCCAAACTTCAGATGCTGACTGAAATCCTAAGCAGACACAACTCCAACATAAAGTTGTATCTTGTGTGCATGATATGTAATATGCAAAACTAGGCATAGAGTATATCACCTTTCCATACTACCCAAGGATCTTTGGATGCCCAAATGGACTGGATGGTAATCACAACATGAACTTTTCCTGTCAAAAGAAGAGCCTTCTGGGTGGTCTCTCCCTTTAAAAAAGCGGCCATTTACACAATGGAGTACTATACAGAAAAAAATGACATCTTGAATTTTGCAGGAAAATGGATGGAGCTAGGAAACATCATTTTGAGTGAGTTATCCCAGACCCAGAAAGTCAATTATCACATGTACTCACTCATAAGTGTTTTTTAAACATAAAACAAACAAACAAACAAAAAGCCCACAAATCACAATCCCAGAGAACCTAGACAACAGTGAGGACCCTAAGAGAGACATACATAGATCTAATCTACATGGGAAGTAGAAAAAGACAAGATATCCTGAGTAAATTAGGATCATGGGGACCTTGGGAATGGATTGAAGGTGAGAGGAGAGAAAGGGAGGGGAGCAGAGAAATAAGTAGAGTTCAATAAAAATCAATAAAAAAAAGAAAAAGAAAAAAGAAAATGCCCTCCAGGTTTGCCTACAGCCCAATCTTAGGGGAGAAGCTTCTCAGTTGATGTTCCCTCCAAGCAGATGGATCCAGATTGTATCCAGTTGATGCAAAATTCGCCAACACACTTGTTACCAAAGAACTCTGATATAACTGTGCCCTGTAGCTGACTATACACACTTGTCACAGGAAGTGATGCAAGCTCAAGGGGAAAGGAGAGAGTTGTAGGACCAGCTGCAGCTTCATTCCAAGGAGGTAAATGGCTGATTTAGAGTCCCCCCCCCCATTTGCTCCCTATAGTCCCTCCTCCTCTGGAGGGGCCACATTCCTTTTTAGAGGACTGCCACATGGTTAACTCAGAACTATTCAGCTAAGTCATCCTTTTGGTTGACTCAAAATCAACCCAGATATTTGGGACTTTATATCTGGGTAAACTTTTCAGAGCTACATACAGCTAGTGTTTGGGTCTCTGGAACAAGGAGTGTTCAGACTACAAAGTGTAGCTGCCCCCACCAGCCCTCCAACTTAGGGGCTGTCTTTTGAAGCTCACCTTAGCCAGAAACACACGTGAAAGGGAATTTTAGAGAATGTAGTTTACTGTAGCCAAGATGACGCATCACAAAGCCATGCTGGATACCAATAAAAATGGTTTTTATCCTTGACAACAAAATAAACAGCTTCTCGTACAGAAGCAAGGGTCGTGCAAGAACATTTTCTGTGCTTTCCTCCTCCTGCACCTGCTCTTTCTGGCCAGCAGCATGTGGACGTGGTTAACTGTGTCTTGGGGAAGAGGTGTACATGAGGGAACTTGCCTTCCCCACACCCCCGCTGCCAGAGCACCCTGCACACCATCACAAAGACAACTGAGCGAGCTACGACTAGGCTCTGACAGGGAACAGAGATGCCGACATATCAGCACAGTTGTACCTCTGTTTTGTACAAAAGTACCTTTATTTTTTTTTCCTTTTGAGCACTGCCCAGGTCCCTTCTGCTTGCTTCATGTCTTCCCCCTTAGGCTTAGGCTTTGAAGAACAGGAGGAAGGCTTGTTTTTGAGGGCATCTTCTCCTCAGTGCTTCTTCATTCTTCTGAATTATACAGCATATAGGTTACAGACGGGAAGGCTGGAGCTAGTTAAGGAATTTGTTTTCAGTATAGTTCCAAACAGAATTTCTTATGTAGCAAGACTTCTGGTATTTCTCAGTGACTCAGTTACTAGGCAAAGAAAGTTTGAATAACTTTAAGTTTAAACACTTTAAACTTAACAAAATACATTTAATGAATTTCTTTAAACAATATAAATTTCCAGAATCCAGACAGACACATAGTTGAATGTATTATCTATTATCTCGCTAGTACGGGAGGTCATTCCGCAATCCCCAGCTCCCAGGCTTCACCCACAGCCCCCAGTTCTGCACCTGAGGAGAGCTGGAAGCTGCATGCCGCCCTCATCCCATGGAGCACAGCCCACTGTGAAGGTCTTGCTGTTACTCCCTCACAGACCTTGCTTTCCTGCAACAGTAGACCCGTGGCCTTATTCTGATGCCTTGGCTCTCCAACCTGCCTTGCTGATCTTCTAATGGATGCTTGCTTAAACTGCAGTATCTTAAAAGACAGAATGATGTTGATTTCTCCTTCTTGCTAGACTCTCCATTAGCTATTCAGACCCTCTCAATAGAGACTGTGACCCTTAGTTTACAGAGAGATCTCCTGAAAATAGCTACCATTATGACACCTTCTTAACTTCTTTTGCTCAAAATAGCAGCCCCAGTCCTATCCCAAACTAGTAACTTGGTGACACACTTATTAACAGTTTCAAGTCAATCTCAACCTGACTGCCCAACTGCCCCCAGTGCCTGTGAATGAAACTCACATTAAAGGATTTACCAGGGAGGAGTATTAAATATTTGTATGTGATAATTTTTAACATGTGATCTTTTCACATATCTTAATAAAAACACATAAAAGAAATAGAAAAATTCAACAAAAGCCTAATGCTGCTATTTAAAGGGGGATATGATGTAGATATGAATAATTTGCATTGGTATGGATTTTAAGGTCAGTTTTGTTATATGTATATGCATATTTCTAATCTTGATTAAGGTATTGTGATTGTGTAGTTCATTTAAAAATGTAATATATGTATTGTTAATGGATAATCATCTATAATAGTCAAATTTGTAGTCATGTTAGTTAGATTTTCTAGATATATAGAGATACATTTCAGTTAGACATTCTTCATATCTTTCAAAGACTACAAAATATGGCATTTAATGTTTTAATAACTTAGGGCTTTTCATGATAATGAGACATGTCTGCTCCTGGCAGCACCAATATACTTCAAGAGGAAGATGGGCATCAAAGAGGCTCCTTATGGAGTTTGATAGCCATTTGGGCAAGAAACTGCTCTTGCCTGAACTGTTGCATAAACTGGACACAAAAAACCCGCAGAGAGAGGACTGCTAAACTTGCCTAAAGGTGAGATGATCTTTTGGGGTTCCTGATTCATAAAAGAGTCTGCAAGACATTCTGTAGGACATAACAGAAAGTGACTGAACTGTCTTTAAATTTTCCTGCTTCATGGAAATGTCTGCTGAAAACTATGGGCCTGTAGGCCAAGGATGGATGCCCCAACGGTACAGAGGAACTTTGGGCGACTGTCCCAGCAGAAAGATGTTTCTGTCATTTCTAGAGTTTTGGACTTCTTGTTTGCTTAGGTAATATTATATCCTTCTGGAGTCTTTGATGGAGTTGAAGAATGGTTAGTTATAGTTATACTTAGTTATAATAAAAGATAAAATAGATCTAAATATTGTAACTATAATTCTTGCTTTATAACTGTTTTGTTATATGTAATTTTACTATGTTAAAGTTAAAGCTTTTCTTTTTTGTTTAAACAGAAAAAGGGGAAATGATGGAGGAGGGTCATCTTTCTATCTGTTGTCTCATTGGTTAAGTAATAAAGAAACTGCTTGGCCTCTGATAGGGTAGAATTTAGATAGGTGGAGTAAACACAACAGATTGCTGGGAGAAAGAAGCTGAATCAGTGAGTCGCCATGATTCTCCCACTCCAGACAGACGCAGGTTAAGATCTTCCCTGTTAAGCCACCTCGTGGGCTACACAGATTATTAGAAATGGGTTAGATCAATATGTAAGAGCTAGCCAATAAGAGGCTGGAACTAATGGGCCAGGCAGTGTTTAAAAGAATACAGTTTCTGTGTAATTATTTTGGGGCATAAGCCATGCGGGCGGCTGGGTGCTGGGGACGCAGCCCATCCGCTCCCACAACAAAAAATTTCCACCTTTTCCCCTCCTTCCACTTCCCTTCTTTCCCCTCCACTCCCCCTCCCACTCCCTCTCCAGCAAAGAGCAGTCAGGGTTCCCTGCCCTATGGGAAATCCAAGATCCTCCCTCTCCACCCAGGTCCAGGAAGGTGAGTATCCAAACAGACTAGGCTCCCACAAAGCCCTTCCATGCAGTATAATCAAAACCCAGTGTCATTGTCCTTAGCTTCTCAGTCAGCCTCCACTGTCAGCCACATTCAGAGAGTCCGGTTTGATCACATGCTCCATCAGTCCCAGTCCAGCTGGCCTTGATGAGCTCCCATTAGATCAGTCCCACTGTCTCAGTGGGTGGACACACCCTTCGTGGTCCTGACTTCCTTGTTCATATTCTCCCTCCTTCTGCTCCTCATTTGGACCTTGGGAGCTCAGTCCAGTGCTCCAATGTGGGTCTCTGTCTCTATCTCCATCCATCGCCAGATGAAGGATCTATGGTGATATGCAAGATATTCATCAGTGCGGCTATAGGATAAGGCCAGTTCAAATGTCCAAAAGACACTTAAGGTCATGCTCAACCTCCTTAGTGATCAGGGAAATGCACATCAACACAACTCTGAGATACCATCTTACACCTGTCAGAATAGCTAAAATCTCTTGAACATTCTTAAACATACAGTTTGTGATTGTTTGAAAGAGACATGTTCCCCATAGTCTCATGTACTAGAACACTTGGTTCCCAGAGGGCGACACTGTTTGAAGAGGTTTATAGAACTTTCAGGACATGGAACTTTGCTGGGGGAAGTATGTCACTGGGGTTGGGCTTGAAAATTTATAGTTCACTGCACTTCCATTTTGCTCTCTACTGTCTGAGTAGTTGAGCTGTGGTATCTCAGCTTCCTGCTTCAACCCCCACCACTATGGACTTTCTGCTGGAACTGTATATGGAAATCAATGTTTTCTTCTTAAGTTGCCTTTTGTCATGGTATTTTATCACAGCAATATGAAATAATTAGCAAATACCTTTAAACCAGAAATTGTTCTAAGAATGGGAACAACTATATGATTTTGTATATCTACAGCATACATGTACAAACACATGTGAGTGGTCCTTTGAGTTTTTGCATCCTAGACTGTGAAACAAGGAGATAGCAAATGATCACAGCAAACAATTAAAGCCCACAGAAAAGGTGTTTCACCCTTTCCTGAAATGTTGGAGAGGGCATTGTGAGAAATCAACTTTGGGTGACTCCTGAAGAACAGTCAGAATGAATTCATCAGGCAGGGAAGGGGGCAGAAAGCCTTTCCTGATGGACAGAACAAGACATGGAAAAATGCAGTGTGCTGAGAGCCTGTAGGCATTCCTCTATTGCTAGCTTGTATGCTGGCTCGAGCAGCAATGGCAAACAAGAAGTCAGAGAAGTTAGAGAATTATTAACTCATACTGTCCTTTCTAAGACCTTACCCTTCAGATGATGGAGCATTTGTGGGGTATTCTAAGCTACAAGGTTTGTATGAATATGTTTGAGTTTTCATGAGTCTGTACAGTAGAGGGAAAGGAGAACAGTTAGAAAATTTCTGAAGACATTGATCAAAAAGTATTTGAAAATCTATAAAAAAAAAGATGATTGCAAAGGAAAGAGAATGGAAAGTGTAATACATAGAGATATTCTAACATTTCTATCCTATGTGAGGCCCCCTCAGAAGCCTCAATAGTTCCCAGGGTTTCCTAAAGTCAGATGGAGGTAACAATCCTATGTCCCTGATTAACTGTCCCTCTGGCAATCCTGCTCTCTTTCTTCCATTTCTATAGATGTTAATTTTCATCTGCATCTCTACCCAAGAGAACCTAGCCCGTTACACGGGAATCAAGAGGGGAAAGAAGCAACTAAGCACAGAAACCAGTTAGAACTGGAATTGAGGGAGATGAAGGAACCTCAGTGGATTCCAGGTTCAGGTTGGGTCTTGCTTGAATGCTATGAAACTAGTCCAAATATGTAACATCCTCAGTGCCATGCTTTGAAGATAAAACAATGGACTTCATTTAAAGTTCCTGTGAGACACTGTCATATGAATATTGAGGTTTCAGTTGTCTGGAAGAGCGTCGATAAGAATTAGGGTAGAGAATAGACTTTATTGTTCACAAACTATAAGGCTAGTAGCTAATGAATTAACAGAATACAAGAATAGAGGACAATACCAGAAAATTAGGATTAATGGATTTCTAGACAGCAGTGTGATTTCTAAGTCACTCATGATAATGGTTTTTTCCTTATTTGATGTAAGCATTCTTGCTGGAGGGTAAGGTCACTGTAAAAAGGATCTGGTTTTTCTGTCTTTGAACGCATGAAGGGAGGACTGAATAAAATAGGGTTGTTGGAAATCTAATAGACAAAGTCAGCATCTGAGTGTTGCTGGGGCCCTCAGTTCCTTCTAAGTGGAATGGGGTTGCTCTGAAGAATTGGGGGTCAGGAAGCACGCATTCTGATGCTAAGCTCAGTTTAGATGGGTGTTGAAATTTTTAGTTAGTTTTATTTATTTATTACTATTCATGTGCATGTGTGATAAAGGGAGGGTGATCATGTGACATATCAGGTGTGTGTAGGTCAAAGGGCAAATTTTAGGAGTCAGTTCCAAGGATCAACTCGGGTCATCAGTTTTGGTGAGAAGCACATTTTACATAAAGTTATCAGGCAATGGTAAGATTGAGTGTTAAGTTTCTCCTTATATTTTTCCCTGGTTCTTTAGAAAGCCTCCTTTCGTTTGAATGGGCCTTCCAGTTCAGAGCGATCAGTACACAGTAGTCTCAAGTGACTCTCTCAGTAACTTTTAAGGATTCTCACAGCCAGAAGGATCTCTCAGCGGAGCTTAATATCAGCTATGGATTCCTTATTATGTCTTTACACATGAATAAGACAAGTTAGACCTATTATGTAGCTATTTCTTCCATTGGTAACTGACCTTTAAGAAATCATGCAAATCCCAAATTCACCGTAGATAGCATTCTCTGAGAAGCTGCCTTAGTGAAGCCATCCCTGCTATGCTCTACCCGTCCAAAGCACCTTTGCAACTCAAGGACTACTCAGGGTCCACAATTAGAATGGAGTCAGTCCGAAACATCCCTGATCAGTATTATGTCACAGCAATTTGATGTCTAGACTTCTTGTTTCAGTCAGGAGATTAACTGGCTTATCCTAACCCCAAGGGCAACCTTTGGCTCTCATCCAAGAAGTCAGTAGTTCTCAGGTTGGCCCTTGGTAGATCAAGCCATCAGCCACTTGCCTAATCCCACCATCATATGCCGAGATACAGAACAGGACCTTTTCCATGCAATTTTAGATTTCACTGCTGCTATTGTTGTTTTTAATATATCATTTTAAAGGGAAGCAACTAAATGGTGGTGAATTTTTTCAGAATAAGTGACATGCATTGCAGAAACATCACGAGAAGTTTTGCACTTGCATTGAAAATTTGTAGCACACAATAACTTTAAGAGTCGTGATTTACAGAATGTTAGAGCTGCTCTTTCAGCTTGACAGTGGCTCAGCTGGTTAAATTTCCTGTACAAAAGCTTGAACCCTGAAACCTATGTGAAAATGGAGGGACAGAACAATTCACAAAGCTGTTTTCCACTGCCACACCTGTGTAAGGACTCCTGCACCCACAGACACAGACACACATGTTCCACATACACATTAACAACAGTAATTTAGAGCACAAACTCCTGAAAACCCAAACCCCTTCCTGTCCCTGCATTAATTACACTCTTCCTCATTGTCATCTTCCTTTCTTGAGGGGGGCAACGTGATTTCTGTGCCCCACAAAAATTCAAACTAGTAAGTGGTAGACTTCTGTACCGGAGAACTACTATTTGTATTGTCTAGGAGAAATCAACTATTTTCCTATGTGGTTCTAGCTGGGCTGAAATTAGATATCTTCCTGCCTTGGCCTCCTGAGTGCTGCTATTATAGTATGCACCGACACTCATCTCTGTTCAGAAATGCTTTAGCCATTTTAAATAATTTCTCCAAGCCAATATGCATTGCTGCATAATGGCTGATCCTGTGTAAATCCACACTAATACATATTTTCAGAAGAAGCAACCTTACCTACTAAATTACAATGAATATGCTAATTAAAATTTTTGGACTCATAAAAAAAGAGAGCCTAAAATAACTGAGTTGAAGTTTTTTTTTTTCTTTCAGTTTTTTTGAGACAGGATTTCTCTGTAGCTTTGGAGCCTATCTTGAAACTAGGTGCTATACACTAGGTTGGTCTCAAACTCACAGATATCCATCAGCCTCTGCTTCCCGAGTGCTGGACTTAAAGGCATGCACTAGCACAGCCCAGTTTTTGAAATGAATTTCTGAAGTTCTTGACAATGATCCCAAGACCTGAAGCTGGTCTGATACAAGGAACTCAGCGTCGGACAGCTACAAGGAATGGGCAGCTGCAGCCAAGTCCATCTGTATTCCTGCACTCAGGAGGCTAAGATAGCTGACTCACAGGCTTGAAGTCAGTATGGGCTACACAATGAGACCCTTTCTCAAAAACAAGCAGAACTCTAAGCACTTTGTTGGGTGCAGTCTGTTCTCTGTAGGACAGACAGTTCTTCGGAATGCTGGCAGAAATCATGTATGGGACAAGTATTGATCCAGGCTTTGGACAACACTGAAGTAGATGTGTGTGAGATTTCACAAATAACTTACCTGAACATTCACCAAGTATTTATTGTGCTTTATAACTTTGTTCTTTGTTAGAAGAAAAGTATATGTTATGTGCAATGTTTTCCATGCTTACACAATGGTCTATACACAACAGAAACAGCTAAGCTCATACATGCAACAGGTTACCTAAGTTCTTAACAGATTATATTCAGTGAGTGAGAGTTCATTTGTTAAATCTATTTCCCATTGTGTAAGTGGAACACAATAATGGCTTTGGTCTCTTTTTATTATTTTTTATTGATTTTTATTGAGCTCTAGATTTTTCTCTGCTCCCCTCCCTGCCTCTCTCCTCTCCCCTTCAGCCCTCCCCCAACGTTTCCATGTTCCCAATTTACTCAGGAGATCTTGTCTTTTTCTACTTTCCATGTAGATTAGATCTATGTAAGTCTCTCTTAGTGTCCTCATTGTTGTCTGAGTTCTTTGGGGTTGTGGTTTGTGGGCTGGTTTTCTTTGCTTTATGTTTAAAAACCACCTATGAGTGAGTACATGTGATAGTTGTCTTTCTGGATCTGGGTTACCTCACTCAAAATGATGTTTTCTAGCTCTATCCATTTGCCTGCAAAATTCAAGATGTTATTTTTTTTCTGCTGTGTAGTACTCCATTGTGTAATTGTGCCACATTTTCCTTAACTATTCTTTGGTCGAGGGCATTTAGGTTGTTTCCAGGTTCTGGCTATGACAGACAATGCTGCTATGAACATAGTTGAGCACATGTCCTTGTGGCACAACTGAGCATCCTTTTGGATATATACCCAATAGTGGTATTGCTGGGTCTTGAGGAAGGTTGTTGCCTAACTTTCCGAGAAATTGCCACACTGACATCCAAAGGGGTTGTACCAGCTTACATTCCCACCAGCAATGCAAAAGTGTTCCCTTTTCCCCACAACCTCTCCAGCATAATTTGTCATTAGTGATTTTGGCCATTTTTACATGTGTAGAATGGAATCTCAGAGTTGTTTTGATTTGCCTTTCACTGATGACCAACAATGTTGAACATTTCTTAAAGTGTCTTTCAGCCATTTTAGATTCCTCTGTTGAGAGTTCTCTGTTTAGGTCTGTACTCCAGTTTTTTTTATTGGATTATGTGTTCTTTTGATGACCAATTTCTTGAGTTCTTTCTGTATTTTGAAGATCAGACCTCTGTCTGATGTGGGGTTAGTGAAGATCTTTTCCCATTCTGTAGGCTGTCATTTTGTCTTGTTGACCATGTCCTTTGCTTTACAGAAGTTTTTCAGTTTCAGGAGGTCCCATTTACTAATTGTTCATCTCAGTGTCTGTGCTTCTGGGGTAATATTTAGGAAGTGGTGTCCTGTGCCAATGTGTTCAAGTGCACTTCCCACTATCTCTTCTATAAATTTGAATGTGGCTGACTTTATGCTGAGGTCTTTGATCCATTTGTACTTGAGTTTTGTGCATGGTGATAGATATGGGTCTATTTTCATTCTTCTACATATTGATACCCAGTTATGCCAGCACCATTTGTTAAATATGCTTTCTTTTTTCCACTTGATTTTTTTTGCTTCTTTGTCAAAAATCAGGCATTCAAAGGAGTGTGTATTAATATCCAGGTCTTTTATTCGTTTTCATTGTTCCTCCTGTCTGTTTTAATGCCAATACCAGGATGTTTTCAGTACTGTAGCTTTGTAGTGGAGTTTGAAGTTAGGGATTGTGATGCCTCCAGAAGTTCTTTTGTTGTACAAGATTGTTTTGGCTATCCTGGGTTTTTTTTTTCTTTTCTGTATGAAGTTCAGTATAGTTCCTTCCAGGTCTATGAAATTTTTACTGAGATTTTTGAGGGTTATTGCGTTGGAGATATAGGCAATATATAGCAAGCCAACAGCCAACAGCCAACATCGGACTAAATGAAGAGAAACTCCCAGCGATTCCATTGAAATCAGGAACAAGTCAAGGTTGTCCACTCTCTCCATATCTATTCAACATAGTTCTTGAGGTCCTAGCTAGAGCAATAAGACACCAAAAGGAGATCAAGGGGATACAAATCAGAAAAGAAGTCAAACTCTCACTGTTTGCTGATGATATGATAGTTTACATAAGCAATTCCAAAAATTCTACCAAGGAACTTCTACGACTCATAAACAGCTTTGATCTCTTAAGCTTCTAGAAAACACTTTAAAATTTTGTATACAAATCAAAGATTATATTGAAGCCTCAAACACTATGTGGAACTTAACAACATATTAGGCCTGAGAAACTTAGTAGACACAGATACTGAGCCCTTGGGCTTTTAGGGTTACACGTGATGTAAAACAAACTCAGGCGGTGGTGACACAGGCCTTTAATCCCAGCACTCAGGAGTCAGGGGCAGGCAGATTTCTGTGAGTTCAAGGCCAACCTGGTCTACAAGAACTGGTTCCAGGACAGGCTCCAAAGCTATAGAGAAACCCTTTCTCAAAAAGAAAAACAACAACAAAAAAAAAAAAAGAAAGAAAAGAAAACAAACACAGAAAGAAAGTGAAGCATAAATTCTGCCTCAGTTGAACTTGCCTGAGCAGCTAATCTGCCTTGACCTGAATTGGCTCTTTGTGAAAGGTGGCAGAGAAAGTTTGAAACATGCTAGGAATGAACTGCTCTCTACGCTCTCTCCAGTAATAAATATCCCGGTACCTTAGAGGCATGGGGAACAGGACCTAGTCTAATGCAGAATTGGTCAAAGAGTGTATCATAGGAAGCTTGAATGAATAAAGATGGACACCAGACATACTTTGTATTATCAATGTTAACTTTGTTGGAATTTTAACACTTAAAGACCAAGAGAAAAACTTTTCTATTTCATTGTGCCGAACATATGCATGTTTGAAAATGCCATATGTATGTGTGTGTGTGTGTGTGTGTGTGTGTGTGTATATATATATGTTTCAAAATGTTTTATTTTCATTTACTCTACAGCTTAGGAGAGGGTTCAGGGAATTACAATGCTAATCAGTGGCTGGAGAGGCTGAGAGCAGAGGTCCTGAGCCTGGCTAATGCAAAGCAGAAGAGTCTCTGGAAGCCATGAGTGTCATCTTGAAAGCTAATCATTTGAGCCTGCCAATCTGCAAGAAATGGACTTGCTTGGCGAGTTTCACCTCCTCTTAAGAAAAGTAGCTCTCCAAGAAGTTATAGTAGGGGAGCCTGAGCCAAGTTCATAAAGACCCAGAAATGCCTGGTTCTGGTTATTGGCTAAGGTCAACATGGTTTCCATGGCCTACTGCAGTCTTCTTAAGATAGCATCTACCTGTCTTGGGACAGTGCAGGCATGGGGCTGTTTTTGTATCTTTGGTAGACACTGACTGTCCTCTCCCATGCTTCTTTTTAGCCTGTTCAGAGAACAAGAGGCTCACTGCAGAGCTGTGGCCCAGGAAAAGTAGTATATGCAGGAGGCCCACAGGGCATATTAACTAGGAAGTAGGCAGCAGCCTCTACCTGGTTAGAGCACTCTGACCAGCCTGGGAAGTCACAGCAGGTTGACAATATGAAGATAAGGGCAAAAAGATGTTGGTGGGACCTGAAGTCTGAGACACAAGCAAATTATGTTGGAGGCTGTGAAGAGACTGGAATGTGGTTTAAAAGGAAAGAGCCCTGTGGTATGTTCAATCCAAACATTGCTGAAGCAAAAGGAGTGGATTTAGGGGACCTCAGAGCCACTTACAATTAATATGCAGCATTACCTGATGTATATGTTCTATAAACCAAACTGCTAAATCAGCTCTGAATAAAGATGCTATTATGATGCTTAATTATAGCTCGTATGCTTCTGCCCCTCACTCTGCTAACTACAGTGCTAACAGGTCAGTTATACTATTTTTATACTCCTGACACATTAGTTCGGTCGTGTTCTCTGTATAATCAGTATTATTTATATCCCCACTTTAGAGAGAAAAAAATTCTGTAACTCGCTCAAAATCATTTAGGAACAAATGAGAGACTCCATCTTAAATATGTCCTAATCCAAAGTTTGGTATTACTCCTGATATTCTATGTTACTAAATTCAAAAATTTATAAAATTATAGAATATGGCTCCTACTCAAAAACAGCAAGGAACCTATAATATACCTATCAGTTTGTAATGCTGCTTTATGGGACTTTTATTGAGGCTAGCTGTAGGACTTTATGGACTCAAATATTGGAACCTGACTGCTGCAATTAGTTGTTCAGAATAAAAGCCAGGCTTGAAAGTCCTTCTTTGCATTGAATTTCAAATGTTCTACTTTGAATGAAACAGATGTTGAACTTTAGATTAGTTCAATCTGTGCTAGATTTATCCTGTGCACACAGTAAGATAGCTCTAACATGGGCACTTACGTTCCTTTCTCTTTAGGGACACCTTTCCCCAGACCAGATTCATCTGCAATTTAAACAAGGTCTTTTCAAAGAAATAGGAGATTTTAGTTAAAAGCAGAAGAATTAGTTCAGTGGGTCTGAGCAATGGTCCATCCAATATTCTGTCTATTCTAGGAGCATAAAGGGGCATGTCATATGAAATTCAAAAGATTAAGGGTGTACTGGAGATTTCATGACATTTCCTGTCATCTGTGAATTTAGATTAACCTTTCTTAAGGTCTGTATCTTAGGTTTCATGATACAAAGTGCTACTAATACACCACCCTTTGAATAAACTAACATAGGAAACACCTTGGATTTGTAGATTCAAGAGCTGTTGTCACAAATATCTATAGTATTATCTGAGATGGGTTTGGCTGGGTTTTTTTTTTCTCATTAGGTTGTGTCCAACCCACCCAGGCTCACTATAGAACTTGTAATTATTAGCAACTGGTTATTAAAAATGCAAGCATCAAGCTAGTATTTTCTCTTGATATAAAGAGGACAGTTGAGTATAACTTTCTTTTAAAAAATATTTTAGCTTTAAAGCCCAGTAGCAGTCTAAATTTGTAATTCTAGCATGCAGGAAGCAGAGGTAGATGGATTTTGGTAAATTCATAGACAGCCTGGTATACATACTAAGCTTCATGCTAAAAAGGACTTTGCAGTGAGAACCTGTCTCAACTGGAAAGAAAACTTACAAACCAGAATAAAGAAAAACATGCTTAGGAAGTCGGAAGCTACTGGGCATGCTTTGTGCAGAATGCAGTATTCTCAAAATGACAAACTATAATCTCAAGAGGTATAGTTGTTGGGACTTATATGTGCCACAAGAAAGTGTTCTAATTGCACAAATACATTATATCACCTAAGCTAATTGCAGATTCCAAATCAAAATTTCTATCTGTTTTAGGACCTTTATATCAAATCACAGACCTTTAAAATCAATGAGGAAAATTGAAACAGATCACTATGCCAGGAACAATGGACGTCTTCTGAAAACATTTAAAACTCCAGACTGGAGAAGAGATCCTTCTTCTCTGCTTCATGCATCTCAGATGTTCCTGGGTCAAGTTCTATAAGGCTTAGTATTTTCCTGATGAGACTGGATAAGAAGGGTTATTTCATTTGTTTGTTTTGGAGAGATTATAGAAAGATTTTTTTTGTTTTGTTTTCAAAAGTCTACAGGAGCAAGAGGCATCTAAGTGTGCTACTCATGAGAGCATCAATAGGGTTTTAAGTGCAATATGGGCATTTAATAAATTTTAGAAAGTTTGTTGAGTCTTTGACAAGAGCTAATCTATTTTTACACCATCATTTTATTAGAGCCATTCTTTATGGCTCATAACTGAAATATAAAAACAATGAAATATAAAATCATTTGAAACAACTCTGTAAAGAGTTCGTTTGTGTAGAGAAGAACTTACTAGGATTGAACGGAGGGATTTGATGGAGACCTCTAATTTGGACTCTCTCTCCAAAACAATGTGTGCCTATGGGGCTCTGCATCTTATTCTGTCTGCTGCCAGAAGTATCTCTGGTGATAACTAGATAAGCCAATGACCTATAAGTATAGCAGAATATCATTAGGGGTCATTTTTTTTGATTTTTAAACCTTTGTTTACCCATGCAGTATCAGTTATGGGTTCCTTCTCATGGAGGGGGCCTTGGGTCAAATCAGCCATTGGTTGGCTACTCCCATAAGTTCTGTCCTTCATTGCCCCAGCATATTTTGAAGGCAAAACAGACTGTAAGTCAAAGGATTTATAACTAGGATGGGGTCCACATTTCTCTTTTGGTGCCTGCAGAGTTCTTTCTCACACAAAAGAGACTAGTACATAGGGGGAAAGGCTTCATTTGGCAGCAGCTCAACTTCTCCATGTTCAATGAGTTGTGTGGATGTTGTCCTCAGCAATGGAGCCCTGCTTTCAGTTTGTGGAGAGCAACCGTTCATCTTAGAAAAAGCCTGGGTTTTTGGTGATTTTCATGGGACCCCCCTTTTGGCCAACAACTCAACTGACTGCAACCCAGTCCCACCTCTGAAAGAC
The DNA here is from genome assembly GCF_000317375.1 of Microtus ochrogaster. Classification (NCBI taxonomy): domain Eukaryota; kingdom Metazoa; phylum Chordata; class Mammalia; order Rodentia; family Cricetidae; genus Microtus; species Microtus ochrogaster. The sequence goes on from NC_022021.1 coordinate 15,590,583, forward strand.
TCACTCAACTACAAGAAGTTAGTTGAGACAGTGCATTCCCCATTACTAAAAGTCCTAATTATAACCACCTTCACAAATATCAGGAAGTTTCCACTGCAGTAGGTTTCCATACCACCCCTAAATGGCCCCCAATTCTAGCCATTTCTCCGAAAATTCCCTCCCTCAATGCCTTCTCTCCCACACATACCTGATTTCTCCTTCTCCCATCACACCCATAAAATCTATTCTGTTTCTTCCTTCCCAGGGAGATCCATGCATCCCCACCTAGGCCCCTACTCTTTAACTGACCACTCTAGGTCTACAGACTATAGCCTGTTTATCATTTACTTAACAGCTAATATCCACTGAATATACATACCATCTTTGTCTTTCTGGGTCTGGATTACTATGGGGAGATATTTGCACAGGCACAAAGGGCCTGGGGACCAACAGGTTTTTGCTGGTCTACATCAGACTAAACCAGATGTCTAAGATGTAGTATGTAACTTCCCCAAATTGTGCCAACCTAGGTCTGCCAAGGGGCCCCAGCAACAGCTGCTGTGCCATGAGACAAGGTAGACCTGAGCCAGTCTCCAGCTGCAACAAGAGGCCCTGACACCACTGCTACTGCTTCCCCTACCCCTGGGTGGGTGGAGAGGATATAAGGCTTTCTGCTTCCTAAAATAAACTGAGCTTGCTACACCCACCCTGTCCCTTGCCACCCAGGTCTGTACGATTGATCCCACTTCTACCCACGTCCTCCCCTAAGGGGAAGTTCAGTGGTGATATGGGCTGTCCTTCTATATGTGTGTTGTTTTTACTGGTTAATGAATAACAATGCTTTGGCCTATAGTAAGGCATAATATAGCCAGGCTGAAGGGATATTGAGATAGAGTAGGTGCAGTCAAGGAGATGCCATGTAGCTTCCCAAGAAGCAAGAGGTAATAAATCATGAGCCTCATGGTAAAATAAAAAATGGGTTAAGATATAAGAGTTAGCTAAAAATATGCCTAAGCTATTGGCTAAACAGTGTTGTCATTAGTATAGTTTCTGTGTGATTATTTGGGTCTGGGTGGCCAGGAAATGAATGATCAGTCCTAGTTTACACAGTGGGACAGAGAAGCAGATCAAAGAAACAAGTTTCCTCACCCAAAATTATTTTTTTCTAGGTCCATCCATGTTTCTGCAAATTGCAGAATGTTACTTTTTCAGAGATGTGTAATACTCCATTTTGTAAATGGACCGCATTCTTTTTTTTTTTGTTTTTTTTTATTGAGAAAAAAAATTTCCGCCTCCTCCCAGCCTCCCACTCCTCCC
>NC_022021.1:15592946-15599778 GCF_000317375.1 Microtus ochrogaster
ATTTATTTATTTATTTAAGATTTCTTCCTCCTCCCCACCACCACCTCCCATTTCCCTCCCCCTCCCCTAATCAAGTCCCCCTCCCTCATCAGCCCGAAGAGCAATCAGGGTTCCCTGCCCTGTAGGAAGTCCAAGGATCACCCACCTCCTTCCAGGTCTAGTTAGGTGAGCATCCAAACTGCCTAGGCTCCCACAAAGCCAGTACACACAGTAAGATCAAAACCCAGTGGCATTGTTCTTGAGTTCTTAGTAGTCCTCATTGTCCGTATGTTCAGCAAGCCCGGTTTTATCCCATGCTTTTTCAGACCCAGGCCAGCTGGCCTTGGTGAGTTCCCGATAGATCATCCCCATTGTCTCAGTGTGTGGGTGCACCCCTCACGGTCCTGAGTTCCTTGCCCGTGCTCTCTCTCCTGCTACTGATTTGGGGATTTTAGTTCGGTGCTCCAATGTGGGACTCCTTTCATCGCCAGATGAAAGTTAATATCCAGGAGGATGACTATATGTTTTTCTTTGGGTTCACCTTCTTATTTAGCTTCTCTAGGATCACAAATTATAGGCTCAATATCCTTTATTTATGTCTAGAAACCAATTATGAGTGTGTACATCTCATGATCCTCTTTTTGGGTCTGGCTTACCTCACTCAGGATAGTGTTTTCTATTTTCGTCCATTTGCATGCAAAGTTCAAGAAGTCATTGTTTTTTACTGCTGAGTAGTACTCTAATATGTGTATATTCCATACTTTCTTCATCCATTCTTCCACTGAAGGGCATCTAGGTTGTTTCCAGGTTCTGGCTATTACAAACAATGCTGTTCTGTACATAGTTGAGCATATACTTTTGTTGTATGCTAGGGCATCTCTTGGGTATATTACCAAGAGTGGTATTGCTGGGTCCAGGGGTAGGTTGATCCCAAATTTCCTGAGAAACAGTCACACTGCTTTCCAAAGTGGTTGCACAAGTTTGTATTCCCACCAGCAATGGATGAGTGTACCCCTTACTCCACAACCTCTCCAGCAAATGCTATCATTGGTGTTTCTGATTTTAGCCATTCTGACAGGTGTAAGATGGTATCTTAAAGTTGTCTTAATTTGCATTTCCCTGATCGCTAAGGAAGTTGAGCATGACCTTAAGTGTCTTTTGGCCATTTGAACTTCTGTTGAGAATTCTCTGTTCAGCTCAGTGCCCCATTTTTTAATTGGGTTGATTAGCATTTTATGGTCTAGTTTCTTGAGTTCTTTATATATTTTGGAGATCAGACCTTTGTCAGTTGCGGGGTTGGTGAAGATCTCCCAGTCAGTGGGTTGTGGTATTTTTTTTCTTATATCAATACCACATGTTCTTTTGTTTGTTTGTTTTTTGGTTTACTATAGCTCTATAGAACAGCTAGATATCGTGGGTGGTGATACCTCCAGAAGGTCTTTCATTATTCACGATTATTTTAGTTATGCTGGAGTTTCTGCTTCTCTGAATGAAGCTGAGCATTGCCCTTTCAAGATCTGTAAAAATTGTGTTGGAATTTTTGAAGAAGATTTTTTTTTTGAGTCTGTAGATTGCTTTTGGTATATGGCCATTTTCACTATGTTAACTCTACTGATCCAAGAACATGGAAGATCTTTTCATCTTCTGATATCTTCCTCAATTTCTTTCTTCAGTGTCTTGAAGTTTTTGTCATACAAGTCTTTCACTTGCTTGGTTAGAGTTACCCCCACAATATTTTATATTATTTTAGGCTATTATGAAAAGTGTTGCTTCCCTGATTACTTTCTAATTTGTCATTTTGTATTTAAGAAGCCTGCTAACTTTTTTGAGTTAATCTTATATGCAGATACTTTACTGAAAGTATTTGTCAGCTGTAGGAATTCTCTTGTGGAAATTTTAAGGTCACTTTTGTATACTTTCATATCTTCTGTGAATAATAACACTGTGACATCTTTCTTTCCAGTTTGTATCCCTTTGATCTCCTTCAGGTGTTGTTTCTCTAGCTAAATTTTCAAGTAGTATATTGAATAGGCAAGGAAAGAATGGAAAGCCTTGTCTTGTTCCTAATTTTAGTGCAATTGCTTTGAGTTTTTTCTCCATTTAAGCTTATGCTGTCCATAGGCTTGCTTTAAATTGCTTTTACTTTATTTTTCAGTATGTCTTTTGTATCCCCAATCTCTCCAGTACTTTTATGATAGAGGATGCTTTGATTTTGTCAAAAGCCTTATCTGCATCTAATGAATTGATAGTGTTTTTTTTAGATTGTTTTTATGGTGGATTACATTGACAGATTTTCATATATTTTTACATTTCTGCATCTCTGAAATGAAGCCTATTTGATCATCATGGATGATCTTTTTGATGTGTTCTTGGATTCAGTTTGCAAGTATTTTGCTGAGTATTTCTGCCTGTTTGTTCATAAGGGTAATAGCTCTGTAATTCTCCTTCTTCATTGAGTCTTTATGTTGTTTGAGTATCTCCATAAGTATGGTCACATAAAATTAACTTGACAATGTTCCTTCTGTTTCTATTGAATTATCCTGTGGAATTATTCTGTGTAATAATTTGAGAAGTAATGGGAATTAATTCTTACTTGAAAGTCTGATAGAATTCTTTGCTAAATCATCTGCCCCTACGCTTTTTTAGATGGGTAAAATTTTAATTATGGCTTCTATTTCACTAGGTGTTATAGAGCTGCTTAAATTTCTTTTCGGATTTTGACTTAACTTTGGTAAGTTATCTATCAAGAAAATTATCAATTTCTTTTAGATTTTACAATTTGGTGGCATATATGTTTTTAAAGTATGTCCGTATGATACTCTGGATTTTCTTAGTGATTTTTGGTATGCCCCCTTTTCATTTCTTATTTTGCTTTAGTTATTTTGCATAATGTTTTGTCTATCATGCTGATATTTTCAAAGAACCAACTCTTTGTTTCATTAATTCGTTGTATTGTTCTCTTTGTTTCTATTTCATTGATTTTGGTCATCCATTTGATTATTTCTTGGTCTCTACCCTTTTTGGTGTGCTTGCTTCTTTGTTCTAGAGTTTTCAGGTGTACTGCTAAGTTGTTAATATAAGATCTCTCCAATGGTTTTAAGAAGCCTCTTATTGCTATGAACTTTCCTCTTAGCACATGCAAAACATTCTTTTCATTGAATTATTGGAAACCATCCATATCTTTATTTCTGCTTGACCTGTTTTTCATTCAGTAGAAAGCTGTTCAGTTTCTATGCGTTGGTAAGCTTTGTGTTGATTCTGTTGTTGGTGGTGTCTCGATTTAACTCTTGATGGTCTGATAGGGTAAAGTCAATTATTTCAATTTTCTTGTATCTGTTAAGACTTGCTTTGTGTCTAAGAATGTGGTCAATTTTTGAAGAAAGTTCAATGAGGTACTGAGAAAAAGGGGATGTTTTATGTTTTAGGGTAAAATAAATGTTCTGTAAATATGTTAGGTCCATTTGGTTTATAACACCTGTCAGCTCCAGTATTTCTGTGTTTAATTTTTGTCTGGATAGCTTGTCCATTGCTAAGGCTGCTGTATTGATTTCTCCCACTTTCAGTGTGTGAGGGGTGATCAATATGTGATTACACACAGTAGTATCTCTTTTACAAACTTGGGTATGGCTTACCAGGTAAAGTTCCCAGCATCTATCTCCCGTGACTCCATGGCTTCTCTCTGACTCCACCCTTCTTTCTCCCAGCATTCAGTTTAGTTTTCCTGCCTAGCTAAGTTTTGTTCTGCTATAGGTCTAAAGAAGTTTCTTTATTCATCAATGGTAATCACAACATACAGAGTGAAATCCCACATCAGTGGAGATTTCCTTTGCTGAGTATGCACTGCTCTTCCCCGTGTCTTTTGATTAGTTTGGTTTGAAGTCAATTTTGTTAGATAATAAAATGGGTCCCCTGCTTGCTCTTAAGTCCATTTGCTTGGAAAATCTTTTTTCAAGCCTTTATCCCAAGGCAATGTCTATCCTTGGTGTTAAGGTATGTTTCTTGTATATAGCAGAAGGATGAATACTGTTTTAGCAACCATTTGTTAGACTATCCTTTTATTGGGAGATTGAAGCCATTAATATTAAAAAGATATCAATGATTCCTGCTATTTTGTTGTCATTGGTGGTGGTGGTGATGATGGTTGTGGTGTGGTGTGTGTGCATATGTGTGTGTGTGCTTCCCTTCTTTTTGTTTTCCTGGTATGAGATTATTACTTCCTGTCTTTTCATATGTGTAGTTAGCCTCTCTATGTTGGATTTTTCTTTCTAGCACCTTCTTTAGCACTAGATTTATATATAGATATTTCTTAAATTTTACTGTATCATTGAATATCTTGCTCGCTGCATCTATGGTGATTGAAAGTTTTGCTAGGTATAGTAGTCTGGTCACCTACAGTCTGAAGTACATCTGTTCAGGTCTTTCTGGTTTTTAGAGTCTCTAATTCTAATAGGTCTACTTTTTTATGTTACTTTTTCTCTTTGCCTATAGCTTTTAATACTCATTTTTTATTCTGTAATGTTTTAATGTTTTCTTTATTATATAGTGAGTGGACTTTCTTTTCTGGTTCAATCTATTTGATGTTCTGTGTTCTTCTTGTACCTTTATAGGCATCTCCCTCAGGTTAAGGAATTTTTCTTTTTTGATTTTGTTGGAGACATTTTCACAGCCTTTGAGCTGGGTTTCTTCTCCTACCTCTATATTTTTACATTTGGTCTTTTCATTGTATCGCAATAACCTTAATGCTTTGTATCAGGAGTTTCTTGGGTTTGACTGTTCTTTGACAAATGTATTTATTTTTTCTATTGTATCTTCAGCACCTGAGATTCTTTCTTCTATCTCTTATGTTCTGTTGGTAAAGCTTGTTGCTATAATTCTCATTTGAATTCTTAATCTTTTTACTCCCAGAAATCCCTCAGTTTGTGTTTTCTTTATTATTTCTACTTCCATTTTTATGCCTTTCTTTCAACTATTTGTTGGTGTTTGCTTTGACTTTTGTAAGAGTTTTATTTCTTTCCTCCAATTGTTTGTGTTTTTCTGATTTCTTTAAGGGATTTGTTCATTTCCTCCTTAAGGATCTCTGTCATATTCATATAGTTGGTCTTATCATCTTTTTCTTGTGCTTCAGCTATCCTGGAATAGCAAAGATCTGCTGTGGTAGATAGCTGGGCTCTAGTGGAGGTATGTTGTCCTGGTTGTTATTGATTGCATATTTTCACTGGTGTCTAAACATCTAAGTTTGGAATGATTACATATCTAGGTAATGATTTCTGGATTCATCTTTGTTGAGTGCCTGCTTTGTTCCTTAGTTTCTGTTTCCTCTCTGGATTTTCAGAGAGTAAGATGTCTGTGTGTTGCCTGTTTTTCTGGCCTGCTCAGCTGATGTGCTCACAGGGGATGTCTGTTGGTGTTGGAGGCTGAGATTCTAGGATGAGTCAGAAGAACTAAGGCTAGAGGGAAATGTCTTTGTGATTCACTTGAAATGGAATCTGAGATGGAAGGGAGACCAGAGTCATTTCCAGCTACAGAGATAGAAATGATACTGGAGGAACTGGATCTCAGGAACAGGAGGATAGGTGTGGGTCTACCTTCTGTCTGCTTGCTGCCTATCTCCAAAATGTCTCTGTCAAACATTTCTTCGCTTACTCTCCTCCTCTTTCCTGCCCCCAACTTGCCTCCTGTACCCAGCCTGCCAAACACATTCCCTCAAGTTCCCATCTTTCCACCACCTACCCGGACCCCTGTTTATCCAGGAGATCTAGTTCCCCTTATCAGGGAGATTCATGCAGGTGGATAATAGTGTATGTGCAGTTACTCACAGAAACCTAGTAAACTCTTGATGTTTTTCCACCAATCATGTGCTTCACGATGATTGCTGTGATATATAGTGACCAACAAGAATCAAAGTTAATTCGCCTGTACTTAATTGATATTCTTTATATTTCCCTACCCTGTATCATTTACATAACTGTCTCTGTGCCTGATTATCAAGTCCAAAGATATTTCTAGACTGTTACCCAGAATGCAGCATCTTCTTCCACTCTATAACAAAACACCATTCTGTTATTTACATTCCATAAACTTCCCTAAATGCATTTATTTCCACAAAGGTGTAGTTACTTTTAAAACCCTTTATTTATTCTTCAGCCAGCTCAGTTGCAGAATATAATGCAACAAGAAAATTAGGTTGTTTCTAAGTGTATATGTTTGTTTAGATCATCACTTATTATATTCTTCATGTTAATATTTTATCATGTTGACTCTTGACATGGTAGAGAGCAGCAGAGTATTCCTCGGACATATTTCTTTGCTTGGGTATGCAATTAGATTTCCCTGCATATTTCATTGCAGTTGGATCCATTTCATACAGATCACATCTTGAACTTAAAATCATATCTCAAGGAATTCTAGCAAATGGAGTATGTATGGAGGCAGGAGTTTCAACTGTGCTCCACAGTAACCTATTTTCTACATTTTCAGTGTTATTTCCTTGAGAGGGATTTATGCAGACTGTATAACTCACAGGTAGTATTTGTTTAGGATCTACTGGTGTCACTGGCCATGTCTGCTACACTGCACATACTCTAACATGTTGAGTTCACTCACCAGCCATTTATCTTAAATAACTTCCGTGTTCATCATAATAAAAAGAGCAAAGTTAAAATAGATTTCCCAACGTCACACACCTACCAAATGGCTACCAACCTGTATTCCTTCTATTGCACCCAATAATTTTTTCCAAAGAAGTTTCTTTCCCTTTTCTATTTAATGTCCAAACCACACTATTGTGTCCTTAAAGTGAAAAGAGATACCTACACATCTTACTTGCATCATATTCTCCCATGAAGAAAATAAA
>NC_022021.1:15600017-15610585 GCF_000317375.1 Microtus ochrogaster
GTAGGATCAAAACCCAGTGCCATTGTTCTTGACTTCTCAGCAGTCCTCATTGTCCACTATGTTCAGCAAGTCCAGTTTTATCCCATGCTTTTTCAGACCCAGTCCAGCTGGCCTTGGTGAGAGCACCTGACTGCAACCTCAAGGTCCAAATCAGGAGCAGGAGGAGAGAGAGCACGAGCAAGGAACCCAGGACCGCGAAGGGTGCACCCACACACTGAGACAATGGGGATGTTTTATCGGGAACATAATAATTTAAATGTACTTTTTGCATCTGTGATTCACTTTCTAATGGACAACATCTGAGTAAGAAATAGTTATTAAAAGACAATCAGATATCTCAGATGATGCCAAAATCATTATCCCATTTTATATTCAAAAGACAAGCTATGCATCCCCCCTCATCCAATCAGAAAGAAAATGATGCAACAGTAGCCTTTTTTAATTGAGAAAGAAAATGACACTACCAAACTCTTTCCCAGAACCTTAAGGTCCTTGTCAACCACAAAGCCTAAATGTGGTTAAATGATCAGTGTGTGGGCACTGATTGACTACCAGCACACCAGATGACCAGTATGTGACCACTGTTTTGCCACCAAGATAAAGAAAAAATGTTCTCACAGAGCATGCCCTGAAGCTTCAAATCAATAATGTGGATGTGCTCAAGGTGTGGTTCTATAAGTGTATATATAATTCAACTATCCTGAAAGGTAAAACCAGCCAGACAGTCCCCCAATAAACACTGTCCCTCAACATCTGTGAGTCCAACAAAATACCCACGAACCCCACTGTGTCACCACTGCAGAAGCCACCTGGGCTGCTGCAACATACAATATATATGTTTTCTTTTCCTCAAGTATTTCCTCTTCTAAACAAATTTTTCACATTCTCACCTTCTGTGAACATCTATAAATTTTTTTATGAAGGGGAACAAAGACTTGGACCCAACGGGCCACTCTCCCAGCAAAACTCTCCATCTAAGATCAATTTTTTGTGATGCTAAAATAATCTGTAATAGACTGAGTGACTTAATGATAGACATCTACTTCTCACAATTACATAAGCTTGATGACCAAAATCAAAGTCTTTGCAGATCCATCATCTGGCCAAACCCCAAGTCCAGGATTGCAAATAGTCATGTGGTTTCCTCACATGAAAACGGGAGGAGAAAAAGCTTTCCCCTTTGTTATTAAGAGGACATTAAAAGATTAATGAGAACTATTCACGAGAGCTACACCCTTGCAACACAATTATCTCTCAGGTCATTTGACTATGAATTTTGATAGAACATACACATTAAGTCCATAAAATTCTATCCTGTGGTCCCTCAAAACTCACATTTATCTCAAATGTAAAATATATTTGTTTCATCCTAAGAACACAAAAGTCTTTATTTATCCTATAGTTTTGTTATAAAACAAACAAAAATAACTGCTGAGTTGATACTTATGTCTCACTGAAAAGTTACAAAAATATATTCTTGTCTCTATAGCAGTGGTTCTCAACCTTCCTAATGTTGCAACCCTTTAATACAGTTCCTCATGTTGTGGTGACCCCCAACCATAAAGTTATTGCATTGCTACTTCATAACTGTAGTTTTGCTACTGTTATGAATCATAATGCAAATATCTGATGTTCAGGATATCTGCTATATGACCCCAAGGGGGTCATGACCCACAGGTTGAGAACCACTCTTCTACAAATAAGCACATTTCTCCTGAAAAGATTTAACTTATGTTTTGCTCTGTATGTTTTAAATTGTGTTCTACAATTGAACAATTATCTTTGTTAGGCATGTTGGAGCATCCTTTGGGTATTTTCCCAGGAGTAGTATAACTGAGTCTTGAGATCAAATTCCAAATCTCTGAGAAACTGCCATATTGATTTCCATAGTAGCCGTATAAGTTTGTGCTCCCTCCAGCAATGGCCATTTGAAATGCCTCCTTTGAGAATTCTTTGTTTAGATATGTTACTTGTTTTTTAATTGGATTTATTTGGTTTTTATGTCAAATTTCTTGAGTTCTTTATACTTTTCAAATTTTAGTCCTTCAGATATAGAGTTGGTAAAAAGTGTTTCCTATTCTACAGGCGGCCATTCAGAAGATTCAAGTTTCATGAGGTCCTATTTATTAATTGTTGATTTGAATGCCTGTGCTATTGGTGTTCTGTTTAGAATGTTGCCTTTTGTGTCATTGAGTTTAAGGTTATTCCCACTTTCTTTTCTATGAGATTCAGTGTATGCAGATTTTTTGTTTGTTTGATTGATTGATCTCTTGGGTTTTTGTTTTATTTTGTTTTGTTTTGTTTGTTTGGTTGGTTGGTTGGTTGATTTTTTGAGACAGGGTTTCTCTGTGTAACAGCCCTAGTTCTTTTGGAACTTGCTTTGTAGACAAGGCTAGCCTCGAATTCACAGAGATATGCTGCCTCTGCCTATTGAGGGCTGGGATTAGAGGTGTGTGCCACCACTGCTAGGCCAGTGTATCTGGTTTTATGTTGAGGACTTTGATTCATTTGGACATGAGTTTTGTGCAAAATGATAGATATGGATTTATTTGCATTCTTCTACATGCTGACATCCAGTTAGACTAACATCATTTGTTGAAGATGCTTTTTTTCCCACTGTATATATCTGGTTTCTTTATCTAGAATCACGTGTTCCTAGGTGTGTGGATTTACTTCTGGGTCTTTGATTTGATTTCATTGATCCACCTGTCGTTTTTTATGCCACTACCAGGCAGTTTTTATTACTATAGCTCTGTAGGCGAGCTCAAAATAATGGATGGTTATTCTTTTGGAAATTCTTTTATTGTTTGGGATTGTTTTAGTTATCCTGGGGTTTTGTTTTTCCATTTGAAGTTGAATATTGTTCTTTCAAGACCTGTAAAGAATTGTGTAGAAATTTTGGTGGGGAACGCATTAAATCTGTAGAATGATTTTGGTAAAATTGCTGTTTTTATTATGTTAATACTACTGATTCATGAGCATGGGATGTTTTTCCATCTTCTGATATCTTGTTCAATTTCTTTCCTTGAAGACTTGAAGTTTTTGTCATACAAGTCTTTCACTTGCTTTGTTAGGTTAGTCCACAGTTGTGGCTGTTATGAAAGGTATTGTTTCTCTGATTTCTTTCACAGGCCATTTGTCTTTTGCATATAGGAGGGCTACTGAAATTTTTTTTGAGTTAATATTGCATCCATCCACTTAGCTGAAGGTGTTTATCAACTGTAGGCATTTCCTGGTATAATATTTGGGGTCTTTTATCTATACTATCTTATATGTGAATGGCGATGCTTTGACATCTTTGTTTCCAATTTGTATCTCTTTGATTTCCCTTAACTAAGTAGCCAAAATAGTATTTTTTTAAATTATCTGCAATTATCATTCTATAATCAAATAAGAATGAGGGAGTTTTTCCACCATCTTTTCTGTTATATTTTCCATCGGGAATAATTAAAACTTGTTTCACCCTAAAGAGCTCAGGAAAAGACACTAAAACCACAACCTCTAATTCAAAGATTCATTTTTTTTTTAAAAAGAGCTTTCTGTTAGTGTTAACCCATTCTTGGTAAGAACAGAACTGATTCCAGAAGAAAGTTCTTTAGTTATTGATGGGGCTGTCTTGTGTTCATTTGACTTCTTCTGCTTACTGAAGCATTCATTATTAATTCTTTTTTTTTTTTTTTGGTTTTTCCCAGAGATTCGCCTGCCTCTGCCTCCCGAGTGCTGGGATTAAAGGTGTACACCACTACCATCCGGACTGTCCATTATTAATTCTAAACCTCACAGCTTTTATATGGAGAAACAACCTGAAAGAAAAAACTCTATAGAGCTGGAGAGATGGCTCAACAGTTAAATACACTTGATGTTCTTCCAGAGTAACCAAGTTCACTTTTAGCACTGACACAGTATCTTCCAGATACCTGAACCTCCAGCTCCAGAGTCTGCAATACCCTCTTCTGGCCTCCATGGGCATCAGCCATACACATGGTAGACAGAAATACACAAAGAAAAAATACTCATACATCTAAAAGAAATAAATCATTAAAAATATCCAGTATTTATAGGCCAAAAGTTACCTATATTTTAAAATTTTTGAGATTATAATTAAATCGTTTCCATCATTACTTTCTCTTTTCAATCCTCCCTCACCCCACATGTATCCCTCTTTCAAATGTTGGCCTTTTTTTTCTTTGATACAAACACACACATATTATACAATAAAGTACTATAGTATATTATATGCATATATACACACATATGTATATCTTGCTCAATTCACAAAATGTTACTTGTATATATATGATTTCAGGGCTGCTGACTATTTGTTATTTAATAACCAATTGATATACTTTTCCCTAAGGAAGATTATTTCTCATACTCTCAGTATTTCTTAGTTGCCTGAAGTTCTTTGTCTAGGGCTGAGATCTTGTGGGTTCCATCCATTTTAGCATGTGTGTTGGCTAGTTTTATGTCAACTTAGCACAAGCTAGAGTAGTTGAAGAGAAGAAGCCTGTGTTAATAAAATGCCTTCATAAGACTGGGCTATAGACAAGCCTGTAGAACATTTTCTTCGTGACTGATGTGGGAGGGCCTGGCTCATTATGGGCAGGGTCACCACTGGGCAGGTGGTCTCGGTTTCTGTAAGCCTGAGATCAAGCCATGAAGAACAAGCCAGTGAGAAGCTCTGTGTCAACTCATGTTCCAGGTTGCAGCCCTGCTTGAGCTCATGTTCTGATCTCCTTTAGTAATGGTCTATGATGTGGACATACAAATTCTCTTCTTCCTAACTTGCCTTTGGTCATGGTGTTTCAGCAATAGAAACCCTAACTAAGATAGCATGTACATGGGTGTGGTCCTCATTCAGGTCTTGTTCAGATGACCATGTTGGTGAAATTTTAGGAATGTGTCTTCCCTAACAATTCTAGGAGACATGACCTCACAGCAGACTTCCTGTTCCTCTGACTCTTACAAGCTTTCCTTCCTCTCTTCTATGATGACCCCTGAGCCTTAGTTATAGGATTTGTGTTGCAGATGTGTCAGCTGGGGGTAAGCACTCCATGGTCAGTTGTTCTCTGCCTTTTGATCAGTTGTGGGTTTTTGTAATGGTCTCTACATCTTTTAAAAAGAGAAATGTCCTTGACGGAAGTAATAACTATACTATCTGAAGGTATAAGGACAAATATTTAGAATGGATTAGGATAATGCTGGTTTACTAAACTGGTGGTTATATGTTCTCCAAAAATCCATGGTTTCATTAGTCCCAGGTTTCCATGACCAGGCATGAGTTCCCTCTTTTTGGGAAAGTCTTACCTTCAATTTAAAAGCTATTGGTTATTGCCAGTGAATACATGCCACATCACTTCTAGGGCTGTTATACCATGCTCGTAGATGTCATATTTCAAAGGACTCATAGCTGGGTAGGACTTTGATTACTTCCTTCTTCTGGAAGCATGCATGCCACCTTCTGAAAGCTAGTCCTCAGAGAGGAAGCTCTCAGGTTAGATCCAACTTGGTCCTCCGAGTCCTGCGTCCAATGGTGTCTTCAGTAATAGAGACTAACCTTCCACCTCCAGAACAAGGGGCAACCAAGGGTAAGAGCAATAGCTTATAATATTTTGAAAGTCGCTTGGAGAACCCTGACTAATGACTCAAATGATGACAGTTTATACCTGGTGCTGGGTTGTTGTTAGATAGTCTATGGCTCTTGGGAGATGCACTGTCAGCTCAGATGGGAAATTTTCATTTAAACAATAGTTGTTTATGTATTTACATGTATTGTAATTATTTTAGGCAAATAAATAATGGATTTCTTGTGACTTTTTCAGGCTTTCTTGATGTTATTTTCATCCTTCGTCTATATTTACCTTCTTCCTCATTCCTAAGCAAAGCGCATCCATTTTCCCCATGGCCCCCTTCAGATAACATGTCTGCTGTTCTTCCCTCTGTATTCCCCTCTCCCCGCCCCTTACAATGTTCCCTCTGTACTCTCCTGGTTTCTGCTCTTGTACTCATACTCCATTTTAAAAGAAACTTATAAACTCTTACTGTCTACTGACATTTTAAAGATACAGTGGAGATTTTTTTCTTGTGTATATTGAATGACAGTTCCTAAAATAATATTCCCTTTATAATAGGAAGTTTTTAAGGATGAATACTCTCATTTATAAATCATATATACCTTTATCTACAAGAGCATCAGCAACACACACACACACAATGTGCAACACTGAGCCCATACTGAGTGGTGGTTCAACAAAACAGTAATTCCCATGTCCTGTCAGAGGTTAGTGCTGTTTCAGAAGATTCATATTATTTTATAATACAAATGTGCATAAAAACTTTTGTGGAAGATAAGTGTGTATCAAGATGATCAACCCCAAATCACCAACCTTCTGACATCCTAGCTAGATGTCTCAGTAAGTCTCTTTGACTCGTCTCTCCTTGTTGTCACTTTCAGACTGACCACTTTGTTTAAGACAAGAGAAGTTTTCTCAATTTGTTCTTGTGTCAATGTTAGCTTAAGATGGTTTCCAAATATAAACCAGAGTGAGCCCTGTGGTAGGAAAAACTACGCTCAAAAATAATGGCGAGTTATGGATTATTTGATATATTTCTCCCTCTTCTCTGGTTCCAGCAGTTTGAGGAGGACTTGCCCTTCTCTTGCTGTGACTAGAGCCATGGCTGAGTTTCAGTCTAGAACCTATCTGACCACAGTGCTAATTTAGGAATGGTTCTCAGAATTCAAACTGATCTGAAGATTCTGAAAGGAAATGGAGTAAAGGCTGCCCGGACTGAAAAGAAATGAGGAAAATGCAGAGTTAGAATGCCTAGAATGAGAAATAGGATGCCAATGAAACCATTTTTATGATTTATTCGATCAGTCATTGGTACCTCTGGAATTGTGAGCTATGTTTAATTTTGATTAAAGTAAGATAGATTCTTTTTAACCCATTAGATATCACATAAAAGATCCTAACTCCTTGGTTTATTTTCTTAATTTAAAAATTTTTAATTTTAAAATTTTAATTTTTAAAATCACCAGAAAATCAATGATAAATGAAGTAGGTTTTATAAACCAGCCCAAATGATTTCTGTCATTCCTTCATCCTGCTAGTTCTATGGTTGGTGGTTTTCCACAAGTTAATGGCCCCCTTTAGCAGAACATGCGGGGTAGAGGACAAAGTACTATGGAGACATTATTCATTCAAGTTGGTAATTAATGTGGTTGAAAGGTGGCAGAATTGACTTCATACACAAGAAAATAAGAATGATAGTGATTTCTCTTTTTCATTCTCTCTTTCTTCCTTTAGTTCTTTCTTTCTCTCTCTTTAATGTCCTTCTAAACACTGATGTCAGAGCATCATACATGAAACTTCTGAGCTACATTTGGCATCCCAGGCCATCATTTCCATCTTCAAAACTGTAATTAAAATAAAAACAAAAATATGCCATAAACACAATGGATGTCAAACTATTATAACTGAATAAAAATCAATGTGTGGTATACCACATAAAGAAAAAAATAAACATCAGCTTTTTTTTTCTGGGCTGGGAACTGAACTCAGACCTTGACATTTTCCAGGCAAACAATATACCAATCAGTTATATCTACAGTCTTCCAATTTTTTGAGCTATTTTTTTCTCTTTGAAAGAGAAAATGGGTGTTGTCTTCCTAGTTGACATTTCAAGTAGGTCAAGGCAGTGGTCCTAATTACTATTTTCTAAGAGCCTGTGTTTATACTGAAACATACTCTGATGGGTATCCTGTTTGTTTGTCTTAATTTAAAGGTAATTTACAGCCCATAAAAGGTAGGAGATTAATGATCCCAGAAATTGAAATCGGTTCCCTATTCACAAACTACAGACAGTGTAATCTAGGAATGTTCATGTTTCCAAACTAGTTTGTCTCACCAGTAAGAATGCATTTGTAATCCATAATGATTTAGTCATTGCCTTTTCTCTGGAGATTGTCCACAAGGGTGCTAATTGTGTTGATGAGCCTTGTTATGTTCACGTGGAGAGTTATTTTGAGTTTCCACATCATTTTGTGTAATTTAACTGCTGGCAAGTATGATGACTTTTGCCACTGGCAACACTACGATTTTTGGACAGTGAGACTTTATAGCCCATCCCACAATCCCTGATGGCCCTTCTCTCCTGCTTTCCAACATAAAGCCAGGATTATTTTACATTGAACTCTAAAGACCATTTGATGTGTTCACTGATTAATGCCTCCAATAGAGTGCTGCAGTGGTGTTGGATAATGCAGAAAAGACTACAAGTCAGTTGATACTTTCATAACTCCTGGACTTCACATTTTAAAGATTACAATAATTTCCCTAGCCAAAGATTTTTAGAAATTTTTCACATATGAGCTACATAGAACCATTTTTGATGACTCCAAAAAGCAGACACCTGAATGAGGAAAAAAATGTGCAAAAGAGAATGAACAGGCATTCACTAAAGAAATAATAGAAAAGCTTAACAAGATGTGAGCAAGGAGCAGCAGCAGCAGCAAGAAGTGGAGGCACTAACAGCACTGGCAAAACATTTCCCCTCTCGTCCCTGAAGACTGAAAAGAGCAATGATACGTAGTCATAATGTTAACAGCAATACACTGTACTTAGACAGGAGACACAAAGTTTCTTTAGTAGAATGTAGTAGTGTTTATAAAAATCATTCTTCTAAGAATAGTTTTCACTTTCAGAAATTTATTCAAAGGAAGCAATTGAAAGTTGTGTAAAAGAGAAAGGAAGCTGTTGGAGAAGAGTTCCCAGCAACGGTGAGTTACATGCAGGAAGCTGTATCCTGATCTCTTTGTTTCCTTCACCCTCATCTCTGCTGCGTTAAAGAGCATGTCTGGCATCTTACATGGATTCAATATACATTTAATTGATTATTGACAGTCTCAAAACGTACCTTACCTTGCTATCATTAAGGCATTGGATAAAACAATCTATTCTACAGTTTTTCAATAGAATGCTTAGCACTGTATGAAATAACAGTGCCTATCTGTATTTTATTGGCATGGGGTGACTTTTACAATAAATTAAATATCAAATTAGAGAACAGTGTGATTCTAATTTTGAAAATAAGAATCATAAAAATGTTTCCAGAATGCAATCTATACTCTAAAGTTTTGAATGTGTTGTATATTAGTCAGATGAAATTCAATGGCTTTTATGTAATTATATTTTCAGATAATCCTACAAAAGTTATATATTGCTGATATAATTAAAACAAAATACTTGGATTTTACAACACTATAAGATATGGAAAGTTTCTCTGAGGATAACAATAACAGAAAAATGAAGGAAAAAATTAGTTAATTAAAAGTTAACTTCTCCTATATATCCTACTGTCTTAGTTAGGGTAAAACACCATCACCCAAAGCAACCTGGGAAGAAAGGGGTTCGTTTCAGCTTACGTGTCCCTATCACAGTACATAATGAAGGGTAGTCAGGGCAGGAACTCAGGGCAGGCACCAGGAGACATCAACTGCAACAGAGGCCATAAAAGAATGCTTGCTCCGTAGCCTCTGGAAGGCCAGCTTTTCATGATTTGTCATCCTGCGTTCTACTATAGGACCACCAATCCATGACTTCCACTACCCACATCAATCATCAATCAAGAAAACGCTTTCCTATAGGCCAAGCTGCTGGAGCCATTTTCACAATTAAGTTTCCCTCTTCCCAAAACATTCTAGCTTGTGTCAAGTAGACACAAAACTAACCGGTATAGCCCCACCATTAGCTACAACTTTCGTTTTGAGAGTACATTTAAATAAGAAGAGATATTTTGGTGTGTGATTGTTTATGCCTTTAATCCCAGCACTTGGGAGACAGAGACAAGCAGGTCTCTGAGTTCAAGACCAGCCTAGTTCAGCCTGGATAATAGAGACAGTTCCAGGACAGACAAGGCTACACTGAGAAAACATGTCTTGAAAAGCCAAAGGTGGAGGGCGTGCATAAAGATAAAGAAAAGCCATTGTCATTTATCACTACCTAATCAAATGTTCACAAGAGCTGAGATGTGCAACATTTATGGAATTTTCTTCAGAATAGCAGGGAGCTGGAAAGATCTAGGAAAATTGAGTGAAATAGAGTTAGATGTGAGGAGATCATTGTTAAAGCTGGTGGTGAATGAATGGAATTTGTATGAGTTCTTTCAGCTTTTGCTCATGAATTAAGTTTACATGAAGTAAAATTTTTAATACCATATACAAAAATGACATAGAAACCATGTTAAGAGGGAAGCATTAGCAAACTGAATAATGACAAATTAAGCTAATTTTTTAGTGTATAATGTAAATCAATTTCAAATTAAATTAATGAAGTAATTGAGTACACAATTCACTAGAGAAAAGAAAAATATTATGACAATAAACATATAAAAATAATTTATATGTAAATAGTTTTGAAATTATTTAAATGAGATAAAATTTCTGAATTACTAGTACTTCTTAGAAATTTTTTTTTTATTCTTAATTTTTTTTTAATTAAGAAAGAAAAAAAAATTTTCCGCCTCCTCCCAGCCTCCCACTCCTCCCACTCTCCCCCCCTAACGTCCCC
>NC_022021.1:15613749-15614951 GCF_000317375.1 Microtus ochrogaster
ACTGTAGCTTCATAAAAGGAATTTGGCAATGACTCTTCTGTTTCTATATTGTGAAATACCTTAAGGAGTATAGGTATAAGCTCTTCTTGGAAGTTCTGGTAGAATTCCGCATTGAAACCATCTGGTCCTGGGCTTTTTTTGGTAGGGAGGTTTTTAAAATTTTTTAAATTTTTTAAAAAAATCTAATCATGGCTCAAGTAAAGTGGCTTTGAGAAGAATGTGGATTTCCAAACATTTACATTTTTAAAAATCTTAAAGTTTTGTTTCTCCTTATACTAAGCAATTTATTTCTACAAATTCAAACTATAAAAATAGTCACGATGGCGCACAAGAACTTACTCAGAAAACTTTACAAATGATATACTAATAAGGAGAGGAGTGCTCTAAAAATCTCAACATGGGATCTTTAAGTCACTATTGTGGATTCAGCAAGTAAACTTTCTTCAGACTTTGGTCCTTTGGAGTTGATGGTGGACCATAGATATTGATGTCATGGGGTATGTTGGTAATTTCCCTTAATACTGAGCACACCGAACATTTGGGATTGGGAGAAATGAGTGATAAAGTAGCAAGAAACTGTGTTGATTCTGTTTTTAAATTCATTAATTTTATATGGCTTTGTGTACACAGATGTTTTCCCGGAGGTGCGAGGGTGTGTAAATGCACGTGCAAGTGTGTGGTATCTGCCACAGCTGAATTCCTCTGTACTCACCGAGACAGGATCTCTCAGCTAACCAAGAGCAGGCCTATTCAGAGAGCCTGGCTACCCTGACCACACAGCTTATCCCAGAGACCCTTGTGTCCACCTAGGCATCACTATGATTGCAGGTGGACCACCTCATGAGCCCAGCTGTTGTGTGAGCTCTGGGGTTGCCATCGTGTTCCTAATGGGGTTGCCATCATGTTCCTAATGATCACACAGCAAGTGTGTTATCTCAGAAGCATCTCCAGGGCCCCTACTTTTATATTTATGGTAATAAACATGCAAAGTAATTGTAAAAAGTAAAGCAATATTTGCATGAATGTCAAAAATAAGAGAGGATTTTTAAGACATGTTTCTTTGGATTGCTTAATGTAGTAATAGGAGCGGCGGGGCTGCATCCCCAGAACCCTGGCCGCACCCCGGCCGCCTCCGGCTAGCTTTACCCGAAATAATTACACGGACACTGTATTCTTTTAAATACTGCTTGGCCCATTCTCTT
>NC_022021.1:15616181-15642882 GCF_000317375.1 Microtus ochrogaster
TCTGCTCCTCCCACTTACGTTCTAACCTATCAGGTCAAGCAGCTTCTTTATTAAATCAACCAATGACCTTCCTCCATCAGCTTAAAGCCAGACTCTTAGCAGCTAAGGTTTTTATTTAGCATCTCTATATGAGGAAATATCTTGAAAACAATGGTAGTGTTTCTGATATCTGTCCGTGTAATTGCTGGGAGCTCACACTAAGATTGGCAGACACACATTCTGTGGATGGTTTCTACAGGAATTTCAAACATGACTCCTGTTGATGTAATACATGCTATATTTTCAAGGCACTCTGTTAAAACATGTGTGGCTGTCTTAAATATAAACAGGCATTTTCCATCATGAAACATGCACTAATTTTATCAACAGTGAAAGACATGTGTCAACTCTGTTCATATCTACATTAATATTGATGGAGTTTCAGCTGCACCAAAGAATGCTTAGTATTGGAGATATAGCAGTTAGCCAATGGTCCCATACTTAGAAATTTAGACAAGTTCCTGATGAAGAATATTAAATATAACAGGTAAAATTGTTAATCACCTGAATGCTAACAGTTAAACTGTTCACAAAGGTGAAGCCTGTAGGAATGACCGTATTTCCTTTACGTGTCATATAACCACATTAGAGTCGGGGGGGCACATACAACAATAATCTCATAAATTTAGAATGGAGCAAAGATTTTCTTACTGCCTCATGATATATCAACTGTCCCACTGTCACAGTGTAAGGCATTGTTCACATGTTTGTGGTGGTGCTAGTCCAAAGAAACCTCTGTCTGCCAGTCCCAAGAGAATAGAGCCAGCATAACCCATACAGAAATTAGATAATGATGAAGAATGACTGTCCTACTGGTTTGCATACACAGTACTTTCTATTATTATTTTATGTATCTACTTATGAAAAACATTCACTGTGGACCATATTATATATTTACTGGCAATAACCTCACATATTTACTGACTGACTTGATTGCTTCAAGTCAAGTGATTGGCCTATCGTATCTAGGCTGTGAAAGTAGACTATTATGTTTGCACAATGATGCAATTGCCTAATGACATATTTCTCAAAATGTATTCCTGTTGTTAAGTGATGCATGACTGTTATATTAAAATCTGGCAAAATTAGTGAAGGTATTTTCTATCTTAATGCTTCAAATGATAATGCTGACCAGCCATATTAAATAAGAGGATGATAATACTCTTTTACACCACACAAACAACAATAGGGAGAAAGAACATTATAGTTGAAATGGTAAACCATGAATTAGTCTTCCTTGGTGCTGGCTACCTGAGAAGCCAACTACTAAAGCGGAATGCCTTGCAGAAGGTAGTCACTGCTAGATGCTGATTTGGCCAAATAAGCCATGATCTATAATTTATCCAAGTGACAAGCAGTTTGAGCAATCTCTGATTCAATTTCCAATTGAATTGTTTGGGGAACAAAGGGTAAATGACACATGAAGGAATCCATAAGTGACACAAACCTGGGAGCTGTAAATGCAATGAGAGGAAGAAATAGTACAGAGGTATGGAGGGGCAGCACACATTTGTAAGTGAGGCTCTGCTGGGGAAAACAGAACACACAAGTTGACTAAGGTCTACTTGGTCCACCAACTGTACCTGAGGGTCCTCTGACTGCATGCATACGTTTGCAGGTTTGTTATTACTTTGTATGTAATTTCATGATCAAGTCACTGATTTTTCTTATTATTCTTATTTAGCGCTTATAGGGATTAATGGATTTCACTTGTGCAATAGGGCTGGGGGAATATAATCATTAATAAGCAACCAGGTAAGAGAGAGCTGGATAGCAACGCAATGCACACCATTAGGTTTTGTATCTTAAAAATCCTACCATAGTGATTACTTGCAGGGGCACCATCAGAACGTAGAGAAAATACCAAACAGCTACAGTTCTCTCAAATCTTTCATTTTCTTTTAACCTAATTTGCTGACAAAATATTGCTTCCTCAAATGATTGTTGGCAGAGACCTCTTGTTCATTTTCTGGACTGCCCAGACCCAAAATAATCACACAGAAACTATTATTTGCAATACTGTTTGGCCAACAGCTTAAATGTATTTCTAGCTATCTCTTACATTTAAATTAACCCATTTCTATCACTTTATATTTTACCATGAAACTCATCACTTACCAGCAAGGTTTGAGCACATCTGCCTCCTGCAGTGTCTACTTGGCATCTCCCTGACTCCACCTATTCTCTCCCCCTCTATCTGCTGGGAATTTCCACCTTGCCTTATTCTGCACTGCAATAGGCCCAAAGATGCTTCTTTATTAACCAATGGTATTCACGGAATATAGAGGAGAATCCCACATCAAATGATGACATTAAACTCTATAATCAGGTCGATTTGATTATTTTTTTAATCATACGGTACTCAGGGTAAGTCTGCCTTCATTCCTAAGGTCACTAGATTCCTTGCGCATAGTATTAGTTTATCTCACCAGTTGTGAATATGCTGCTTTCACAAATTATCAGAGGATTCAGAGTCAAACACTGTTTTCCAAAATGAGTATTCTCTATTAATGATTGACTTTTTCTAAACTAGTAATGTATGGATGTTTATTAATGTATTAATGTTTATTAAGAGCACACTGTTGTTTAAAGTAACATCAAATAGAAACTGCACTCATGCTATTTGCAATAACTCTCCCTTATCTGTAACATAACATTTGCTAGCTCTCTCTCTCTACAGAAATCTTCCTGCAGCCTCGTGGTGCTGAGTGTCCCCAAGGAGGCAGGCAGGCTCCTTCCTTTCTGCTCTGATAGGCTATTGGGGCAGGGGAGTCTAAGTCTGTCTTCTGCCTGGCACTTGCCACCCAGAACTCCACTTGTCTCTTTTGTACTCTGACAGGTGGTGTCACAAAATTTCTCACCTCCTAACTCTTTCTTCTTTCTCTCCTGGAGAGGCAGGGAAATCCCATTTTTTTTCCCATGGGGATTCATAGAATATTGGAGGCAAGAAATAGATACATGTGTGCCATACTTATTAATAAGTGATTGCTTGTGAATTTTCCTTTCCAGTATTCACCCAGACTCCCCCCATTTGGCATTAATCTCACCTACTAATACAATACACCATGCTTCAAACAAGTCTCAGTTCAGATAAATCTACCAAAATTGACTTGTATCTGAGTACTCAGAAGTATAAGTAAGGTAGTGCTAGTAAATTTTGACAATGTGTACTGGGATTTTATTTTAATTAAAAGTAAGCAAGTCTTTTAATAGCAGTTAAGGTAACATATTGCATTATCGACAAATAAAAATCATTTCTTTATGCATAGAAAAAAAGATTTAAAAAATGCTATGTCAATTTCTAATTATAAAACAGAATTAATTAAGCAGGTTTTATCCCATGCTTTTTCAGACCCAGGCCAGCTGGCCTTAGTGGGTTCCCGATAGAACATCCCCATTGTCTCAGTGTGTGGGTGCACCCCTCGCGGTCCTGAGCTCCTTGCTCGTGCACTCTCTCCTTCTGCTCCTGATTTGGACCTTTAGATTTCAGTCCGGTGCTCCAATGTGGGTCTCTGTCTCTGTCTCCTTTCATCGCCTGATGAAGATAAAACCGGACTTGCTGAACATAGCGGACAATGAGGACTACTGAGAACTCAAAAATGGCAATGGGTTTTTGATCCTACTGCACGTACTGGCTTTGGGGGAGCCTAGGCAGTTTGGATGCTCACCTTACTAGACCTGGATGGAGATGGGTGGTCCTTGGACTTCCCACAGGTCAGGGAACCCTGATTGCTCTTCGAGCTGATGAGGGAGGGGGACTTGATCGGGAGAGGGGGAGGGAAATAGGAGGTGGTGGCGGGGAGGAGGAAGAAATCTTTAATAAATAAATAAATTAAATTAAAAAATGAAAAAGAAAAAAAGAATTAATTAAGCAGAAATGGGAATGCATTTTCTGTTTTATTAATAGAATCTATAAAAACCTACAGCTACTATAATTCTACCATCTATCTGTCTATCCATCCATCCATTTATCCATCCATCTGTCTGTCTGTCTATTTATTCTTTTCTCATATATTACATCCTGACCACAATTTTCTTTCCTCTCCTTCTCTCCTGCCACCTCACCTCTTCCCAGATCCTCTCTTCCTTCATTTCCCTTCAGAAAAGTGCAGGCCTTCCAAGGATATAAAACAAACTTGGTAAAATGGATTAATAAAAATGCTGCAGATCCCCGGTGGCAGCAGGGAGCAAAACTGCTGCAGGTCCCCAAGCAGTGTCAGTAGACCATGTGGAGGCAGGCAGCAGACCCTGAGAGCAGCCAGTCCCAGGAAGGGATGACTGCAGGTCCCCGAGTGGTGACTGGTCCTGGGCAGGGAGACACGTGGCAAGAGACAGAGACATGGATAGGCACGCCATGCAGAGTGAGGTTGGATATTTATTCAGTGGGTTATGGAGGGGCAAGAGAGACAGGGAGAAGAGCAGAAACAGAGAGAAAGAGAGAGGCAGAGAGACAGAGAAAGAGAGAAGTGAGAGACAGAAGGGGTAAGGGGAGAAGTGGGAAGAGGCAGAAGATGCCTCTTCAAGAGGGAAACAGAAAAGAGGAGGAACTCAGGCTCGAAGCTAAAGATCAGCCTGTCTCAGCAGATGGGGTGGGGAAGGGAGTGGGTGTGACTTGTCTCTTAAAGAAACAGAACAGATCATTACTTTCCCATAACTTTTTTTATAATAAAAAGGCAGGAGGTTAGTCACCACAGGTTAAAAGAATTAGGATGGCAGATTCTCAAGACTTCTTCCTGCTTATTTGTGGGTTTTGTCTTTGGGGGTTTCCACGACCCTGACTCTTTTGATTTCATTTGGGACCCCTTTTCTCCTACTGAGTTGTCTTGCCCAGCGTTAATATGTGGAGAGGTTTCTAAACACCCTACAGGAGCAAAGAGACTAGCTCTGCCAGTATGTGACCAGCACCCTTCCTTCTCAGATACCCCCAAAGACAAAGCCCACAAATAAGCAGGAAGAAGTCTACAGCAATACTGACGAATATCTTGCATATCACCATAGAACCTTCATCTGCTGATGGATGGAGATAGAGACAGAGACCCACACTGGAACACTGGACTGAGCTCCCAAGGTCCCAATGAGGAGGAGAAGGAGGGAGAAGATGAGCAAGGAAGTCAGGACTACGAGGGGTGCACCCACCCACTGAGACAGTGGGGCTGATCTATTGAGACCTCACCAAGGCCAGCTGGACTATGACTGAAAAAGCATGGGATAAAACCAGACTCTCTGAACATGACAAAAAATGAGGGCTGATGAGAAGCCAAGGGCAATGGCACGGGGTTTTGATCCTACTTCATGTTCTGGCTTTGTGGGAGCTTAGCCAGTTTGGATGTTCACCTTCCTAGACATGGATGGAGTGGGGAGGACCTTGGACTTTCCACAGGGCAGGGAACCCTGACTGCTCTTTGGACTGGAGAGGGAGGGGGAGAGGAGTGAGAGGAGAGGGAGAAGGGTGGGAGGAGGGGGAGGGAAATGGGAGGCTGGGAGGAGGGGGAAACTTTTTTTTTCCTTTTCTCAATAAAATAAAAGAAAAAGAAAAAAATCTGACTTCTCAGTTTAGGCTCAGTGGATAAGAGCACTGGCTGCTCTTCCAAAGGTCCTGAGTTCAATTCCCAGCAACCACATGGTGGCTCACAACCATCTGTAATGAGATTTGGCTTCCTCCTCTGGCCTGCGGCCATACCTGGAGGCAGAATGTTGTATACATAATAAATAATAAATAAAATCTTTAAAAAAAAAGAGTCAGGGACAACCCCTGCTTCCACTGTTAGGAATCCCACAAGAACACCAAGCTACACAATCATAACACATATGCAGAATACCTTGCACAAACCCATGCAGGGTCCCTGATTGTTGGTTCAATCTCTCTGAGTGCCTGTGAGCCCTGGTTAGCTGATTATGTGGGTTTTCTTGTGGTATCCTTGACTTCTTTGGCCCCTACGATCCTCCTTTCCCTCATCTCAACAATTCTGAGAGCTCTGATAAATTTTTGGCTGTAGGTCTCTCCATCTGTTCCCATCAGTTGCTGGATGAAGCCTCCCTGATGATAACTATGTTGGCTCTAAGTTATGTTCTGGGATGTTAAAGAACAGATGTAGGATGGAGGCTTGACTTGCAAAATTTTCCATTTTGTGATATAAACACTACCATCCCAGCTAAATTTAAATTTCCAATAAAGTGGTTGCACAAGTTTGCATTCCTACCAGCAATGGATGAGGGTACCCCTTTCTCCACAACCTCTCCAGCAAAGGCTATCATTGGTGTTTTGGATTTTAGCCATTCTGACAGGTGTAAGATGGTATCTTAAAGTTGTCCTGATTTGCATTTCCCTGATTGCTAAGGAAGTTGATTGCTCTTTGGGCTGACAAGGGAGGGGGACTTGATTGGGGGATGGGGAGGTAAATGGGAGGCGGTGGAGGGGAAGAGACAGAAATCTTTAATAAATAAATAAATTTTAAAAAAAAGCAAAAAAAATTCCAATAAGATGTGACAGGATAAGGAATTGGAAAGAGGTAATAGTAGTTGGCTCGGGTGAGACAATATGAGCAAATTTCACCACACATTCAACACTGAACTCAGTAGACACAAGCATAAAAATGTATTGAACAGCATGAAACGGGCTTTAGAACCAATAATTTATTTCACCCCTAAGTTTTAGGAAATCCCTGATGTGGGAGTCCCCTCTGTGTGCTGT
Organism: Microtus ochrogaster; assembly: GCF_000317375.1. Lineage (NCBI taxonomy): Eukaryota > Metazoa > Chordata > Mammalia > Rodentia > Cricetidae > Microtus > Microtus ochrogaster. Next base: position 15,622,912 of record NC_022021.1, read on the forward strand.
GATTACCATTAATGAATAAAGAAACTGCTTTGGACATATAGCAGGGCAAAACTTAGGTAGGCAGGGAAAACTAGGCTGAATGCTGGGAGAAAGAAGGGAGGAGTCAGAGAGAACCCATGGAGCCACCGGAAACAGATGTTGAGAACTTTTGTCAGTAAGCCACAGCCATGTGGCCATACACAGATGAACAGAAACGGGTTAAATTAATATGTACAAGTTAGCCAATAAGAAGCTAGAGCTAATGGGCCAAGAAGGTTATTTAATTAGCATAGTTTCCGTGTGATTATTTTGGTGCTGAGCATCCGGGAACCAACAAGCGGCTCTCTCCTTACTACAAATCCCTCTTCAGTTATTTGCTCCCTGCAAAGGGTATGAATTATCTGATTACCTAATTACATAGTCTGGGTATTTTATCAAGTATGTGCCTTTACACTAAATCCATCAACTTTCAACATGAGAGCACTAAAGACTATGTAGCTTTATCCTCACATGATACCATTGCTAATATTATTTTAAACTACAAAATAGTTGAAATATATACATGCCACAACAATCCAAGTGAAAGGTAGCAGACAAATTATTTATGTGTGATGTAGGAGGGTTATCTGTCTATGTGTTACTTTTATTGGTTAATAAAGAAACTGCCTTGACCTTTTGATAGGCCAGCCCTTAGGTGGGCAGAGTAGACAGAACAGAATTCTGGGAGGAAGAAAGCAGAGTCAGGCAGATCCCATACTTCTCCTATCCAAGACTGACGGTGGTTAGAATCTTCCTGCTAAGTCACCACTTTGTGGTGCCACACAGATTATTAGAAATGGGTTAATCAAGATGTGAGAGTTAGAAAGGAAGAGGCTAGAGCTAATGGGCCAGGCAGTGTTTAAATGAATACAATTTGTGTGTTATTATTTCAGATATAAAGCTAGCCGTGCAGGAGCTGGGAGGATGAAAAGCAGGCCCGCCGCTCCTTTTACAACATATGTGTCAGGGGAGGGAGAAGAGCTTTTTGTGTAATGCTTGTGACAGTCAATATTAGTAATATAATCATGCAGCCACACAAAATATTCCTTTAGCACTAATGAAGGAAGTCATTCAAAATCAACAATAATCATCATCAAAATCAAAATTACTGATACATGTGGTGTATAATGTATAAATTGAATCTACACAATACATATCTATCATATATATCATTTATCATAAAGACATGTTACAGAATACACCTAGAGACATGGCATGTCAGATGTCTCTTACATCCTTTGGAAAGTCAGAATTCTTTCACTGATTTTGAAAGAGTTAAACTGAATCAATTGATTCTCTTCATCTTTAGACATGGTTAGTTTATTTTCTATACTCAAAGTTAAAGCGCAGACAATAGAACACAGCTTTCTAATGTATATGCTTATTAGGAGGCAGAATGAAGCATTGCATCAAGAGCAAATGATGGAGCTGGAGAGATGGCCCTGTGAGTAAGTTGGCTTTTGTGCAAACAGCAAGGCCTGCACTCATGAAAACCTGAGTGTATATAGTTGTACTCACCTGGATTATGGAGCACAATCCTGTACCCCAGGATTGTAAGAGCAGGGCAGAAGAGGAAGATCACTAGGTTGGGCATTAGCTTAGCTTCAGGTTCAGTGTGAAATTATATATCAAACAATAAGAGAGACTGGTAGAGAAGCTCACCAAATGTTACACACATACACACACCACACATTCATACACACACACACTCCACACGTAAATGACATTTATTAATTCATTTACATGCTGTCTTTTCTGAAAAGAACAAGTTATACTAATAACCTGAAGAACAGAGAGTGAGTGCCATCTTGATCATCTGTTGCCAGTACCTAATGGTATAAAGGAGCTACCATCAGAAGACAGCTTCAGCTCAGACTGCTGGCCCCTGGACATACTTCTGTCAGCCTCTCCATGTGGCCTTGCTACTAGATCTCTCCACAATAGCATATCCCAGACAGCCACACTTCTCATACTGCAGCTTGGAGCTCTCAAAGTCAGTTTTGTTCAACAAAAGGAGAAAAGTTCTTTGGAATTTCCTTACAAAGACCAGAGATGATGGAAACTCAACTCTGTGTGTTTTCCTAGCTGAAGAAGCTCCAAGGAGGAGGGAAGTCAGTTCCATCTTATTTCCTTAGCATATTTAGCTCAAAGAATAACTAGAAGATAATAAATGAAATGTCTGGTGTGTGCCAAGAAATCACAATGACAAAATAACTACTAATCATTCCAAAACTGTTCTCACATCCCTCAGTAATATTCCCCCTTTGTCTTCCTCTCCAACTCCACACATCTACTGTCCTGCTTTCTATCAACATTAATTGCCTTAAATTCTTAGATTTTATAAATACCAAATCCTAAAAGATAGGTTCTTCTGTTTCTTTCTATGATGTTATTTTTGAGTTTGTACATATTGTGGGCTCAGCAGTTCTTCTATGCTACTTTGAAATAGGTAACCTTTATGGAGACTTCCCCAAACTGTTTGCTTTTTCAGACACTAGATGTATTTGAGTTATTGCTAATTATTGCTAGATCTTACTAATAAAGATGCTACAAGAACACAGAAACAAAACTTTCAACAGCTATACACATTTATTTTACTTATAATATATTATAGGTACCTATAATTTATATTTTACCTATAAGTGGATTAGCTGACCCTTATGCTATGTGCATATTTATCTTTTTAAGAAACAGTTCCTCTGTTTTCCTGAGTGGCAATACCATTTTATGTTGCCACCAAAATATTGCAGTTCTTGTATTTTTGTATTCTGAGTGGTACTTGCTGTGGTCAAATTTCCAGTAATAGTCATGCCGTAGTGTCTCATTCTTGTTATAGATTCATGTCCTTTGGATTAATATAGCCAGCCATTCTTGGATGTACTTTAATGTATCAATATAAACATTCTGATGAAATGTTTGCTTGAATCTTGTCTTGGTGGGGGATGTCTCTCTAAATGCTATGAATATGTTTTATTACCATTGGTTAATAAAGAAGCTAATCTGGCCAATAGCCAGGCAGAATAGAGCCAAGTAGGAAATCTAAACTGATTTACAAGAAGAAAAATGGCAGAGTCAGGAAGATGCCTGCAGCTGCCAGAGAAGCAAAATGTGAGGTAACAAGCCATGAACCTTGTAGCAAAACATAATAGAAATGGGTTAATTTAAATTACAAGAGCTAGTTAATAATAATTTGAACTAATAGACCAAAGAGTTTTTAATTAATATAAAGTCTCAGAATAGTTATTTGGGAACTGGTGGGGGGATGAGTGGGAGAGAAACTGGTCCAGTGGGAGCAGACAAGATAGAGAAAAGCTTCCAGCTATATTTGGTGCACAGGGTGGGGCTCTCTAGTTTCCACATAAGACCTTAGCGAAAGACAGCTTCCTGGTTGAGTTTCTCATGCAGGCCACAGTACAGAGACACCACAGCTTTCAGACTTGAGCATATCATGGTGGCTTCCTACTGTGGTACACAGAGGCATCTCCAAGCGTCAGAGCACTCTGCAGGGCAGATTTTTTTCTTTTGTTATATGGCAAAAAAGGTTTATGGGTAGCATGGTACAAACTGCTTGCTGGTGGCATAGACCCACTGCTACTCAGAGTTGGGGTGCTGAGCATGGATCCCAGAGCTGGCAGTGAGCCTACCTCTGCCATATTAGAAAGCTGAATGGGGCAGAGGCAATAGCCAAAGCTACTGCTTTGATCCTAGCCATGCCTACATTTTAAATTATTTTCTTGTCAGAAAATGATTACAAGTAGGCAATAAAGACAGATTTAGAACAATAAAATAACTTCTAAATGGGTCACAATGTATTTAAGAAATGTGTGTAAGCTTTAAAAAGAACAAGAATGGGTATACACAATTATAGAAATAAATAGTTAAAAAAAATAAAGAAGTCTTTAAAGAGATAGTAAAAGTAATATAAAAAGTCACATAAAGATGAGAAATAAACAGGGAGTTTGGATCCTGTGTAGTATTTTGTTGATTTTGAATTTTTTGGTTGCTGAAAAACAAAAGACAGCTGCTGAGAGGCATGAGATTAAAAGAGATACTTATGAAATATACCACCCTAAATATTTTTTAAAAATGCATTAATTTTAAAAGAAACGTAAAAAAAAACATATTTGTAAAATGGAACTTAAAAGGTGCATTGCTTTGGAGAAGTGGTTTTGCTTTTGTTTCCACAGGAAAAAAAGAGACTGTAGATTTGTTCCAGATTAAAATGGACCAGATTTGACCAAGGAAAACCTCCTGAAGCTTGACAGGTAATACCTATCAACATAGGTTCTACCTGGTTTTCCTAGGACTTGGTAATTATCCCAGATTTTCTCAGGTACCCTAAAGATACTTTGCCCACAGATAGAAGGAAACAGTTTAAAGAAAACATTCCCAAGGTATGGATGGCATTTGATTATTTGGTGGGTTATGAATGCTTGCTATATTTAAGGTAATATAAAAAATGTAGGCTAAAAAGACAACTGTTCATCTCAGATAATTTACAGTGCCATAGATTTAAGTTAAATTTGTTAATATATATGTTTCTGTTCTTGTTTAAAGGATTTTTATATATTGATACAAATTTAAGGTCAATTTTGTTATACTATATATGTATATATTTCTATTCTTGTTTAAGGTATTTTATTTATGCACCTCATTAAAAAAATCTAATGTGTAGATTTAAGAAATACAAATTAATAGTCATCTATAATAGTCAAACTTATAATCATGTTTCTTAGGTTTTTCTAGATATACAGAGATATATTTCAGATGGATAGGTAATCTTCGAACACTTCAAAGACATACAGAATATGGTATTTATATGTCTTAAGTATTTAAACTTTTCTTGACGTGAGACATCTACTCCTGACAGCACCAATAACTGTAAGAGAATGATGAGTATTGAAGAAACTCATTATGGAGTTTGCTTTCAGTGTGGTAAGTTTAGTCATTTGGACAAAAAATTGGTTTTGCCTGGACTATTTGACAGTATGTATTAAAGACTGGACATGCAGGACCCACAAAAAAGTGACCACAAAACTTTACCAAAACAAGTTAAGACAGTCCTTCCATTTTCTACTTCATAGAAGAAACAGCCAGACAATCTGTAGGACACAAAGGAATGTGACTGATAAACTGCCAATTTAAGTGAATTTCAAATTTCCTGCTTCATTGAAAAGTCTGCCAGATACTTTGGGACTATAGGCTGAAGATGGATGCTCCAATAGGACAGAAGAACTTTGGGTGACTGTCCGGGCAGCCAGATGTCTCTGTTATTTTTAGAGTTTTGATAGTTGCTTACAATGCACTTCCTGTTTACTCAGGTAATTTTATATCCTTCTGGGATCTTTGATAGAGTTGAAGATTAGATAGTTATAAATACAGTTTTTTTTAGTTATGATAAAAGATAAATTAGTTATAAAACTTTAGACTCACAAAGATAGAATGAATGATAAAATATTTTTTAATTTTGTTAAATACAAATAGACTAAATATTATAACTGTAATTCTTGTTTGATACTTGTTTTGTTATATGTAATATTACTATGTTAAAGTCAAACCTTTCTTCCTTTTTTTGGTTTTGCAGGACAGGGTTTCTCTGTAGCTTTGGAGCCTGTCCTGGAACTAGCTCTTGTAGATCAGGCTGGCCTGGAACACACAGGGATCTGATCTGCCTGCCTTTGCCTCCAAGTGCTGGGATTAAAGGTGTGTGCCACCACCATCTGACTAAAACCTTCCTTTTTTATAAAATATAAAAGGAGAAATGATATGGGATGTCTCTCTGTTTGCTATGAATATGTTTTATTACAATTGGTTAGAAAAGAAGCTGTTTTGCCCAATAGTTGGGCAGAATAGAACCAGGCAGGAAATCCAAACACAGTTCCAGGAAGAAAAAGGGCAGAGTCAGGAAGATGCCACCAGGAGAAGCAAGGTGTGAGATAACAAGTCATGAGCCTTGTAGTAAAATATAAAATAATAGAAATGGGTTAATTTAATTTGTAAGAGCTGGTTAATTATAAGCTTGAGATAATAGGTCAAACAGTTTGTAATTAATATAAAGCCTCAGAATGGTTATTTAAAAACTAGGAGGCAGGAGAGAAACTGGTCCAGTGGGCCCAGAAGGACAAAGAAAAACTTCCAGTTACATTGCCCATTTTAAAAATTAGTGTTTTTTAAAATAATTATTTATGAGTTTCAAGAATTCCTTATATATTTAATATAAAATTTCTCTATCAAATATGTTTCTTCCAAAGACTTGTGTTGCAACAGTAAACCACAGCAAATATTATGGTTGGATTTTTAAATTCTTTTGAAAATAAAATTTGAGATAATTGTATATGCATAGAAGTGCAAACATAGCAGTGTTTTCATATAATCTGCCCCCAGTTGGTTTTTCTGTTATGGTCCCTCATTTTATTCATGCCCACCACCTACGCAATTTCTGTCAGTGTCTCTGTTGTATGACAAAACCTTTTATAGGGAGACAGTGCACACAAGTCTATTCACCCCAGATAGAGAGCACATGACAGACAAAAGTACAGATTCCACCAAAGTACAACTTGATGAACCAGTGGGTTTTACTAGGGTTATTTACAGGAGGATGGGTGAGAGGTTACTTATAGGAACTGAAATGAATTCAAGACAGCTCAATCACCAAGGCCACCCCAGCACTGATGATATCTCACATGGATGGGAACCTGATGCACAGGGCACAAACTGCAACTAGCTCAACATGTTGGAGAGTGTTTCTTCCAGGTGAATCGGTTCATTTCCAGGCAGCTCAGCTGGTTTCTACTTCCTCCAGACAGCTGATCTGGGCTCATGTGAGAGTCTTCTTTAATTTGGTTTGTCTGATGGTGACTCTCAGCAGTCTTTATGGCTTACTATGGCAGAAAGGGGACTAGTAAATCGGTCTGTTTCAGGAACTTCTAGAAGCTATTTTTAATTGTTGATCTCTGTGCTAAAAGAGCTTCCCTGAAGGATGGAATGTTTCAATCAGAGGAGAAATTTGTTACAAGATAATGTCTAACTTCTAGAAAGCATTGGTGTAGTCACCATTTTATAATTTTGTCATTTGACAATTATTCATTGATGCAATCAAACAGTATGTGACATTTGGACTTTGTAGTTTCCTTTTAATGTAGTTTTCTTAAACTGAAAAATTGTTATATGCAGGCATGGTATTTTCTTTTTCATTATTGATTAATACTCTATAGGGTACCAACTTTATTCAGTGTTATCATCCCAATCCTATAGGACTTCTTTCTCACAAGAGAAAAACTTCTGCATGCAAAGAATGCAAACAAGGCTCATTATTCTTACAGAGACAATGTCAAACCCTTTGCTGCAAAAATCTAATTTTGCCTAGGTGCTTGAGTTTCTTACTTTGTGTCCATACACTATATTTACCCTAGTCCAAGATCATCAAGGCCAAGGTGATTACTCACTAATACAAGGTATTTATATTTAGAAAGATCAAATCTTTTAATTGTGTCAGCTCAATTGGACATAAAGTAGGTCCCCAAGCTCTGCAGTAGAGCATAGTAGGATAACAACAGCTGATAGCGATTAAAAGAATATTGTAAAGTAACCAGTAGAAAGAATTTTTTAATTTTCCTGATATTTAAGATATACTACTGAGTGATGAAGCAGCTGAAGTGGTTTTCATGAGAGTGTAGTAGAAGGTAACATTATAATCTCAACTCAAATCTAAGGAGGCACTCATGTGGCGTCAGAGAACTAGATCAGCAAAGGATTCTTTAGTCCTTCTCTATGTCCCTAGAAGTCACTCTAAGAACCTCAGGTTTGAAACACAACTTGTTGCGTTGAATCGTCCCCTGATCCAGCAACAATGAATGTAGGGTGTTCATGGCCATGCCTACCATGTAGGATGTTCATGGTCACACCTACCATAGTAATCCAGCAACAGTGACTGTAGGGTGTTCAAAGCCACACCTATCATAGTAATATAAATGAATGTTACCCACTCAATCTTGGGACTCATACCAACCTTTCAATTGCATTTCTCATAATATTAGTATGGGTGAGAACAGAAAACTAAATCAGAAAACATCTTATTTAGTGTGTTCAAATCAAATGTAGCACAACTCAGACTTACCCTACTGTTCAAGGACAAACACTCTCTTTGCTCTTTATTTTAGTAAATGTGTGCCTCTTTGTGAAAGACTCAACAGTATCAGGCAAAAGTTTTGAGAATGGATACAAGAAAGATGACAGAAAAACTTAAGGAAAACAACTTTCTTGTAAGATTCCCAGAGACTTACAAACCTGTGGAGCTTTCAGCCAGAAATTTCTAAAAGTTGGAATTTGGTGAGGATCCATCTTATTATTCTACTGAAGACAGCAGATTGCTACCACAAAGGACAGAATGGTAGAATTGGCATGAAGACTATTCATTCACTTCACAAATAAACTCACAACAGAATTTTTTTAATTTTTTGAAGACTAATCAGATAACATCTCTACTGCACTTGTTTCATTTCTGAAATAATAAATCTATAGGAGGAATGACTCACGCCTATTGTTATGGGGCAGGACCAAATTAGGCAAAGGAAGACGACTGCATGGCAGGACGGTGGTACAAAGGGCAGTCATAAATCTCAGATATCTGTCTTTGCAGAGCTTGAACACAGACTAATTTTTTACACACAGAAAGAAGCTTGTGGGTTTGTTGTAGTTGTTCTGAATGTAACACATCAAGAGTCCATCTATTCCATAGCTTTCTGGAGTTGACACTCATACAAGTCTTTGTAATGACCCTGCTGTAAGGGATTCTGTGTAGACACCTACTATACATCTCTGCCAATTCCATAATCAACACCACAAGTCCAGTATCCAGGGACATTGCATGTATGAGTTTGTCACAGTCACTAGGAAATTCTGATTCTGAAGCACAACACTGGACTGGCATTACTTGTTTAAAATCCGTGGAGAAAAGAATGACAGACACAATATAAGATAACCACTTTCAAGGGTTGCTTTTTGCAAAAAAAAAAAAAAAAAAAAAAAAAAAAAAAAAAAAAGCATTGGTGTGAAAATGATCACCACAATTTCTTCCATCTGTTTGATATATTCTTTACTTACTTTCAGAGACACTAAACCATAGGAAAAGCCATTGTTCTGCAGCATGACGGAGTATTTTTATCTGACCAGTCAAGTATTTGCTCTGATTCACAGCAAGAACTGTGACCCAGCCACAGGATGGTGTCACATTTAAAGTGTGGCTTCTAATATGTCTTTCAGTAAATGGTCTCCTTTTGCCACAAATCAGAGAAGCTATGTAGGGTCAACTGACCTCTGAACAGAGAGAAACACAAGATGGTGCCACCACGAGCAGCAGAGCTTCCAAATTTGGTTCATTTCCCCTAAACTGTGAAAATGTAAGACAATCCACAGTCAGTCCGGTATGACATGACCTGCCCTTTGATTTGTTTAAGTTATTTGGAGCCATTTCCAAAGTAAAGGCATGGGGTTTTCAAATTGTTCAGATCTGGACACTTATAGGCAGAGAGAGATCAGTGTCAGTGCTTATGTGAGGATAACAGGCAAGAATGAGAGAATGAGATGCATCCCTAGAAAACAGGGATACACACACTACCCATAGAAAAAACCAGGGCAGAGTTGTACGAAATGTAAACAAATATTCAAACATATCCATTAATGCTGTGTATGAAGCGGTTACTATGGTACCACAGAGGAACAAGTGCGTTAGCTGTGGCGTTCTCTTCCCAGGACAGCACTGGATGATGTCATCTGTGCTCCCATCACAAGGGGCTGAGACTAAATGAGGGGCACTTCCTGAGACAGCACAGGGCATTTGCTAGTAGTTATGGTGTAAGACCGTGATGGGGTGAAAGGATACTTACTAGGGGTACCATGGGGCGGAGCTTTCAATGTGCTGCCTCCGATTTTGCTCATTTGTACCTTCTCTCTCAGCTACCAGCATAAGGAGAAAATAAAGCATGCGCCTGGAGCCAGGGGCTCTGTTCTCACCCCAGCTGTGAGTTGTTCACAGTAGACAAAGCTGCTCAGAGTTCTCCTCAGGAACAGTGTGTCCATGCAGGCTTTCTACCCTCGACATTTCAGTTCATACTTTTAATAACTAAAACTCATGATGGCGACATCCAGGAGTTACTTTTGTCATACAACCTTAAACATAAAGCATGCACAAAAACTAATTGAGAAATCTATTTAGCCAAAAATTTTAGTTATGAAAAAAAAGGCCACAGATCTTTTGTTGTTGGTGGTGGTGTTGTTCTTGTTGAATGTTACACACTCTTTACTCTCTCAAAAAAAGAGGGGTACTGGTGTGGGGACAGAAAAGGAGAAAAGTGGCTTCAGCTCAGTAGAACCCTAAAAAATGCACATGAATCAATTATGAAAGAGAGAAGGTCCCTTTGAATGGGGAAAAGCTGATTGGAATTAAGATAAGCTTTGTTCCTATCTGCAAGGTACAAGGAGGGACTTTTCAGTGGAACAGAAAAGAGGGATTTGGGACTGTTTGGCTGCTTAATGCCATAGTGCTTCAGAGCCCATGTGAAAATTTGCTGCTGGCTATTAATCATCATTGTGCCCCTGCAAAGAAGCTGTTACAATGATGACTATATGTCATTATATTCTCACTGTAAGCAACGAATCAGAGAGCTGGGAAAGTTGGATAAGAGCGGCTGAAAAACTTTTAAGCGGTCGAATCTATTTAAATAAATTTACATCACATTTGCTACTTTCTCTGGTATGGGAATCATACTTTAAAATGAAACAATATGCTGTGTTCATGGGGCCTGGTCTTTTATTCGCCGTCCCTGAGCCTACTTGCCAGGTCAGCCTTTGCCAGCGCTGACAGCACGCTTTTCTCATAGCCTCTCCTTCTCATAGCCTTTGGTTGCTTTCAAGTTCAATTTAGCACAATAAAGTTGTTATGCATGACAGTTTGGAGAGCAGAATAGGTGGTGTCTGGGCCCGCTGTGTCGCTACAAAGTGGGCCCATTCTCTGTGGGCCAGCTCAGTTACTGGAGCCTTACTGGTGGGACACAGCCCTGGACTTTCAGCCGTTCCCATCCTGACGAAAACAATTAGCTTCAAACTGCACGAAGCCTGGGGTCAGCCTCCCTTTGACTGAGACTGCACCATTTAATATGCTGAGGTGGATTTCAAATTTATGTTGATTTATCCTGTTGTGTTCCGCTTTTATGTGCTGTATTTACAGATGTGTAAAGAACAGGGAAAGTTGCAGTTCCCCGTGCTTCAAGAGTTTTATTAGAAATCTAAGCCATTGTTTTATGTTTATTTTATAAAGAAATAGAGTTGAAACATGTCAGGCTTAATTCCATTAGGCTGAACTGCCCAGAACAGAGCCCTGGGGTTTGGAAGACAGGATCTGAAAGGAAGTGTCTCCTTGGCTAAGCATCAGGAACAAGCCAAACAACAACAACCGTCACACACCACCGTGGACAAGAGAGCTTGCTGCTGGGAGATGCCTCTCCCCAAAATCTTACTCTGACCTAAACAGTGACAGATCTTTTATTAGCACCAAAAGGTAATTTCTCAACCACTCCATGCCACCATGAAAACATGTGTGTGCATATGGGTATATCCTATCAATTGGTGTTTAGGACTCGTTGACATCTACCCAACTGCCTGTGGCATACAATTCTGTTGCCATGAAGTAAAGATTACTCAGTTTTGATGCTGCAGAAATGTTTTCATGAGGGATATGTATTTCTTATCTCCCTAAGGAGAACCAGACAGCAAAGCAAATTTAAGCACACTTATGTTTGACCATCTCAGTTGCCTGAGCCAGATGTCCCCACTTTCTTGGTTCTTGTAAGAAAATAAATCACTGATTACTGACCTCACTAATTATAGGCTGTGACCATCAAATACATCTCCTTGTAGCTTAGAAATAACTGAGAGTACTGAGCAAAAACACTCTTCACTCTTTTAAAGGTCCATATTTTAGGGAAGTTATTTGTAAGATTTATATATTTTTACAAAAGGGTAAAATAGTGAGTCATCATGTCATATAATATTTACTTTAACTGTGGTTTAATAAAAAAAAGTAAAAAAATTGACATTGTACCATGGAAGAAATCTCTACCACATGTAAAATTTAACATAATCATAAATCTTTTTAATCAAGTTATATCAGAAAAAAGAGAAAAAGCTGTACTCATTTTTAGTTAGCATCTGAATTCTTGACCCTCCTCATTTCTCTCCTCTTGTTGTTATTTTAATATAATTTGGTGTCACTTTCACTAAGGCATTTTTATAAGTCAACACTTTAAGAACTTTTGAAAAGACAGACAAAAATTGAATTATGAAAGACAATGAACACACATGTAATAAAAGTTTTTTTCTAATTTTCAAGTGGGACAATCTCTTTGACATTCAAATCGGCAAGTGCCCCTAAATGTGCAAAACTCTTTAACTGATAATATATGCTCGAAAATTGCCTTGTATTTTTCTGGAAGAAATGTGTCAGAACCATATAAAACTTTGTCTATACAAGAGCTGTGTGAAGAGAGAATGATTAAATGTTAGAAAGAGAAGTTCACGTGTGTGTGAAGAAACACACATGTCCAGACAGCACTGTAAAACTTGGTACATGCAGATGCATCTGGGCTCTCTAGTGGAAAAATGGGAAATTTGCCATAAAAGGTTGTCTCCTAATAATAAGAAACAAAGGGAAATATTAACAAGAAACTCTGGGGATTATATATAATAAAATTATAAAAAATAGATTTTTAGAGACCCCCAAGTTTGTGTATCCAGGGAAGATGCAGTGTGAATAAGTCTGAATAAGTAGATATCGTCAGTGAAACCACTTCTATGGAGCTCTCATGAACAATGACTAATATGAAAGATATCCATGTAGAAAATGGCCAATCCTTAGAACAGCTCTCTAAGAGAAAAGGGAAAAAGGGACAAAAAGAACAAATTGCATAGGGAGATGATTTGGAGAGAAATGAGGGATGGAATACAGAAAGAAGGCAACATTTTCCATAAACTGTGCCAGCAACTTTAGCCAAATCTTACCCAGATCTTTTGTCTTGCTGGAACAGGTGGTCAAGACAGTATGAGCATCAAAAGAATATTGTCCTTGGCTCAAGTTGAAGCTTCCACCTTTCTTGCTTTGCACACTAAGGTAGGATGGTAGACCCTCATTCATGAAAAGAAATAACACTTGCAGGATACACAGGATAGTTACAGGGACCAACTGGTGTTCATAAAGCGTTCAAAACTCTTGCACATAGTGCTTACTCCATGAAGTTGCTCTGTGTCTATTCTCTTTAGCTCTTGAATGTTTTGTACTTGTTTTTACAATTCTAGCTCTAAAATCTCTCAATGAGCAAGCCAAGCTTCCTAACCTAAAATATTATGCAGAAGGGGTGGATGGGAATGAGATGATTCAGTGGGTAAAGGCACAGACAATTGTTTGATCCCTGTAACCCAGGTAGTGGAAGGAGAACACCAGTTCCTGCAAGTTCTCTCTGACCTCCATGTGTGCACACATGCATGCACATGCACATGCAGACACCCATGTACACATGCAATAAAAACTTTTAAATGTGGCTTTTAAATATATAATGAAAAAAATTGGTAAGAAAAATATTGGTATTAATGGATTCCTGGTAGTGTGGACCTGAGAGAAACTAGAGTCATCTAAGTAGGTCTTTGTTGCTGGTTGATTTCGGTTATGATTTTGGTTATGATTTTGTTCATATCAGTTTGATTACTGAAATGAAGTAAGTGACTATGTGAAAAACGTTCTTATCTTCTGTATATCTGCTATCTTCCCATATGTCAACATGAATTAAAAAGAGAATTGTTTGACATCTAATAGATAAAATCCACAAAAGGTCTGCCAGGGCCTTAGAAGTCTTAGATGTCAGTCAACAGACCTTTGGCATTGCCGGAAAGAATTCTGCTTAGCAGTTGGTCTTGTTGTCCTGAAATAGTAGGCTTTGAAGGAAGAATATTTTCATATACAAATAAAATATGAGCAAACCCATTGTCAAAGAGAGAGGAAGGAAGGGAGTATTACACTTCCCAAGTAGCAAGCGTCATTATTGTGCAAAAGTTGTTATGTATATGGATGGAGAGCTGTGGTGTCAGAGGACTTTTCTTAAGTGTTTGAATTTTGCTTTACCAATGTAATACTTGAGAATTTAGCAAAACTTCAGAATAGCACTTTCAGAACAATATGTAACAACACTGCTTACTACACGGTGTATGTTTTCCAGCACTAGCAATTACTTTGATCAAGTAATTGACTCAAGTTATTTTTTCTTCTATACGAATTGCTAATTGAATTTTTAACATTGTCTATATCCTTGTTTTAGAATATAATATTATTTGTGCATTATTAGACTCCTTTAATTGAATATTATATCAGACTGAAAAATAGATTCAATTCTATAGAAACACCACATACCATGTAAGCACAGCAAGCATAGTTTTACTCTCCACAGTGCATCGTCATATTGGCCATTTTCCCCAAAAGTCTGTAACTTTCAATGTCATTTGATTGTATTCCTTAATGAAATATTTTTGCATGTTTAAGATATGCAAAATATTAAACAACCTTTTAATTTAACTTATCTTTCTTTTACAAATATTGGTGGGGAACCAAGAAGCCATTAACTACATTGCATTTCCCTGATTTCCTGATCTTTAACTATTAAATAGGACATACTGTCTTACATCTCATCATAAAGAATTTTTTTCAAGACCTGAGAATATTGATTCAAACATATGATGTTAAATAGGCCATTTGTGCAACATACAATTTTTAAATAACTTTTTTTGTTTTTATGAGCAAGCTGTTAATAAAGAGACATATGTGCTGTTTTATGTATCCACACGCCTTACTACCATTTTTTTTTTTTTAGATCAACACCATAACTTATGTTGTCTTCAACACAAAGTTCTGGCAAGCTTCAATAGATTCATTAGTGGGTTTTTCTTTACAACCAACGAAGCTCAAAGAGCCCCTAACAATGGAGCTAATCACTGCCTCTTCCCTGACCCAAGCTTAGGTTTCCCTCCTTTCACTCCAAGACTCTCATTTCATTTCTAAGCAACTGGATTTCCGTGGCATTCCCAGAACAAATAAATATCTCCCTTTCCCCCTGCTTACATCTTTTGTGTATATTTTTTTTCTATACAACTGCCTGTATTTAAACTAGCATGGTAATGGCAGGGTTCTTCAGGTAATCTTTCATTGGACATAAATGGTGTAGCATTAAAATGCAGATAATGTTACCTCAATTAGAGAATGCTGTGCAAAACTTGAAAAAGACGAAGTTAAATGTTTGGACTAAACAAGTAAGCCTATGCTGTTAAGAGTGGGGCTGGGTAAGTTGCATTTTCAATAGATCCCTTAATGAATAAATGTTAGACTGTATCAACAGTCCTGAACAGGCTTGTGGTTTGTGTGTGCATGAAGTGTAATGGTATCAATTGACTGGCTCTTTGTCGTTGCTGTAAAGTACTCTTGAATGTGTCAATGGAGAGAAGGCCAGCGGACAATGCAGCCATGACAGCTGAATGTCAGCTGCGACCTTGAACCTAAACTGGTTTCACCAATCCAGTGACTCCAGCCACAGTGAAGACGTGCAGTGGAGCCGGACCTTCGGCATTGCCTGTCATTTTCTATGTTCAGATTCCAAACACTTCAGTGACAATTTCACCACATTGTGAGAGCCTGCTAATATGCATCAGTGAACGTTCACTTATTAGCGATGGGGCTAACGATATGTTCAGCATTTTAAACAGGCTTGTATGGCCATTTCAAAATACAAAACAAAAAGCAAAAGAAAGCACTATTCTAGACTGAATATTTCATGAAAGAAACTGCATCCAGAGAGGCTATCCAAACATATCTTTTCTGCAGAAATAGGTTATTTGATATTGATCATGCATTGCATAGCTTTACTGTACATAAATTACTACATTCTTTATTGATGCAAATAGCACATGATTAGTTAATTCAAATACTGCATCAAAGAATAATTAATATTTGTAATGTAGTATTTCTTTAATGAAAAACAAGAGAAGTTTTCTAAAGGTCACATTTGTAGATTAAATGTGTCTTTAACATAAATGGGATATTATTAAGCTAGGCTCAATATTCAGGAGAGAACTACAAAGCCTTTTGTGGCAAAACACTATTAATGAATTCAAGAAACAGAATCCCTTTGCTAATGCTAAAGTAGAGCAATGTTAGAAGTCCAACCATAACTGAATCTTCTTAATGTGTACTGACGGCAGGAAGGAAAGAAAAGTTCGGGGGGCAGAATGAAGGGTGAAGAAAATAGAAGAGAAAAGGAAGATAGTGAACAGAGAAAGAAAGAGCTGTATATTAAAAAGAGAAAAGGGAATTCAGTAGGACACATAGAACCATCCACATGTAGCAAGGATCAAAAGTAAAAATGAGTGCTCATGCACTGCAGGAAGCGTGTCTAGCATATTTGTGGTGTTAAAAAATACAGTAATAACATTGTAGTAGTGCCAAAAGATTGCAATTCCTTGTTAGAAAACTAGCATTTTCTAGAAACAAAAGAAAATTTTAAAAAATTTAAATGTCAAGATGTAAAAAAATGTAAATTTATTATCAGAAAGTAACTGTGAATAGATAGGAGAAATGATATAGTAACTTCATTTAATTAGCACATCTTTAAATTCCAGTATCAATAAAAAGAAAAAAACCTCTTATGTGGTGTGTTACTTCCCAAAATAAAACTTAGGCACACTTACCTCCTAGTCCATGTGCAGTTATCTCATCGTCTTTTAGAGGTATGATTATTTTTTATACTTTCATTGAAAATAAAACTTTCCATACAAATATTCTGGTCCCGGTTTTCCCTCCCTCACCCCACCCAGATCTTCCACACATCAACTGTGCTCTGCCCTTCCAGCTCCATACCTTCTTCCTTTCTGTCTTTAGAAAACAAAAGGGGAAAACTAGGATAAAACAAACAGGAAAAAAAACAAAGGAAAAGCATGACCAACATACGAAACCTATTTTAAAAATCTCACGTAACCAAGAACCATAATATCTAAGTTTTTCTTTTGACTTATAAGGTGAATGAAAGGCCCAAACAAAGCATGAAGCACGAACAACTCAAAAACTGCCACTGAGTCCATTTGTATTGGTCATCTACTGCTGGGCATGGGGCCTGCCTTTTAGTGTGGTTTGAGTACTCAATGTGTCCCATGCTCTCACCCCAAGTCTTTATACGATTTCTTTAAAACACATGGAGGATAAATATGCTTGGAGGTGATGTCTGTGCCTCTTACTTTAAAAAAGTTAAATATTGGCAAATATTTTAAAGTTTTTCAAAAAGTATAAAGTCACCTGTGTCTTAATGCAATGGAAGTTCCTTTAAAATTAGCATACTACTCTGAGAAATAGTTATTGTCCAAGTAGCATTGCATGAAAAATTACTATTTGCTTACATTTGCTATAACGGTACCTAGAAGTGTACTTTATCAGGCTATATGGAAACAAAGGTAAAAAAAAAAAAAAAAACCATCATCTTGACCTCATACTTCAATTAAAAAGCTCATTCTGTGAAAATCACATTAAGATTATCAAATTATCAAAAAATAACCAACTGAGTACTAAAGCAGATGCTCAAATGATGACCTAAAATAATTATCAACTTCCAGATGACAAAAAAAAAATGGAATAAAAGTCAACTTTGCATGCTACATAAAGAGAGGGTTTGGAGACTTAAAGACAGTGTGCAATGATATAGATAAAATAGAATTATTTTGTTTCATTTGATTTTATTTGTAAGTTTCTTGGGAGGAATCCTTTGATTAATAGATAGAATGCTAATTTTCTTTCTCATCTTTGTAGATGTATCTTTATTGAACATTCATGCACACTCTTTTACATAAATATTATCATTTACAAATAGGCAACGTCCACCAGTTAGCAGCTAAGACACCACACTCATATGCTATTTTATCTTAAGACTGCCCTTATTTTTAATATGCAAGTTTTATGTCTTGAAAATATTAGCAGTATAAATTTTATCTTCAGTAATTGAGAGTTGCCAATTATACTCATGAGGAAAATATTTAGAAAGTTTTCATAATTGTATTAGCCCTTAAACTGTAAGAAACTGTAGACTAATTTTCACCCACGCCAAGGAATGAAGGGTTGCGCTGAAGCTCCAGTCCATCATGGAATAAATCTCCATGCACTCCTGGTTGCACAGTCGTGTCACCCCTTCACTCCGCTGTGAAGCACTGTCAATCATACAAGCTCCAAGACTTTAGAAAATTTAGTGAAGGGTCTGGAAGAAGCTGGGATGGTATTTCAAGTTAACCTGATCAAAATATATTGTATACATGCACAAAGTTGTCAAAGAATGAACAAAATGCCAGTGGTTAGAATGAACACCTACTTTTGCTGCTACAGTTAGTTTTAAGTATGGTGCAATTCTCAGACAAGAATCATTCCCCAATACATATGCAGGTTATGGAATTTAAGTTTAATTACAAAAGCAGTCAGAAATGAAATTCATGTTAACAGGTCAAAATAATGTCTATATATAGCAGAACCTTTGTTATTTGTTGACCCATATACACCAGCTATCTTGATTAAACACAAATGTAGGAAATGACACCTAAAAACACAGTCTTCTCTGGGAAATAGCTAATTGGCTACGTAGTAAAACATTAGGATATTCTGGTTAAAAGAACAATCTGAATAAGTGCTGATCTGTGGGAAAATGATAGACTATTGTGTAATAAGTATTAAGAATATGACAGGATTTATGCTTGTGGGGGGACAAGACACCCAAAGAGTGTCTATAAGTAAGTGATGAGACATTGTTACTTCAAGGTACATTTTCTCCAGATGGATGACAAAGAGTTTCTCACTATATATAATCATAAAGATGGTATTATACTCTCTTAAACTCTCCTTCACTTTTGGTTTTCAAGAAAATATTTGGAAGTGAGCTGAAAATAACTTATTTTTCAAATCTCTGTAGCACATATACTTAAAATTAATCTTATTCAGTAAATCATTATCTAGTTTATTATGTGTAGTTTCCATAATAAAAAGAAGAGAAAAAAGTTTCTGTATCAATTTCATTCTTTTCAATTGCTAAGACCTAGAATTTTCAAGTCTTACCTACATTATGACAAAGTTCTCAACGAAGTGTGAGAGCCTGGTCTAAGAATCGGTGACTGCACACAGCACCACCCCTTAAAGGTCTGGGACTCCCTCATCCCTGCACACACCTCTTAAGTTCAGACATCCACTCTTAAGCAACCAGTCAGTTTATATTAAACTCTACTTGGTCACTAAGCTGAGACACCTCTTCTGCTCTAAACCAAATCTTTGTTATTTTGTAACATGATCTTTTCGGTAATCTTTAAAGTCACAGCAGAAGGTAATAATCCTGAACCTCAATAAGACGATGCCATTGGCTCTATGTGATGAGAAACTGTAGTTCTGATACTGTCTCCTCCTAAGTCAGCTCTTAGGGAATCACTGCAACAAAATAACCAACTTATTCAAAAAGCAAAGCCATTTCCACTCACAGTGAGGTGAAGTCAAACTGGAATTTAGTATAGAGTATTTTAAAGGCCCCTACAAAGAGTTGTTTTGAAAAGAAAGTGAAGAAAGACAAACATATTGAGAGCATACAAACCATGGCTGAGGTTAAAATAAACTTGACAGTCCCCATCCCAATTCAGTCATTTCTTTCCCCTGACTCACAAAAAAAAGGTAGGGAAAGAAAATAAGAAAGAACGAAAGGAAGGAAAGAAGGAAGGAAGGAAGAGAGGGAGGGAAGGAGGGATGGAGGGAGGAAGAGGGAGAAGAAGAGGGAGAGGGAGAGAGAAAGGGAGAAAGAGAGAGAGAGAGAGAGAGAGAGAGAGAGAGAGAGAGAGAGAGAAAGAAAGAAAGAA
>NC_022021.1:15642982-15666127 GCF_000317375.1 Microtus ochrogaster
AGAAAGAAAGAAAGAAAGAAAGAAAGAAAGAAAGAAAGAAAGAAAGGAAGAAAGAAAGAAAGAAAAGGGTGAGAAAAAAAGACTTCTTTTTATGGCTTTGCCAGGAGCCCAGAAGAGATCCTTTCTGTTCTCATTTTAGCAAAGGTGAAGTTAGGCTGCTCCAGCTGAGGCTCTGGTTCCTTCCATTCTTCCACGGCCTCCTTTCTCTGATCTGCAGTCCAGAACCTGGAGACTGCATGGCAGGAAGAGCAAAGCGGCAGGTGCCTCTGCCCAGAACCCTGACAGTGAAAACAGGGAGGTTGAAGAAGTTTGTCCACTGCCCAAATGTGCAGCGGTAGTACATATTTGATTTTCATTAATATTTAAATGATTTTCACTGGACAAAATTTTTCAGTGCTTTAAAAGGAAAGTTTGATTCTTTATTTTCTACACAGAAATCAGCTCACATTAGGGGAAGTTTTAATTAAATTCATGGAGTATAGCTGAGGAAATAAATTAAGGCATATTTTATCTTTTGTTTTGACTCACCTAAATTTTCATGTTTTATAAATTATGACTAAGTATTACCCAAAAAAGCATATTCTTCTTTGCAGGATATCTTGTGGTATAAAACGGGGCCAGGTGACTTGGTTAAACATGTGTATCTTTGACACGCAGAGAGCTAGCTACCCTCAGAAGACTCCCATTTCAGTCCCGCGATACATTTAAAAACAGGAAAGTCACTAGGGTCAGTTGTTGCCTGGCAAATATTTAATGCCTGGGTTGCTAACATGCGATAATTACACGAAATGACAGATATTCTGCTTGTTTTGTCCATGGTGTTTTTCTTCTCCAGGTGAATTTACTTTTTTCTACTACTGTGTCATGTGAAATGTTCTCATGGGTATTGGCCTAGTGTTATTATATGAATTATATGAATGCATTAAACATGTGATAGCCTATACATGTTATATGCATTTTACAATCACCTACTTAAAATGCAATGGGTCACAGAGGCAGAGATTGTCTTCTAAATACTCTCCTGGCAGGAGAGATTTTTCCTACCCAAGTGACAGCAGCTGCTGAAGTTAGTGGGCAGTCTTAGAAATTAATCCCAGACATAAGTGCTGAAGTGATTATTAATAAAATATTTAAAGGAGTTCTATTGTTCAGGGAAAAGTCTCATGTCACTTGTTGTGACAAGATTGCTTTAACAGTATGGCAAACACATTTGGGGACAGTATACGAATTTGCTTGTCACGTTTAATTATGAACTACTAAGGTGGCCACTAATAAAATTAATAAGCAAAAGGCAGGAATAGTCAATATGCAACTGTCCTTGGTCTTAAAATGCAGGAGAATTAATGCTGATAAACACCAACCACCATTTGAATAATGAGTTCATTGCAACATTTTTATCGGAGAAGTGTTTTTGATGAGGTCAGCTTTTTAAAACATGACCCCACATTTTAAGAAGCAGCCATACTGTGCTGATAATATCCATGATATTAGAAGCTGAGAAGTATGTGAATTAAAAAATTTATAAAAATATGTAAGCATTTCATATGCATATAGCATGAACCAAATCAGGTCATACAAATATAATAATGACAAACAGCAAAATTACATCAGTACAAAGCAACATATTTAACGGTATCTTCAGATACCAACAAAACAGTATATACCATTTCTGTAATCCTGGAATATTGGGGTTATTTTTAGTCATATAGTAGAAAAAGTAGAGAGAGAAGAATGTATTTATACTAGACCAATGAAAATTCGAGTAATGTTCCTCAAAAATTGAGGGATAATTTGATCGTAGAATCTGAGCTGTGACATCCTACTGTATACAAAGCTGGACTTTTTTATACAGCAAACCCCACACCTGTTTGTTGTTGTTATGTGGGATGGGAACAGGTAGGAGTATGTACTGGGGCTGACATAGTGTGCATAGAAAATGACTTCTCTTTCAGCTATTCCTGTAGTGTATTTTAAATGCTTTTCTTATAGGGTAAGCCTATTTAGCAATAAGATTATATTGTTTGGATCTGTATTTTTTATGTGGCTACAGGAAGTCATTCTATGACATTTCTTCCTGAAGCAATACCTGGCTCTCCATATTTCTACTTCTTTCCGTCATAGGCCAAGCAAAGTACATACAAGGTCTTCTTGTTGAGCTTGTAAGACATGTAAGAATTCGTAAAAAGAAAAAAAAGTCAAGTATTTTGCTTCCAATACAGCAATGTATATCCACCTCTGAGATCCTTAATAAATAACCTGCCTTCCTTCAACATATTCCAGAGTTTAAGAACCATAGATGTCTCTTTCCTGAGTAGGCCCTACACACAAAGTGTGGAGTAGAGAGTACATTATTCCATTAAGTATTTGTGCTCCCTTTAGAACAGTATCATTTAAAAGGTACCTTAGCAAAGTAAGCGGTTGACAGATAGCATAAACAAAAACAGGTTTTGCATTGCAGCTGTACACAATGCACCTTTGTGCAGTTGACTGACTGCTTACAACAATAAGAAATAATTGTAGCATTCTGCTGTCAAACTTTCTGGAGACTACAGTGAACTTCCAAAATATGATTCCTCTTTCTCACCTCCCACTCATTTGAAAAGTGGTGTCGTGCTACAAAACGTGAGTACTTCACCCTGATGAGGAGACTGTTGTCCCTTAACAATGGACAGAATTTCGCATCCTAGTGTTTCAAAGAGATGTATTGGTACCACTTAAGCATGCAAGGCAACGTCTTCCATGGCAGCGAGTCCAATATTATTAATATAAAAGATTCAAAAGTATTTATTTACCAATTTTGACAGTTGTCATGGGCATCGCTCTTTCATGTGGCATTTTTGACAACACAATTTGCTGGCTGAGAGTTACAGGAGAACTGGAAGATTTCCTCCCCGCCCGACCCTTTACAATATAAAAATCCATCCTTGTAACTTTCTGCTGAAGAGAAGAATGAGTTGTATAGGACACCCTTCCCAGAGCAGTTCTTCAGGAGGAAATGAATACCAGTGTTAACAAGGCCTAATCTTCCCCTTTGTGTGTGTTTCTTCATTAAGCTCTAACTGCTCTAGCTCTCGTACCCTGAAGGTTTGATGGGAAGACGGTATGACAGGCTTGGCTTCTCCTCACGCAGCTGGCACTCCTGATGCCAAAAGCCAGAGCCTGTGGTAGTGGGATCGGGAGAGTCGTTCCCAGCACGGTTTGCCTGTCAGTTTCCCATCCGCCTCGCAGTGCAGTACCCCCTCCCAAGTTCCCCTAATGAGACATGGAGGACAATACCAGTATTGTTGTTTCTCCTGGCAATCTTGTGGAAAGAACAGTCGCTGTTTACCCAAGCATTTGTATTACCCAAACTCTGTCGATAATTACTTCTAGAGTCCCTGATTAACCCTGCTCTCTGCCTCAACACAAAATAGCTATTGAGATAGACAGCAGACAACTTTTCTGTCCCTTAAAGCATTTTAACAGTTTACTGGACATGACTCATATTTATCAGAAGAAAAGAACTACATCTAGATGATTTGCACTCAGAACATCAAGAGCTCGCCAACCACGTAAGAAACTCATATTTCAGGGAGCTTGAAAGTCCACCCTCATCCCATTCCTTCCCCCAGAAGAAAGTTAAAAAGCACACAGTAGATACAGGAAGAATGACATTTCTAGTCAGGTTATCCTTGCTATCATCTTATGGTGAAATATGTAAAAGAAAAATGTCTACTTATTTAATTATCAAGCAATTCCATGATATGCTTTTGTTTTCTAAGCCTTAACAAAATGGTACTATTGCTGCCGATTTCCATGATACTGGTAATAATTTTAATCCGTCAAATCACTCTTACTCCCTTCATGTCCCACCCCACATGCAGTCGCCTGTTAGCCGTATGCAAAACACCATCATGAATATGCGTAATTATGGAGATTCATGGTAATTTTTCAGGGTTATCTGATGTGACGTTTATAGGACAGCAGCATACATCAATTTAAACGAGAGTGACAAATATCTTATCCTTTATATTTTTATAGTATTTTTAATATTTCCTCAGTCTCTCCAGGGAGTATTATGAAATGGTAAGAACTTGAATAATAAAAATGCTAAACAATCAAATGTTTTACTATATGTTTTTGAAAGACAATTTTTACAATGATTCTCTACCTGTTGAAGTATAAAAAGTACACTATATGGATTTTTTATTAAACAATATTTTTGTCAAGTGTCTCACACGTTTAAAACTCACAAAAGCATGGACTTTGCATATGGCATTTTAAGATGAGAATAAATTGCTTAATTGCTTTTTAAACTGTGATTGGTCGCCTGATAGAATTATTTAGCAAACATGATCCACCAACTTTACTAAGCACACGCATTTGAAACAATAATCTATTTGTAGCATATTTGAATTTTGTTCTAAGTGAGCTGCCTCTCTTAGAGACTTGCATATTATCTTTATCTCAGTGACTAATTAGGAGTAGCTTGACAATTTCATATTTACAGTGATTATCAAGTAGGAATCCTTTTTCTTGTCCAGACTATTTGTCATGAATACTGTACAGCACTAATTACGTTGAAGATATGAAGACTTCCACAATATGATTGAGAGGCATCTTAAGTTCAACGTGAGTGAATGAGAACTGTATCAAGAATTTTAAATAGTGGGGCAATTATTAGCCAATTCTCATGCTATATCTAAAAACAGCAATACCTGTGTTCACTCAAGTCATCATATCAGCCGTATTTTCAGTGTATCCCCAATAAAGTCACTAAAAGTTGACTTGTTTGAAAATGATGCTGCTGCCCATTCCTAACAACTAGATTTAAAAGTCTTTTTTTTTTCTTCAGGTATAAGCTTTCGTGATTTCAGGTTGGAGATCAAACCTTCACAATTAAGTATTGTTCAGTACTATGTTAGATAAGCACACCATGAATACTCTCCATACAATTAGCAGGGCCTACTGTGGAAGCAGACTGCTAATGAAAATGGCAAGGGTGGATACTAGGATATTGCTCCAGAGTAGGCTGCAGGAACCCACTTTGTATGACAT
This sequence comes from Microtus ochrogaster, assembly GCF_000317375.1. Classification (NCBI taxonomy): domain Eukaryota; kingdom Metazoa; phylum Chordata; class Mammalia; order Rodentia; family Cricetidae; genus Microtus; species Microtus ochrogaster. Next base: position 15,648,020 of record NC_022021.1, read on the forward strand.
ATGGACAATTGTATGTTACATCTCAATATGTCACCATTGACTGATTTAGAAATAATTACTTAAGAAAATACATTAAACTTTTGCCCTTCGATTAATAAACAAATTTTGTGGTATAATAGAACATAAGACAGCAGTGTTGTAAATGGATGCACTTTCATCTTTGAATATTTTTTAAAGTGCCGCTTTTGTCAGACACACAATTGTTATGTCTAGACAGATGGATAACACAAATGGAGTATGGTGGAATCATTCAGGAAATTCAAGGGTGAACACATAGGCCTCAACTATTTACTGCAAGGAAAAGTGAAAGATTTAGCATGAATTTTTCAAATGACCATCTAGACTTTCTTCATTTTGCCTATGTAGGCATAGTTTACAATAATATTTATGTCAACATTTGAAACTTATACATATATAATTCTGAAGTATTTCTCCACAAAAGATGACTGAGATTGACTTACAACATTAATTGATACTCTTTGGTTATATTTAGTTGACTTAGATTGTGTCTGTGTGTGTTTGTGTGTGTGTGTTCTTGAGTGAAAACAAGACAGACTCATCATGCTCATTTATTAACTGCAGTTAATAAATAGATTCATACATATGATACAGATAGTTACCTTAAAAAATTCATTGATATGTCTGTCTAAAATATAACAATAAACAGTTCTAACTATAATCAAAAATTGATTTGTGTACATTTATGATAAAAGCAATATTAAAATAAACAGAAAAATTTCCAGAGATTTTCTATATTGTACACATTTAAGATTTTATACATTTAGTATAACACCCACAAAGAAATCAAATACCAGAACCCACTTTCAAAAGTTTCATTGACACATTAAAAATTCAAATATGTGTCGGGTTTTATACTGTTCCCCCACATGCGCTGACAGATACAATAATATTATTTAATTGCCAACATTTATATTCTTCTCCCTTATGCTTATTAAATGTGTAAAGTCTATTTTCAATCCATTTGAAAACTCTACTCTGTGTATTAATCCACGAGGACTCAGCCTTCTTCTGGGCTTGCCTGATCACTGCTTTCAGTCTTTTCCTAGCCACACAGAAAAGCATTCCAGAAAGAGGAAAGCATCTGTGGCACGCTTCTTCATTGCTGGTACTCTATCAGAAAATGTTTTGTTCAGTATTAGAAATTAAATCTTGGTTCAGTTAAAATAGCACCATCATGTTGGATTACAAGTGTTTCTCTTCAACAACAATTAATACCTAAATGGTAAAAAGACATCAAAATATTTTGTAAATGCGTTAGCAATGAAATGAAGGTAGGTTATAAAGGTAGCAGATAGAGTTCATGGGCAGCATTTCCATGTTTTGTTTAAGAGTATGCAACTGAGGCTTACAGTGGAACTGAAATTCCTCTACCCACAGAAACACATGGAGAAGGTGCAAAATTAAGCGTCACACAGTATTTTACTACTCCAGTCTCCAGTGTTGTTTTAATTTGTTCTGAGAATCAAATGTCTGTCTTTAAATTTATTTATGAAAACTCAACTTCCAGAATTAAATGAATACATTTTATATAAACACTGAGAGGAGGCTTGATAGATATTTTCTTTTGGAAATGCTAAAGAGCAAAATATAACAATTTGGTGGCAAACATCTGTCTGTTAATCATATAAGATAAATTCATAAGGAATACAGGAAAGATATTTATTTCCTGTTACTGCTAAGCCAGTCTTTATTTATCTTGGAAGATTTTTCATCTATGAGTGGAAAACAAACTTTCCTTCAAGAGGTCTGTGAACCGAATAATAAATGTCAGGTCTAAATCCTGTATGAAAATCAGTCTGGTTTAATCCTGGATATTCTTCAGCATGCAAATGAAGACTAGAGGTTTCCCTGGGCCTGCTGTCATACAGGCAGCCAATTTACAGACCCTGGCACAGTGTATGTGTTATGGGCTCGGCTGCCCCTCCCCCTAGCCTAAGACTTGGTCTCAGCTGCCTGCCTTTCACAGAAAACCACAAACCAAGGAAACATATCAGTAATAGCGCCCTGTAAATTAACTTGACATTTGATGCAGAAAAAACCCTAAAAGCTTACAAAAGACATTGAAAACAAAAGCCACTCAGGACTCACACTACATATATTGTGGATTTAAGAGATCTGGAAGGTGGTTATTCTATTGTAACCAACATATACAGCCTTCATCTTCTTTGTTAAGACAATTCAGTCATTCTTTGTTACAAGCAGACTATCCGTCAAACAAGGAAACAATGTTTCTACACTAACTACCTAGACGTTCAATTGGTATTATAATAATAATTCAAACAGGGATTGGATTTACATTAATATATAAAGTTATACATTACTATCATTTAATAAGAAGATAAAATGTGAGTTTATGTTTCTTTGGTAAATAGGACATGTTGATGTTTCTAACATGTAAATAATGTAAGACTCACTGGAAAATGGTGTGAATCTTGCTAAATATGGGATATTTACAAATGTTCTGTGTCTTAAAATTTTGCCATTCAAGGGATTTATTTCATTTTTCTCATACTTGGAAAATCCTGGATGCTTTACACAAAAATATATAAATATATATACTGTATAAATATATATGGGTACACACACATATTTGTGGTTCAAAGAAGTACTGTTGATAAAATATGAAATGGTTCTTTGACATCAGCTGTGAAATGGGGCTAGGATGAGGCACTGAACATATTTAAGCCATTAGACATGCAGGAATGTTACCATTATTATGCAGTATTGTGTCTGGCTATCTCTCTCTCTCTCCTACTCTCTCTCTCTCTCTCTCTCTCTCTCTCTCTCTCTCTTTCTCTCTCTAATTTCCTCCCTCTTTTCCTTCCTTATTCTCTCCTCCCAAGCTTCGCTAAATTTCTCTTTCCTCTCCCTCCTTCAGCAGGGTCTGCTATACCAAACGTTGCAAATTCTGGCCTTACAGTTTACAAGCACAGAACCATCCTGGTGAAAATGTATAATCTTGGCATCTGTGCTTCTTGATATTCATGGATTTATTTACAAGTCCCTGTGTTCTACTTTTTTCACCGCTTTCTATGGTTTATATTACTGTTGTGCCTGTATTCTTGTGGGAATTTCAAATAAGAATCAAGATATACCTGGCAAATGATCTGTAATGCCGGCTGCTTCTCCATAATTGAGCTGTTTCCTTAAAAGAAAAAATGTAAAGAGGTTTACGGACTTAAGGATATATGAAGAGTATTTTGATTGGCTTTATTAAAACTTTAACTGTTAAAGGCTCAGGTTTTGTAAAATGTATGTAATAAAAGAAATTTATGGGCATGTATGCACTTGTGTATATGTAAATGTAAATACATTTAGAAAAGAAGTTCATAAATCTTTTACTGATTAAGCTCACTTTACTCACATTTGATAACATGAGGATATCTCACAGAAAGGTTCAAAGGTAAAAGTTTAGCATTTGGTACCTCCTCTACAACACTTAAATATTTACAGAGCAAGGAGTAACCCAGCCCGTTACTCCAGCCCTCAGCATACAGACCAGACACATCCCCTGCATGCAGCCCATCTGACAGAAGCCCTCTAGTGCACGCTGCAAGTGTCAGAAAATATGTTTTCTTTCTTCTCATTCCTTTTTGACAAGAAAAATTCTTTTGAATAATTTAATTAGCACCCTAACCAGAAATTTAACTTATTTTACAATAATTTTCCTCCCATAGATACACTCCCCCAACAAAGAAAAAGAATTTCTCCTTGAATTATCAATGCATTTGTTTTTAGAGATTAATATTCACCACTGTAATATAACAAACACTGAAATCAGAGAAGCCCATGTGTATGCTTTACTGTTTATAGCTCCAATTTAATTACTATGTGTTAAACCACCTGGACAGTGAAATGAATTTATGGATATGTTTTGAGACAGCAATATTTTGGAACTGCATTAGAGAAAAAATGGGGTGATGAGGACATTGCATTCAATGGTCTCAATGCTAATATTCTTGACAATTCATACTCTAGGGAGAGAAAATGTTAAATATGAGAGCATTATGATAAAGGCTTGTTATAGTCCTAAAGTGTGGGGTATATAAAATACTCACATTTTCACATGCAGTTATAGCACATGCTAAGCAGCATAGATTATTAAGAAGATTCATTCCCTTTTTTTGGAGAGGGAGGGGAGAAATTACAGACAAACACTAAGCTATTCTGTTTAACACAACTCTGTCTAGTTGATTGTAAGGCATGTGTGTAGTGTTTTTCCAAAGCCCGTCATCAACAGCTAAGCAATTTACAGCTCAAGATATTTTTTAGCAGATACTCATTTTATTAAGAGTCAATAAGATAGGTTGTGCGGAAAGATATACATGCATTTGCAATTCATATTGTTGCTGTGTTTCTATTGTGTTCTGAGCTTCCATCATGGCTGGGAGATGGGAAGCTGGCATGCAGTGCGGAAGGGTAAGACAGAAAGCTCCAAATAAATACTTAGAGCATTTTCCCTAATTATCTCTAATTATGGCCACCTTTCTTACTAAGCCCCTACCACAACGGAGCACTGGGAGAGGAAACAGACAGGAAAAGGATGATTAGAAGTGCAGATCGCATCCATACCTAAATAACATTAGTGATTATTTTAGTCTAGAGGATGATGTTTCATTCTGGTCTGCCAAGCACCTCAGTCTACCCATTCAAAGAGATGACAGAAAATGCATCCAAATATGCAGGCATTAAACATTTAAATTCTCGACTCCTGGTCATTACACGACTGTCATATTTTACACCTTCCCCTCCCCCACTCTGTTTTGCTGATTTGACTTCATTTACATTGACTCATTATGCATCTGGTCTTTGTTCTACTGAACAAAATACAGTACAGTGACAAAGCAAAACTCACGTGTCAGCTGGAATAATTTTTCTGATTTAAAAATTAGGTTCCAGTACTTAAATTTACATTTAATTCCCCAACATTGTTTAAATTGGAGGTGAGATTTTTCGTATGTGATAATTATAATATATGTGCAATGATTTTTAAAGTGGTTAAAATTACCTGAAAATGTCATTAAGAAATGACATTTAAGACCTTTTATAACAAATATTCTACTGCTACATAGGCAATATTACCATATTAAAAGCATTAGGTTGTTCTTCCCAAGCTTGCTTGGATCACTATATAGGCCCAAGAAGCAAGCTTTTATCTATTTTATACTAACTTTATTGTTTAGATCAGCCCCTCATGAATCTTATTTTAACATATCAAACAACAAAGGTAACATCAATCCTTTAAAAAAAAAGGATTACTGCTTTGCATTCCTTGCAATTAGAAGAGTTTCTGATTTACAAAGCAAATTTTCACTAAAGGAAAGTCCTAGCTGACCGATCACACGGAAAAATATGAAAGTTACATTGAGCTTTAAATGTCTATCCCCATGACAGTGCGCACTATCTTTTCATTTGTTACAACCAATAGAGACATGGGATTAATCTAATACAGCCTAATTAAACACCCATTCACACATGAGGGTTTTAATGGGATGGTGGCGAGAATGTTACTTTGTATCTCAGTTATATTTGCACTTATTTGTGGTTGGACAACAGATGTTTTTAAGTGTAAGAAAAAATTAAATCTTAGTGAGCATGTTTTTGTCATCCCCAACCAAGGTATTTGTCGTAAGTAAAATTTTATTTAATTTCTTTTATATGTTCTGACCAAGATGTTTTTCCAGATTTTGCCATAGTTACAAATATATGCTCATGATCACAATGGATGCACATCTGGGGCCATATTTGAAGAAAAGAACAGAATTATGCCTTCTTGGCTCTGTTAATGACTCATTGTGTGACCTCGAGCTTCTCCCCTAACCTGTTTATGCCTTTATTTTTTTCATCTATGAAAAGGGAATATTTGTCCATTATATACCCCTACTGAGATTTTGCAAAGTTTAATTAGAATAAAATATTGCTCTTAGGAAGGAAGTGTCTTATGAAGGCAAGCTTCCTTTTCCATTGATTAATTTTTACTACACTGAGAGAAAATGCAGTGCTGCATCTTTTTATGTGTTCAGCCACTATCTTTTCTAAAGTTTGGGACTTTGATCCTAAAATTAATAAAAATAAAATATAAATGCTTAGTTGTGTTTCTTGGAGGTAGGAGCAATCATCCACATCTTGACAATTTATATCATATAATCTTGTTATCATCTGCAAGATATTTCTGTAAGCATAATTGGTTTTGGAAAATGGCTTTCGCAGTAAAAGTAGTCAATACAGCAGCAGTTAGAGTGAGTTCTGTATGTAGGAAGATGAGAAATTCAGTGAAGAGTTCTTACCAGAGCTGTCTCTCAAGGGAAATAGTAACAAAGATTCTTATCTGTAGTTATCTAAGAATATTTTGATTTTTTTAGTACTAGATATTTTATTTATTAGCTAACATGCCCCTCTAATGCAAAAAAAACCTGTTTAAAATGTTAATATTTGAGTGTTTAACTAGGTTAATTTAGAAGATGACTCCATCTCAATATCATTTCCAAAATATTACCTGGACATATGTAACTTTTTTTGACATTTTTAGGGTTAAGGTGGTATTACTTTGTATATTTGTGCTTTGGCTGGATTACCTAAAATGATTCTTTTCTTGATCCAATTTAGCCTTGTAACATTTGATCACACTTCTTGGAATCTGGGACACATCAGTATCATGCACAAATCTAAAACACATTTTATCAAGTATTCCATGTGTGTCCCTTTAATGAGTGTTCATTCATTACTGAATATGTGACATCATCTTATTTAATTCTTGAAACCAGAAAACAAGTTGGTCTATAGTTAAATACAAAGATAACTTTACCAAACTCTGAACAGGATCTGAAAGTCTGATGATTTAGCACAACATAATTAGACATGCATATTGATGTTTGTTGGGAGGGTGAATGGTACTACTGTCAAGTAATATTGTATGGCCCTTCCCGAGGAGAGTTAAAACTCTGCCTTTATGAGCTCAGGCAAAGATATATGTATGAATTGTCTGTTTCATAAAATGTAAGCAGGCATAACAGGTGTTTTGCAGACTTGAGAAGAAGATTTCAGAATCAGTCCAAAATGCCATGCTTTTGTCTTCCTTTGCCATAGTCACCCATGTTCTAGATAGTATCTGGTCCATGAAACTCAATCTTAAATCAAGGGTTGAAACGAGTTAAAGAATGTGCTTCAACTGACTCACAGTGTGAGTTGAATGAGAAAAAAAGAAAAATCCTTGCCCTTAAATCACTAGGACTTGAAGATTTTGTGTTTGTATAAAAGCTCCATGGTTCTCTGGGTATGCTTGGTGAACCCCTGGCTTTCCTAAAGCTGTAAGCTGGAATCCACAAGATCAAAATTACTTTCATTCTATGAAGATTATTATTTCCCTTTTTCTTTCATTTCTTTTAAATGCTATGCTGTATGTGCATTCTATTGTAATAAGTTAAAAGAACTGAGTTATATTATAAATTGGGTATTAATGTTCATATATGCATATGTTGAAGACATAAGCCCTAGTGTTTTGATATTTGAGGACAAAAACAATGGCAACCCCTTTCCCAGAATCCATCAATATCCAAAGTAATTCAGCAGGAAGAAATAGGGGGCCCTAATCTCCTCTCCTGTCCACAATGGTCTGTTGCTCTGCCAAGTAATGTCCATTGTGGACAGCCACAGCTGCTGTTAGATCATGCCCACATAGACTATTTCCTGCTTAGGAGACCATATTACACACTCTTCCCTATTTTCTGTTTCTTCTTTCTTCTCTCGTGTGTTACATCCCAGCTACACTTTCCCCTCCCTCTTCCTTACCCAGCCCCTTTTCCTTCCTCCCTCTCCAAAAATCCATTCTTCTTCCATTTCCTTCAGAAAATGGCAGACTTCCAGGAATATCAACCAAACATGGCATATCTACTTGTAATAAGACTAGAGATGGCCCACCGCCCTCTATATTAAGACTGGTCAGAGCAGCACAGTATGAGGGAAAGGGTCTCAAGAGGAAGCAAAAAGAATCGGAGACAGTCCCTACTGCCACTGTTAGGAGTCCCACAGGAACACCAAGCTACATAACTATAACACACATGCGGAGGACCTTGCACAGAAGAATACAGGGTCTGTGGTTGTAGGGTCAGTCTCTCTGAGTCCCTGAGAGGCCTGCTTAGTTGATTCTGTGGGTTTTCTTGTGGTGGTCTTGTTTCCTCTGACTTCAAAAATCCTTCTCCCCCCTCTTCCAAATGAGTCTGAGAGCTGTGTCTAATGTTTGGCTATGGGTATCTGCTTCCATCCGTTGCTGGATAAAGCCTCTCTGATGACAATTATGCTAGGCTCAAGTCTGCAAGAATAGCAGAATATGACTAGCAATCATTTCATTGATTTCATTGACTGTCTGACTAGCTGGCTGGCTGGCTTACTGATTTTTGCCAGTCTTGGCTTTACAGCTTCTAGTTCCTGGACCTTCAGGCAGTGACAGGTGTGGTTTTGCTCTCCTGGCATAGGTCTGAGGTTGGACCAGTCATGAGTTAACCACTACCACAAGTTTTCTACCATCTTTACCCCGACACATCTTGCAGGCAGGACAAATTGTAGGTCGAAGTGGCCGGATTTTGGGTCCCAATCCCTTCACTAGAAGGAAGCCTTACATGGTTACAGAAGATCACCAGTTCAGACTCAATACAGAAGTACTAGCTAGGGTCACCCTCACATATTCCTGGGAGCTTCCATTGTACTAGGTTTCTACCTCACCCCCAAAATGCCTCCCCAGTTCCAATCTTCTCTCCCTATACTAGCCTTCCCTTCCCACCTGATCCCTCCTGTTCTCATCCCCACCAGCAGTCCATCCATAAAATTTATTCTATTTCCCTTCCCAGGGAAATTCATTCATCTTTCTTTGAGCTTTCCTTGCAACTTAGCCTCTCTGGGACTGTAGAGTGTAGCATGGTTATCCTTTACTTTATAGTTACTATCCACTTGTGAATAGATCTTTCTGCATCACTCAAGATGATTTTTTTCTATTTCCATCCATTTGACTATAAATTTCATGACGTTATTTTTTAACAGCTGAATAATTCTCCATTGTGTCAATATAGTACGTTTTCTTTATCTATTCTTCGATTGATGAATAGCTATGTTGTTTCCAGTGTCTGGGTATCACAAATAAAGCTGCGATGAACATACCTGAGCAAGTGTCCGTGTGGTAGGATGAAGCATCCTTTGGGTGTATGTCCAAGATTGATATTGCTGCATTTTGAGGTAGATGTATTCTCAGTTTTTTGAGAAGCCACCATATTGAGTTCCAAAGTGATCGCACAAGCTTCCACTCCCACCAGCAATGGAGGAGTGTTTCCCTTGTGCCACATCCTCTCTTAGCCTTTCTGAGAGGTGTAGAATGGCATCTGAGTCATTTCTCAGCCATTTGAGATGCCTTTGTTGAGAATTCTATTTAGATCTGTACCCTGTTTTTAATTGAATTATTTGGTTTGTTGACTTCTAGTTTCTTGAGTTCTTTATTTATTTTGGATATGCAGCCTTCCACTGGGCTGAGGTCAACCAACATATCAGTGGTTCTACTTTTAGAAAACATCCTTCTCCCAGAAACTACACAAGCTACCTCCAATGTTGTTTGTTGCCCTCAAGAACTTCATGGAAAGATGCTTTTGCTGAAGGCAACACATACTTGAGTCCTAAAACAAGAAGAAATCAAGCTGGTAATGACCCAGAAGTTTCATCTCTGCTGGCAGCTAACCTAGTGCTGGAGGTGCTGCTCATACTGCTGGAGGAAAAAGTAATCATAAGTCTTAGTCAGCTGTGAATACTGCAAGCTACAATAGTGACTGGCCTGGCAAACCATGCCCACTGGTGGCACAAACTTTATAGGGATAATCCATCACTTTCTGATTGGATTTAAGGATTGCTTCACAAAATGAAACCCATACCTAGCACAGCTATCAGGCCAAGACCCTATGACCAGACAGCTCATAGGCCCTAGGGGAGAGCCTTCTACCATTAGGGGTAGCAGCACTGCTACTCTCTACTAAATGGAAATTGTATCAAACCAGTTCTTAACAGCATATCATTATACCAGTAGAATAAGGCATCTCTCAACCCTCACCATAGAGATTTATATTTGCAGTGGATAATAATTAACACAGACCCACAATTTGTCAAGATGCAGAGAATAGGAGACTGTGGAGAGCTCAACTCTAAATGGGACATCCATATCAAATGGGACACCCAGGGCTCAGGGACCATGGTGAGAGGGGACTCCGAATGAATGTGAGAGGCAGAGCGTGAGTACAAGGAAATGCTATCTTCAGGACACAACCTGACAGCTATACATATGAACTCAGTGTTTACATCAGCGTTCATGAGCCCTATGCAAGATCAAACCAGATCAAACCCCAGCATGGAGAAGGGAGGTGGGCACCCAGCTCCCCCACCAGCCAGTAATTATTAAAGTATAAAAGCCCAAGTGCTGATGAATGTAGCTCACTGGCAGAGTACTTGACCAGCATGCAGGAGGCCCAAGATTCACCCCCCCCAATAGAGACAAAGAAAAGAAAAAACACCAAAGATTAAGAATTGTTATTCTGTCTTGTCCTGACCTTGTCCACAAGGAATAGCTTATTAGCACTAATTAAACCCTGTCATCTGTGGAACTATCTGGAAAGAAATTATAAGCATAAAGCTACCATCACAGCCATTCATATTGTGTAGTTATATAATAGAATCAAATGGAAATGTTCTTGTTGTATAACAAAAGCAGAGTTACTGCCTAATAAAACTCTACTAATAATTAATGTCGACGTAGTACACTGTCTCTTTGGCAGCATTTGACACAGTGTTCTCCTTATTTATTTTGAAGGAATAAATGTAATTTCTTACAATAAGTATGAAAATATGTGAAGTTTCCCATAAGTCACTATATAAATATAAAATCTGTCCAATTTAAAAGGCTCAAGTAATACTAGAATATAGAATAGAGTTGGATTGTGTGACAAGAAGGTTCGAAATCACACTTTTGTCAACTGTTCACACACAGTCTAGTTGGCCAAACATGCAGAGAACAATCTGCATTGAAAATGTCCAGGTCCATCATCTTTATTTCAGGCCAGGGGAGTCTTTATCCATTTTCTCTTTCTGGTGCTCCATAAACTAGTTTTCCATTGCTTATAGTGTTGATGTGCATTCTTTCAACTAGATCATAAGCTTCTTAAAGGTAATAATGACATCTTCTTTTGAATTTGCTGACATGGAAGAAACATCCCTGCCACCCAGCACAATTCCTGTTTCCAGGAGAAAGTTCATTGTAACAAGTGGCCACTTCAGATGCCCATTGTAGAAACTCCTATAATCAGATTATTTTAAAATATAAGATATTTGTTCTAAAATTATTAAAACACTAACTTTTCCCTATGAATTCAGATAAACATCTAAAACAGAGCTTTAGGACTATTTTTATACAGAGGTTCATGTACATTATCTGCACTATATACCTAATTCATACAAATTATAAGTGTTAAGCTTCATCTATTTTACACATAAAAAATTCAAATGTCTGCTAGGTTAGGATATTTGCCCACAAACATGTATCTACTAATTAATAAAAGAGAATTTAAACTCAGAATCAAATTCTTAGAATCAAATCTTTAAAATCTATTAGGATATGACCTACCAGAAAAGGTGTATTGTTATTATAATATGGATGCCAGCATGGCTTCCCTCAAATGATTGTTAAATTGTATTATATAGATAAACTAATTATTTTTCCACATCATGAGTGAAGAAGGGCATAGGTGAATATTTCTGTTGTAAATATAGATGATTGGAATTTTGCATATATTCATGAGAAAATTTCTAAACCTCAAAATGTTTATTTTTCATTTGATTCTTTATCTTGATCCTTAATTAAATTTTCTTCATTTAAAAATAGCTCCATTTATAAACCTGAATAAAGTACAAGTGTAAAATAACTCAAATGGGTTTCCTTGGAGATAACCTAGGCATGCTTGCACGTCTTAAAATTAAAACAAAAGAATATTATACTAACACTTATCTTAAGATTTCCAGTGTGTTACTGACAATGATTGTTAATACAATGATTAATTCATTTATGTCTCTGGACCTAAAAAAATTTAGGTGTGTAGAAAACTTAGCACAGTGTCAAATGAGGAAATAAAACAATAAAATTATTAATAAGCTTTTCTAGTTAAATTTTCTAGTAAATTACTAATATTAGTTTGGACTAAATTATCTAAGAAGTAAGTTAAAAACCCCTAACCCAGATGAAGAATAGAGAGCAACTTCTCTACTTCATTATTAATAAAAGCAATAGAATAGTAAATTATTTTTGCCTGTTTTCTAGTAGTGGTCAACACAAGAGCATATTTCTCCTTTTTTATATACAGTTTGATATTTTAAGAAACTACAAACACACAAACTTTCCAGAGTGGTTGGTCCTCTCCAAAGACTGAGCTGGCCCTGGAGGCAGCATGGAAAGGGTCAATGGAGACATCCATTCCAGAACACCCTGCCATTATTCCTCCATACTCTCACGAAGTTAGAAATCAAACTCCAGTTTACCACAGAAGTGTCTGACAATTTTCAGGACACTCTTTTATCTGACAGGAATATATGAGTCAAAGAAACCTGCTCCAGGTACTGTTAATACCTACACCTCAAAATCCATAGTATAGTGTCTCACCAACTGCTCTATCCATCCCACTTCATGCAGCCTCTTGTTCTTCACCAGCTGAGGGTAGTTTCAATCATCTTCTGTGTGCTCTATGACATATTGCTGGTCACTCCAATTCTCTTTTCTACATTAGTAGTCCTTTAGAAGTTCATTAGCATGTGCTCATTTTATGTAGTGCTAGGTCCCTAAAGATAGTGTCTTCAAGGATATCATGTACTTTGATCATATTCACACCAATACCCTCCCCTTCTTCTTCAACCTCCTCTCCTTTCCTAATAGTCCCCTTCCTTACCCAAGTGTCATCTTCATTTTCTTAATTTTTAAGGCTATCACAGCATAAGTGTGAAAGTTAAAGAATAACTTGTGTGTTCCTCTACTTCTACCATTTGATAAAATTGAGTCGCATCAATTTTTCAGCAAAAAAAAACATAATTTTACTTTTATAGCTAATTGTATCTCCATCATGTATATACGCAGATGTGGGAGTCCCCTCTGTATGATCTGAATACCATTGGTTAATAAAGAACCTGCTTTGGGCTATTGCAGTGCAGAATAGGGCAAGGCAGGAATTCCAAGCAGATAGAGGAGAGAGTACCCAGAGTCAATGAGACGGTTAACGGAGGAGAAAAACACAACCATGTAGTAATACACAGATTGATAAAAATGGGTTAATTTAAGATGTAAGAGTTAGCTATAAATATGCTTAAGCTATTGGCCAAACAGTATTGTAATTGATATAGTTTCTGTGTGATTATTTAAGCTCTGGGCAGACAGAAAGCTAATGAGTGGTCTCCTCCAACAATATGCCATCTTCTCTTTATCCATTCATCTGTTAATAGGCATATAGTTCGACTCCATGTCTTGGTTAATGAGAAAATTGCTAGGATGAGAGTGAATATGCATGTTTCTGTGATATGATGGTTTATCCAGAAGTAGCCTATGTGGGCCATGTGTGTGTGTGGTGTTGAGAGAGAAGGAAAGAGAGAAAGGAGACAGAACCTATTTGCATTTCCACCATTAGTGTGTAAAGATTGTTTTTATCCTACATCATTGTGAACATTTGAATTAATTTGTTTTCTTTGCTATAACCATTATGGTTATAATAAGATGGAATCCAGTGTGTACCGTTTTGAAGTTAATTTCCATTTTTTTCTAGCTGTTTTTTCTCATTTTCAGGTTTTTCTGTTTTAAAATTTCATCTGAAATCTCTTCTCTAACCTTAAGTTACTACAAGCTTTTAACAGCAGTATCACTTTGAAAATATAAATTAACTTTCCAAGACTTTGAGGTTTAAGGGATAATTTGCTGAAGAAAAATATATGCTGTGCTGGGTATAGTAGGGACATTTTAAGTATGTTTCATGGGTGATTCTGATGCTGGCCAAAGGTAGAGGGTACTGAGGACATCATCTGTCACCAGTGTTTGAGTTGCCTCTCTATTTCTGTGAAGAGATACAGCAACCAAGGCAACTTATAAAACAAAGCATTTAATTGGGGGATTGCTTACAATTTCAGAGGATAAGTCCATGACCATCATGGCGAGGAGTGTGGATGCAGGCAGGTAGGCTTGGTGCTGACATGTTAAGACAACAGCTGCCAGGCAGGGAAAGGGAGACGACAGACAACAGACAGACGACAGACAGGCTATGGACAAACAACAGACAGATGACAAACAGATGACAGAAAGACAAACTGACAGATGACAAACTCCAGACAGACGGAGGATATGTGTCTGGCAATGGCACACATTCTTTCCTTCACAAAACAGCTCCACCAACTTGTCCCCAACTACGCGAGCCTGTGGGGACCACTCTCGCTCTCACCACTGCAACCAGTTTCAAATCTTCTTTGAGGTTGGTTGTTTAAAGTCCCCCTGTGTATAAGACTCTATACTATACCACCCTTGTTTGCCTGTCCAGCCTTTGCTCCTGAATTCTTTCCTACCAGAAACCAGTGATACAGACATTACCAGCAGTGTTTCCTTTTGACTCAGCCTTCATAGTAACTCTTCATTCTTTTTGAAATAACTTCGCTCTCTAGGCTCCTTGGACAGACTCAGCCAATTCATGCTTAAATTGCAGCATAAATGTCAACTTCTCCCTTGATCACTTATGTCTGGGACTGGTGGTGGCCGTCCTATGAGTTCTCATAGCACTCTGAATGTCGCCTGTCATTGTACTTACCATGTCTTATAACACCTGCTTGATATTTGTTTCTATTCTCTATAAAATATTACCATTTTTGCATCCTGACACATGGTTAAAAGGTGCCTCATAAAAGAAAATTGACGAATAAGCCAATGAATGAGTGGCTCACAGTGGGATGCTTCCAAGTTAGAGCTCTTCCCTTGGTTTTCATAGAGAACAGGATATGTAAAAAACTAAATGCATTAACTTTCCCTAGCAAAACAGTTCCTTCCCTTTCAATTCTTCTCTCAGTGCAACATATAAAAATTTGCCCAATTTATAAGGCCAGTCAGTAGAGGATTATCGAAGACTGCCCTATCTCCCTTATCCCCATATCCAATCTGTCATGTCGCACATTACCAATTGCCTAGCTCAGGAGAGTTTTTCAAAGCGTGATAATTGAGGACTGATTCAAGGAGGTATTTCAAGTATACATGTTTATGTTATCTCTTTATAAAGACCATTGTGTGGGGGGGGATAGTAAATAAGTGCAAAAGGGAAGAACTCATAAAAGACCCAAGATATGGAGTCAGAGAGTTTGATGACTTTCTGTAACATGAGAAACAGCTGGAAGCTTTCATATCAATAAGCAAAAAAAGTAAAACCCTCCATGTTATTCAAACAGAAACTGGTGGCATAAAGACTAGCCTTCTTATTTGTGTAGCCAGAGAGATTCAGGAAGAAAAGCCCAAGGTGGTGATTGGGAGCAGTAGGGTAACTGAAGACTGTGTTAGCAATCTTGGCATATTTGAGAGATAAACAGGAACTCTCCTTAAACACATCAGAGCTCAAAGACTGTGACAGTATAACTCACCCCCCCCCCACACACACACCAAAAAAACTCTGGATTTTAAACAAGGATCCCATGTTATTTTTCCGGCAAACCAGTTTGGACAGCCATGGAACACAGAAGGCTCTTCGTACAGAAGCACACACAGATGCACACAGCACACAGAATGCAGAATTAGCATGTAAACTCCTAGCCTTGATTTAAAGGAGATGATTGCTTTCTAAAGAAATCTTGAAACTTAACTAACAAACACAGCGAGATCTCAGAACAAGACTGTCATCACACAAACATTTAAGAATGGTAATTTTTGCCTGAACATAATAATTAATAATAATTCCTACCTAGATTTGTATTCCAGTCATATATACAAAGTTGCCTATAAATTGTTCCCAAATCTCCAACATCCTACTTCATTTTTAGTAACAGATTGACAGGTTTGAAGATGAGCTCATGGATACTTGCCATGAAAGTGTGAGGAGCCAAATTCAGATCCACAGAATGGATGTAAATGCAGGTAGGTAATTCAGCTCGCCTCAATTCTACCCTCAGAAGGTAGAGATCCAGGATCCTAAGAGCAAACTGACTAGGAAGGTAAGTTATATCTGTTAGCATCAAGCATGATTACAAGACACAACCTTAGTGGATAAGGTAGAAGAACAATGAAAGATGAATCCAGACATCAACCTCAAGTATCTTATATGCATACCTGTGTACCCACAAACATGCAAAACATGTACACATAGGCACAACACAGAAACACACAAGCACAAAAATGAAAATGGGGAAAAATGAGGGGAGAGTGATAAGAAACAAATGGGCACAAACATTCAAAACTGGAGATTAAGAAAACAATTTATAAAAATGTTGGAGAGATTAGGGATACTAGGGAGATCCTTGTCATAGGGTTTATGTTAATGTGAAGATACACCATGACTATGGCAATTCTTATAAAGGCAAACATTTAATTGGGACAGTTTCAGAGGTTCGTTCCATTATCATCATGGTAGGACATGATGGCATATAAGCAGACATGATGCAGAGAGTCCTACATCTTGCAGGCAATAAAAAGAGGTCTGAGCCACTAGGCAGTATCTTGAACATATATGAGACCTCAGAACCCACCTCCACAGTGAGACACTTCTTCCAACAAGACCACACCTACTCCAACAAGGCCAATAATGCCACTCCATTTGGGACTATTTTCTTTCAAACCACTACATTCCACTCCCTGGTTTCCAAAGACTTTTATCTGTATCATAATGTAAAAATGCATTAAGTTCTACTTCAAAAGTTTCCATAGTCTATCCCAGTCCCAACAATGTTTTAAAGTCCAACATTCAAAATCTCTTCTGAGATTCTTGCAATCTCTTAACTATAATCCCCTATAAAATCAAAATAAAAAAGCAGGTTGCATACTTCACACATACAATGGCACAGGATGTATATTACTGTCCCAAAATATAGGGAAGGGAATATAATGAGAAAATACTGAACTAAGGCATCTGGGTAAACTCCAAACTCTGCATCCCCGTTCCTGATATCAAAAGGCTCTTGAGATCTCCAGTTCTTTTCAGCCTTGTTGACTGTAACACACTTCTTTCTCTTGGGCTGCTTCTACTCCCTGTTAGCAGCTTTCTTGGCAGGTATCCTATGGCTCTGGCATCTCTAAACATCTTGGAGTTTCCCAGGTAATCCAGGTTTCAGTTTCAAAACATCACACCGTAGCCTCTCTAGGCCTCCATTCAGAGAGAGCCCTGACACATGCCTGGCCTCTGAGACAAATTCTATATCCCCTTTCTTATATCTTTAACTCTAAAGGCAGAACTGCCCAACCAAAGCTACCAAGTTCTGCTGTTTGCTGGGACTGGAATATGGCTCCCTCGTTCCATTACATCTTCACCAGCTTTTGGTTTTTCACTGCCTAAGTGAAGCTGTCCTGAAACTTGAACTGTAGACCAGGCTGGCCTCAAACTCAGAAATCTGCCAGTCTCTGCCTTCTGACTGCTAATATTAAAGATGTGCACAACCACATCTAATTCTAAACTTTTCTTCAGTTTTTTTTTTTCACAAGCTGGAAACTTAACTGAGTGTTATCTTGCCCTGAGTCTCCACTTCCTTTATTGCATTTCTTATTCTGTTTATCTCCTTGAACACAGGACTCAGTTCCATCCCACTTTTTGATGCTCCCTTTCTCCTTAAATTTTACATTTTGCAATTTACCCTTGTTTTAATTGTAACTATGTTAGCATGCCCTGTCACTTGAATATGCTATCCTTTTTTAATAAATTTTTTATTGAGAAAAAGAAAAAAAAAGTTTCCGCCTCCCCCAGCCTCCCATTTCCCTCCCCCTCTTCCCACCCTTCTTCTCCTCCCCCCACTCCTCTCCTCCTCCCTCTCCAGTCCAAAGAGCAGTCAGGGTTCCCTGCCCTGTGGAAAGTCCAAGGT
>NC_022021.1:15667732-15689007 GCF_000317375.1 Microtus ochrogaster
CCATCTGTTGTAGGGTACTTCCCACTTTCTCTTCTATCAGGTTCAGTGTGTTCAGACTGATATTGAGGTCTTTGATCCATTTGGACTTGAGTTTTTTATAAAGAAGCCAGAAATACACACTGGAAAACAGACAGCATCTTTAACAAATGGTGCTGGTCAAACTGGATGTCTATAAATAGAAGAATTCAAATAGATCACCTGTCACAAAACTCAACTCGAAATGAATCAAAGACCTCAACATAAAACCAAATATACAGAACCTGGTCAAGGAGAAACTGGGGAACAGCCTTGAACTCACTGGCATAAGGAGAAGACTTTCTGAACAGACCACCATTAGAACAGACACTAAGATCCACAAATAATAAATGGTGCCTTGCGAAACTGAAAAGCTTCTGTAAGGTAAAGAACACCATCAATTGGACAAAACAGCAGTCTACAGAATGTGAAAAGATTTTTACCTACTCCATGTCTGATAGAGTGCCGATATACAAAATATAAAAAGAACTCAAGAAACTAGATATCAAAAACCCCAATTGTTCATTTTAAAATGGGATACAGACCTAACAAAGAATTCTTTTTGTTATTGTTGTTGTTGGTTTTTTTGTTTTGTTTTGTTTTTGTTTTTCGAGACAGGGAATATAAGAGAATTCTTAATAGAAAAAACTCAAATGGATGAGAAACACTTAAATAAATATTTAGGTTCCTTAGAAATCAGGGAAATTCAAATCAAAACTACTTTGATATAAGGTATAAGATGAAAATATTATACCTGTCAGAATGGTTAAGTTTAATAAATTAAGTTACAGTTCATGCTAGTGAGGAGAATATAGAGCAATGAGAGAATACTCCTCCATTGCTGATGGAAGTGCAAACTTGTTCATGCACTTTGGGAATTAATATGGCAGTTCCTCAGAAATGTGGGAATCCATCAACCTCATGACCCAGCTTGGGTATATACCCAAAGGATGCTTAATTCTACCAAAAGGACACTTGATGAACCATGCTCATTGATGTTGTATCATAATAACCAGAAATTGGAGGATGGACTATATTCCCTCAACAGAAGAATTGATAAAGAAAATATTTATACAATGGAGCATTACTCAGCTGTTTAAAAAATGACATCATTCAATTTTCAGACAAATGAAAAAAACTTGAAAAAAAATTATACCAAGTGAGGTAACCCAGACCCAAACTGATAAATATAGTATGTACTTGGCTATATGTGGCTGTTATCTGTTAAATAAATGGTAACCAATTTGCAACCTGTAGAACCACAGATGTTAGGCTAAGAGACGGGATGTGTTGATGGGGGGAACATATAGATCTCCCTGGAAAGGGGACATAGAATATATTTTATGGGGGGGGATAATGGCAGGAATAGCTGAGAATTGTAGAATCAGATGTGGAAGTGAAGGAATGAAGAGAAAGATAGCTAGAATTGAGGGTATTTGAGGGGTGTTAGGGAAACGTAGTATAGTGGAAACTTTCTTAAATATATGAAGGTGGTCTTAATGAAGTCTCCAAATAAAGAAAGAGATGGTGCCCCAACTGAACATCTCTTATCATCAAATAAAGTTTCCAGTACAGGAATTGGACTATATTTATATTAAGTTGTTGGTCAAAGGCATCCCATGGAAATTCTCATTTGAGCTATTGTCAGAATAGGTCACTCCTCACAAATTGACTGATGATGGTTGAATTTATGTGTATAGCAGCATATCAGTAGAGATCATTATATTGGTACCTTTTAAAGGCTAGTACTGTTTAGTTTTACTAAATATCATTAGAGGTCATTTTATTGGTACCTTTTAAAGGCTAGTACTATTTAGTTTTACTTTAGGCCTCTGTGCTATCTAGTTCTTAGTCGGCCATCATCAGAGAGACTTCCTCCTGCAGCAGATGGGAACAAATATAGACATTATTTTTGTTCACAGTCAGACATTACAGAGAGACCTTGAACCACACAGCTCTTAATGAGATATCACCATACCCCTCCTTCATAGCTTCATAGGAATCCTCATGTAAGAGGAGGCAGAAAGAGTGTTGGCGGCCAGAGTGTATACCAGGGGTATACCAGGAAAACAAGGACCACTAAGTCAACTCATAGAGACTGATGTAGTAGGAGCTGCTAGCAGGCACCATTTGTAGTGAGGAACAGTGGGCTGAATTCCTGCCACCCGGCTCCCGGACACCTGGCCTGAAATAACAACACACAAACTGTATTCATTTAAACACTGCTTGTCCCATTAGTTCCAGCCTCCTATTGGCTAATGCTCACATCTTGCTTTAACCCATATTTATTAATCTGTGTAGCACCACGAGGTGGTAGCTTACCGGGAAAAATCCTAACCTGTGTCCATCTCGGGTCAGAGAATCATGGCGTCTGCCTCACTACCTTCTTCCTCCCAGCATTCTGTTCTGTCTTCCCCACCTACCTATGTTCTGGCCTATCAGGCCAAGGAGTTTTCTTTATTAATTAACCAATGAAAGCAACAGATAGAAGACCTACCTACATCAAACTGAAGCATCAAGCATAGCCCTACACTGTTCTGCACCAAATCCTCTCTGTAAATATTATAGCTTTCAGCTGTCTTGTGCTTTCTGTGGGGGCTATATTCCTTCTGTTGGTTTTTCTTTGTGATTTTTGGTTTTATCTTATCCTATTTTATTTTGTTAGATTTGTTGTTATCATTTAGAAGTTTGTTCTTTTTGCTAATGAGAGATGGAAAGAGAGTGGATCCAGATGAGAAAGGATATAGAAAGTAACTGGAAAAAATAGGGAGAGGAAATTATAATCAGGTTATAGTGTCTGGGAAAATAATCTACTTTTAATAAAAAGGGAGAAAGGCATCCTATTGCTACAAGTGTTAAAACCAAACATGTCTCTGGTCATGCCATGAGCAGAAGATGGATATTCCAGAAAGGGTTGTCTGGCTTTCTCTTATCTCTTCTACCCTAAGGAGAACCCCTTTCCAGGAAACCATGCTGAAACTGAGAGATATCTCCACATTGGGAATGTTTGACAGTTCACTGCCCACCTTTCTTCCCCCATCCAGTAAACCTTAAAGGCTATGAGGGATGTTTTCCTGCTCCAGGCTTCATAAGACTTAGCCTCACATTTTACCTTCTTGGTTTCCAGACACAGCCCACAATCAATCCTTAGGTCTGGATAACTTGGGCGTGCCACTTCACTCCTTGCTTCTATTGTCACATCTCTATTCTGCCTCATCTTTGTCATTTTCCTCTTCCAAAGACCCTTAAAATTATACTACCTCCATAATCCAGGATAATCTCTTATTTTCACTAGGGTTTATATTGCTATGAAGAGACACCATGACCAAGGCAACTCTTACAAACAAAACCATTTATTTGGGGTGCTTGCTTACAGTTCAGAGGCTCGGTCCATTGTCATCATGGTGGGAAGCAAGGTAGCATGCAGGCACATGTGATGCTGGCTACATCTTGATCAGAAAGCAACAGGAAGTGGACTGTAGAGATGGGCATGACTTGGGTATATGTGAGACCTCAAAGGCCACCCCTACAGTGACACACTTCCTCCAACAAGGTCAGACCTACTCCAACAAGTCACACCTCCTAATAGTGCCACTCCCTAAGAGCTTATGGGGGCCAATTACGTTTAAACTGCCAACCTCTTTCTCAAAAATAGTGTACCATATCTGCAAAACCCCTCTGCCACCAAAGCAAAATATTCACAGGATTTATAAGCTGGGATGTAGATTTGGGAGTCATTATTCAGCCCACCACGCCTGCATTTTAACATGCTACCTCTCGTCATTGGCTTTATTTTGAAAATTAAAATGAGTATTGCATATTTGTGCTAAACATTTTTATTCTACTCTCCAAAGTGGCTCAGTCTATGACATCACTCCTTGTTGTTCCACTGTTAGTTCAATCTTTAATCATCTTTGCCATGACAAAGCTGTAATGAACCGTTCTGGCTTCTGTCCCTTCCCAAAGGTTACTGGAATGTATTTTCAAAAACAGCAGCCCAATCTGCTCCTGCCCAAAAAAAAATATAATCTCCCCATGGCCTTAGTAATGAATTATAAACCCACTCATATTTGGCCTTGGCTACCTGAATCCTCACTCATCTTCTACTAGCTCATCAAATGAATTCGCAAAGGCAGTGATATGAGCATCCTGCAGGGTTCTGAGTGTGCTGTGCACCCGCACTTCTGCATTCTCTCTGCCTGGAGGACCCATCTCCTTCCTCCAACTGACCTACTTCTGTGTATCCCTCAAGACTCAGTCCATTCATACTTTATATCTTCTCGAATGCCTAGCCTGACCACATTCCTATGGTCTGCATTTCTGCCCTGCAGAATTCTGCAGAATGATAAAAAGGGAGGGGTCTGAAAATTCTTTGTTCAAGGCCCTGTATTATAAGTTGATCTATTTGTCTGCCAGTGTCTGTTTCTAGTAATTCTTGTAGGTATTAGCAATGTCTCATTTTTATAGGTGTTAGCAGAGGCCTGACACAAATTTATCCCTTAAAATAGTTTTCTGTCTTTTGTTAAGAATAAACTATAATTTGCTTTGGTTCATTACCCTTTTATTTAGCAGCTTTTACTACTCATTCTTCAAAGCTCTCATAACAGTTTTTCCAGACACCTTCATGTATGTGGTATATGTGTGTAAGGTGTGCACACACATATGTGCAGTGTGGGGTGTGCATGTGCAGAGTTCTAAAGGAAGTAGTTGACTGTCCTTCATTGCACTCTGCCTTATTTCTTTGAGGCAGGATCTCTTGCTCATGAAATTCATGTTTTTTATCAAGGCTGTCAGCCTGTACTGTAAGCCGCAGCAATGTTCCTATCTCTGTGTTGCTCAGTGCTAGATTATGTGCCTGTAAAAGGCTTTCCTGGCTTTTACATGGGTGCTGTCTTTCAAACTCCCCTTCTCATGCTTGGGCAGCAAGTGCTTCTAAGCTTTTCGCCAGTCCCTAGAATCTGTGCCTTTTTAAGCTCATTATATTTTTCCAATTAGCAGCTCAAGTTGCAAACACTGGAAAAGAAGTCACATCCTATGCCTCTAGTGCAATGGTTGGTTTTACACTGCATAATGCTATCTCATAGGCTTTCTACCTGACTGTGTGATGTGATTGGGGTTGACATTGGAGCGTTCTTATTATCCCGCCTTCGAAGAAGTATGAGTAAAATACTATATTCAGTTTTGCTGATCTAATTAATATTTGCTTGTGTCTATTAAAGAGTATGATGCTCTGTATATTTAGACACACAGCAGATGGGTTCCTTGTGAAATCCAACCACTCAAGTGGCCAAAGAGAGCTTCTGGCCTGTTACCCACCACTGTCTTCATTTCAATGGGTGCATACTGATGGAAGCTAAGTTGATCATTTAGAATATTAAGTCCTGGAGACCGAATGATAGATGTGTCCCTATGTGACTGTTATGGAGGCTGCTTAGTAAGAAATGCACACCTCACGAGGGCACTGTGAGAATTAAGGATTGGTTACAACCCTCTTGGAAATAGAAGTGGCACTCCTAAAGAATGCAAGCAGTCGCGTGCTTCCTGCAAAGGCAAACCATAATTTACACTTTACCTTAGGCATAATTGTTAGCCTCTTACTTATTTATTTATTCATTTACTTATTATTTTGGTTTTTGGGATGGTAGCACCCATTTATTCTTCCCTAGGGTCATAAAACCACAAGAATTTTTCACAAAAATAGTCTTTAAAATATGTATTTACCCTCTTATTGACCCCTTAAACTAGCTTTTTGCTACTGCAGGGCATTATAAGTTGTTCTAAATTTGTTTTGTATGCTGTGGGTACATTTTCCCTCTGCATTCATTCATAACCCCCATTAACTTCCATGGGAATCAAATCTACCTACATCAAAGTGAAAACTGGCTCATGCATGTTTAAATCATGATTAAAATCTAAGAACTAAAATTCCAAAAGAAGCTGTATGGGAAAACATGGGACCATGTTGTGTTTAATTAAAGCAGTTCACATCTGCAGATCACTAAACCAGCTTAGTGGCCCCCAGCACTGTTTCCAATACATGCCCCATCTCAGGTTATTTACTGGAAAGCACCCACATTATAGAATGAAATGTGTGTGACTTAGAACTGTCTCTCAAAACTATGCTTAACCCTGTGTGTCTTGACTCTTATAAACACAGAAGACAAGAGCCATTTCTTGGGCTCACACTAAGTTACCTGTGGGTAGAATTTGATCTTACCTATTTATTGCCATATTTTTAAATTATGTCATAAATACTTAAAAGTTTTGCATCTAGAAGACTGCCTACATCTATGCCCATGAAAATTGAGTAATGGAATTCCAAACAGTCCAATTTTTCTTATGAAAGCAGACCTATGTAGTGCCTATCCTCTCTAAGAACATCACTAGGAGGCAAATGCAAACTTTACATACATATTTCTATGATCCTTTGAAATGTTTGCTTTGAAATACAGATATATCATACATGCAAATAAATACACTAATTCACCCATGCATTTAATGGGATGAAGTCAACTCTACACCCCACAGCAGTAAGCGCAATACTAAAATTCATTTCCATTTCATAAGTAAACATCATGCACTTCTCAGATAAAATGTGAAAAATATGAATCTAGGTGATTTTCAAACACTGTTTAAAATAAATGGATCTTGACAGAAATACAGTTGTCCCTTCATATCCACAGTGGCTTGATTCTGAGACCCCCTGATGACACCCAAATCCACAGATGTTCAAGTCCCTTCTGTAAAATGCTGTAATGCTTGCATATATCCTATACACATCGTCTCATATACTCTAAATCCATGTGTAGATTACTTTTGATACCTAATATATTGCCAATGCTATGTGAAAAGATGTTATTCTGTATTGTTCAAGAAATAATGATGAGGAAAATATATCCATATACACTCTATAGAGACACAGTCATACAGGCATAACTGTATATAACATAATACAGCAGGAAGGATGCTTCATTGCTGGTGACAATCTGAGCTATGAAGCGGCAGGAGGCTATAGCAGGGTGTGCCTGCACATCACAGATTACAGTGATATTCAGCTCATATAAAATTCATTTTTGCTATTTAGAAGTTTATGAAATTTTTATATGTATTGCCATCTGCAATTTCTTGACTCTGATAATCTGGAACACCAGAATACAGAGGGCCCACAGTACACAGTCCCTTCAAGGAGGAGAGTGAAGGAATGTGCTCAGCTGCTAGAACTGTCCTTAGTCTTAAGTTGAACAAACACTAGTGCATGAAAGAAAGCTCCGTGAAAGGAATTTAGAAAATTTAGCTTCCAGAGGCACCTAAGACACAGCCAGGAAGATTTGTTTTAAATATGTGTAATTAACAGATATGTAAGCTGACCACCCAAAAGATTTTGTGATATGTTATTTAGGCACACATAGACGTTCTTTTCCCTAAACACATTTAGTAGGACAGAATTGAGCTATCTGAAAGTCCTGAAGATCTTCACCATTCCAAATTCTCTTTGATCTCTCCCTTACTTTCTCCTTTGAAGCAGTTACACTGTGAGTCCTCCTCAAATGCATATACCTTTCCACACTTGAATCTAGACAGTGAAAAAAATAGTCACACAATGCCAACTTTTTCATAGATACCTAAAATGATGCTTTTAATACTCTTTTTTACTGAATATATATTGCTTTTTCATATAATATATTCTAAATATGGTTTTCCTTCCCCAACTCCTCCTAGATATTCCCCATCCACCAAATGTCACATGGTTTTCCTTTGTCTCTCTCATTAGAAAACAAAGAGGTGCCTTTAAAAAACAACAAAAAGAATAAAAACAAGCAAGCAAAAAGAACGAGTCAAAGGAAAAGTATAAGAAACATATACTGACACTGAAACACATACACATTCCTTGACACAAAAAGCCCCTAAAACAAAACCAGAAAATATAAGCAAAAGACCTGCGAGGGAACACAAAGAGAAATATACATGGATTCCCCTGGGAAGGGGAAATAGACAAGATCACCTGAGAAAATTGGGAGCATTGCATTAGGGAAAGAAGGAAGGGCAGAAAGAGAGGAAGGAGAAGAAGTAGAGGAAACAGGATGGTCAAGATGGAAGAAGGACAGAGGTGGAAAGCAAGGAAAGAGATATCTTGATTGAGGGAGTCATTATGGGGCTAGCAAGAAACCTGGTACTAAAGAAATTCCCAGGAATCCACAGGGATGACCCCAGCCAAGACCCTAAGCAATAGTGGAGAAGATGCATGAACTGGCTTTGCCCTGTAGTCAGATTCATAACTATCTTTAATGTCATCATAGAAGCTTCATCCAGCAACTGATGGAAGCAAATGTAGTAAAGAAGGAATGGCAGGATGCATTCCTGCCTGGATCCGGCTAGCTTACCCCCTAAAAAATAACACAGAAACTGTATTCATTTAAACACTGCCTGGCCCATTATATCTAGCCTCTTCTTGGCTAACTGTCATATTTTAATTGACCCATTTCTAGTAATCTCTGTATCACCATGTGACTGTGGCTTACTGGGATGAGTCTAACCTACGTCCATCTTGGGCTGGAGCTTCATGGCATCTGTCTCACTGCCTTCTACCCAGCA
The DNA here is from genome assembly GCF_000317375.1 of Microtus ochrogaster. NCBI lineage: Eukaryota > Metazoa > Chordata > Mammalia > Rodentia > Cricetidae > Microtus > Microtus ochrogaster. Next base: position 15,676,340 of record NC_022021.1, read on the forward strand.
TCCTGTTCTGTCTATTCTGCCTAACTAATTTTTGCCCTATCAAAAAGCTAAGGAAGTTTCTTTATTTAACCAGTGAAATCAACACAAAACAGAAGACCCTCCTACATCAAGCAAATACAGTGATTCACAACAGAGCACTGGGCTGATCTCCCAAAGTCCAGTTGAGAGTGGGAAGAGTGAGAATATGAACAAAGAAGTCAAGACCACATGGAGATACCAATGAAACAGCTTATCTGAGCTAATAGGAGCCCACGAACTCCGGCCTGAGAGCCAGGGAACCAGGTTCTCTGAATGTGGGTGAATGACTGCAGCAGACTGTAGGGCCACCGGCAGTGAGACCAGGAACTATCCTTCTACATGTTCTGGCTTTTTGGAACCCATTCTCTTTGGAGGGATACCTTGCTCAGCCTAGATATAGTAGGCAGGACCTTCGTCCTGCCTCAAAACAATGTGCTAGACTTTGTTGACTCCCTCATGAGAAGCCTTTCTGAGGAGTGGAGGGGGGGCAGGATAGGAGGAAGGTGGAGGGAGCAGGAGGAGTGGAGGGAGTGGGAACTGGGATTGGTATATAAAATGAGAAAATGTAGAGTGTTTTTTTAGAAAAAAACTTAATTTTTTAAAAAGACCTGTGAGGTTTAAAAAGAGCCCAGATAAAGAAATAAGCAAGCAAGCAAACAAACAAACCCAAAATACCATTGAATTTGTTTTGGGTTTTTCATCTATTACTGGTCATGGGGTTAGTGTATTAAGTACAGTTTGCATACCCAGTGAGACTCCAGTGGAAAAAACTAATCGTTCCTTTGCAAGTGATTCAGTTGGAGATAGATTCTGGTTAGGTGTGTGGCTTGTGTCCACTTCTCCTCTCAGCATTGGGGCCTCATCTGGCTCAGACTGCACAGGCCCTGTGCATGCTGCCCTAGTCTCTGTCAGCCCATACATGTGTCAGCTCTGCTGTGCCTAGACCTAATACTATCAAAATAACCATAAAAACTGACATTATTTATTCAGCTCCTATTGCATTAAGGAATGAATTACATACTTTTAACATTCATTTGTCTGAGGGTGTGCGTGTGTGTGTGTGTGTGTGTGTGTGTGTGTGTGTGTGTGTGTGTGTGTAGCTGTAGAGATCATAGAACAACTTTCTGGAACTTGTTCTTGTCCTCCATCTTGTTCAGGCAGAGTCTCTGTTGCCAGCTGGCCCACCATCTTCTGACTGCGTCCCTTCTGTCCACATCCCATCCTGCAACTGGTGGATTGTCATTTCAGTTGTGTGCCACTGCACCTTCACTTCTGGGTCATCTCCCTAGCCCTATGTTGCATATTTGACAAACAGATTTGGTTTTGTTAGTCTTCAAAGTGAGTTACAAAACAGATACTTTGAAAGAATTTTTTTAAATATGATTATGGTGGTATATGAACAGTGGAACAAGGTTTATAGCAAGAGCCATTATCACATATGAATTGTGTACAGTAATGGGTTTGATATGGCATGTTCCTGCATGTGTAGGATGAGTTTCATGACCTTACTGTCTCTTGTTTCTCTTCTCTCTCCCACAGGTTTCTTTCCTTATCCTGACAATTCCCCTTTTACTTTTGTGGTTTCCTGTTATTGTTTTCATCTAGATACTACATGTTACAGAAAACACATGTGCGATAGTTCTCATTCTTAGTTTTACTCTGCTTAACATGATGACCTCTGGTTCCATCCATTCTCCTAAAAACATTATTTTATTCTTAATGGCTGAGTAATAATCAATCATGTACACTTACCACATCTTTTTATATTAAATAAATTTATCCACTTATTTTACATCCCAACCACAGTTTCCACTCCTTCCTTTTCTCACATGCCATTCCCCACCTCCCTCCACCACCACCCATCCATTCCTCCTAGATTTTGGTTCAGAAAAGAGAAGGCCTCTACTATATATCAACAAAGCATGGCATATCAAGTTTTGGTAGAACTAAGCTTCTTCCCTTGTATTAAGACTGGGCAAGGCAACCCAATACAAGGAGCATATTCCCAAATTCAGAGTTCTTACTTAGGGTTTTATTTCTGTGAAGAAACACCATGACCACATCAACTCTCATAAAGGAAACATTTAATTGGGGTAACTCACCCGCAGTTTCAAAGTTTCAGTCTGTTATCATCATGACAGGGAGCATGGCGGTATACAGGCAGATGTATACAGTCTATCCTGCCTGTGAGATGTGTTGTGGGGGTTGTATTAAGGGTGGTACAGAGACTTCATGAGTGAATAATTAATGACTGATTCAGCCTCAGACACATACTATGAGAGTAATTCCACCCTTGACACTGCCTAGAGTGCCAAGACCCAGAGGGATGACCCAGGATAGGACAAAACATGATTGGAGAAAAAAAGTCAATGTAACGATGCTTAATAATATTCTGCTATATTCATAGATTGGTTACTACCCTAATTGTCATCAGAGAGGCTTCACACGATAACTGACAAAAACAGATGCAGAGAAAAACAGCCAAAAACTAGGCCAAGGTCAGGGAATCCTGCTGAAGTAAGGAAGGAAGGTCTGTACAAGCCAGGGAGTTCAAGGACATCATTTCCCCCATCTTAAAGGCCATTTTTTACAAGGCTATAATATGGAAGAATAAAAGAAATTCTCAACCTATTGTGAGTATTAGAAGTATAATGTACCAGTTTGTCTGGTCCTCTCATTTAAAAGGTAGAGAAAATAATTGTTGCTATCCTGTTTGCATGTGAGTATCACCATGACATCTAAACCATATATGTTCCCATTTCATCCCTAGAGAAGACTGTTGGGAACTTTCCCTTTCATAAAGCCATTATATCGAGAGAATTGTATATATGCTTCTCTTGTGCTCACTTCTTGATCAACTGTCTGAAGCAAATTCAGTGTAATGACTTAGGATCCAATATTGAGTAAGTCAGTGTTCTCAACAATAGGAGTTTCTCTTTGGCTGAATGCACTTATTCCTTACTTACTTCTTACTTTATAACCTCTGGAAGGGCATTATTCTATCTCTTCAAGCTCCACCATCATCAGGAATTAAGGTGGTACTAGAAACACAGTAGTCAGGAAACAATCCTTAGAGTTTTCCTAGTTATGCAAGCCTGAAATCCTAGCATTCAGTGGGGTATCTTATATGTTTCTGACCACCTGGTCTACATTGGGTGTTTCAGGTCAGTCAGGGTTATAAAGAAAGACTGTCTTAAATAGCAAATATTCAAACAAACAAAAAGGACAAAGACTTAAGTTTATAGGTGGCCTAAAAGACTATTAAGCATTTGGTCTTTGGTCTATCTGTCCATTTCTCTCTCAGCTTCACTCTGAACCCCTTCAAATCTGGCGGTCTTCAGATTTCTCCCTCTTTTCCTCCTCCCTGAAGCAATTCTTCTTACATTGCAAGACCCCTCATGCTTCATCTTATTCAGACCTCCCCAGAGCCTTCCTTGGCACCACTGCCTAATCTCAAAATGTGGTTGTTATCTTATACTGAATAGCTTCACAAAGTAACAACTTTAATTCTACTTTTATTAGTGAGATATTGTAATTAATGTTTGCCTCCCCCATATATCTGAATCTTCATAAGAGTAAGAAAAATCATGTGTTTATTTAAAATTTTTACACTATCTTTACTCATCAATATGTTTAAAGATAACTACAGCACCGAAAACGGAAACCAAGGTTTAGTGAATGGACTGAAAGAGTAGGTGAGTGGATGAATGGATAGGTTTGCATACATTCTTCTACGAACATTTGGCCTCGTCTATAGACTGCTACAAAGGAATATTGCTATAAATTTAACAGAGACATAAGACTATGCATACATTGGTGGTTTGTGTACTAACTTAAGTGGAAACTGAATCATTAAGTCAGAATAAAACTACCCTTGCATTAAAAAATATATGCAAATAACCATGTTGACTTTTTTCCAGTGCTGGTGCAGGCCACAACTCATGTCTATTATTAACTTTTCCAGCCATTCCCTAGTCACTAACTTTGAGTTGATACTGCCTAATGAATTCTGCTCACTTGGGTTCGCTATAAAACAGTAAAACCTTCCCTCCATTGTTGGGACATTTAGTAACATTTCCTATTAAATGCAAGTCTCACCTTTTGTGATTTTTGTGGGAACCCCATTCCAACAGAAGTGTTATCTGAGAGAAGCTTGGCTTATGTTAAACCCAAAGTCAGGCAATATCCACGCTACAGCAGGGGTAGGTTGTATTTTATGACTTAAATAAAGAACTATGTCTAAAAGCACATACTCTGTGATAACAAGCTTAACAAAAAGAAGCCCAGGGTTATTGAAACAAAGGAAATTTGAGCTTGAAGAGAATTTAGATGGTTTAGAATTATTTGAAGACCATATGAAGTAAGGAATCTCCTTCTAGCTGTGATTTAATACCTGCTGTCACTATGGGGATACACAGAGCAGCTCAGAAATCTTCCTTCTTCATTGTTCATATTTCTATACAGAATGTTCCTAAACTCTATGCTCACTGAATGAAAGTCTGTAACTAATGGTTATTTAGTTATTCATTAGTTCATGCATAGCAAAAATACCAACGAATCTTCAGAGTTATGATGCTAAAGCCTCATGTATTACCACTCCTCTTAAGATGAAAAGATACACTAGTGTTATATATCTACTGTTATTTACAAACGGAATTATTAAAATTACATATCTAATTACCACTTGTAGATACTATCAGTTGCTCTATATTTCATAATCCTGGGTATTTTTAAAATACAAATAATTTATTATTTGAGATGCTAAAATTTTTAAAGTAACAATTAAAGTCATTTTATGTTAAAAGTTCATTGGAAGCTCAATTTCTTTGAAAACTGAAAGAAATTTATGCCCAGAAATATTGTAAGTATTGTAGGTATTGTTGTCTTGATTCACTATATTTTATATCCTATGGGTTCAAAATGTATTACACTATCTTTGAGATAATTTTACAAGCACATATCAATTTTAGTGATAATTGAAATGTTATAAAATTATTTTGAAAGTCAAGACTCAAGTGATAATAAATGCAAAAGATATGATCTAATAGTATAGCATAATGAGTATGAATTTCATTTTTATTTTTATTAATTTTAATTAATTAGCTGTGTGCATGTGTGTCTGTGTTTGAACTTGTGCATGTGAGTACCTATACTAAAGGGGGACACAGGCATCAGATTCCCCTGGAGGTAGAGTTCCCAGCAGATGTTAGCATTGCTACATGGGTGCTAGGAACCACACTGGCATCCTGTAAAGAAGAGTACAGGCTCTGAATGAACTGAATCATCTCTGCAGCTTCTTCTGTTATTTCTTAAGTAAAATACATGACAGCCTTTACATTTTAGTCTTTACATTTTAACATTAAAGAAAACTTTGTGTGTGATAGAAGTCATAAATAATCACCAATGAATTCTATTTCTCATGGGTGATCATGAGGGAAGTCTTGAATTTTATATTCTACTGAATAAAATTTCTTTCGAAATTCTTAAATTTCGAAAGAAATTTTAAATTGAGACAGTGTGCCTGTTCTAATGGGAGCTCACCAAATCCAGCTTGCCTGGGACTGAATGAGCATGCGATCAAACCGGACTCTCTGAATATGGCTGACAATGGGGGCTGATTGAAAAGCCATTGATAAAGGCACTGGGACTTGTTTCTACTGCATGTACGGGCTTTTTGGGACCCTAGTCTATTTGGATACAAAGCTTCCTAGGCCTGGATGTAGGAGGAGGGCTTTGGACTTCCCACGGGGCAGGGTTCCCTGCCCTCTTTTAAGGAGGGAGGGGGAGGGAGGAGGGTGTGATGTAGGAGTCTTCTATTTGTTGTTTCATTGGTTAATTAATAAAGAAAACTGCTTGGACTGATAGGTCAGAACATAGGTAGGCAGAGTAGACAGAACAGAATGCTGGGAGAAAGAAGGCCGAGTCAGGCAACCACCATGAAACTCCAGCCCAAGATGGACGTGGGTTAGAATCTTCCTGGTAAGCCATGAAGCAAGATATGAGAGTTAGCCAAGAAGAAGCTAGATATAATGGGCCAGGTAGTGTTTAAATGAATACAGTTTGTGTGCTGTTATTTCAGGTGTAAAGCTGGCCATGCGGGTGGGATGAAAAGCAGGCCTGCTCATCTAGTCACTACAAGGGTGAGTGGGAAAGCAGGAGGGGAATGGGAGGAGGGGAAAAAGTGTAAATTTTTGAATGGAAAAAAATTAATTTAAAAAAATTGGGCGGTGGTAGCACACACCTTTGATTTCAGCACTTGGGAGTTAGAGATAGGCAGATCTCTGTGAGTTTGAGACCAGCCTGGTCTACAGAGCAAGTTGCATGACAGTCAAGGCTACTTACTCTGTCTCGAAAAAACAAAAAAAGAAGGAAAAAAAGAAATCTTAAAAAAGAGTTATTGAAATGGATGATTACAGTGTCTGGTAGGAAGATGACATCTCCAGGCTTGTGCTCTCTGATTTTAGGGCTGGGACTTTGGAACTGCTGGATAGACAAGATCAACATGAAGTCTCACTAGGCATATTCTATGGACACTTTTTCCTCCCATGACGTCACTTGACCTGAGCAAAGGAGCAACTCTTTCTACTCCAGTGAAAATTTTAATAAGTCCCTTTGTGGAATAAAATTCAATAAGGATTCTTTTCTTTAAAATATGCAGCTTTAAATTGTGATTAAATAGTTGGGAATGTCATATGAACAGGCCCATGTGTGAGCATGAAATAATTTTCCTCAGAGCAACTCTCTAGTGCAGAATGACATGGGAAATCAAAGGCCAACTTTATTTTATATCGCTAAATGTTTCACGTCGAATCAAGAGAATATTTTGTTCAGATGATATTTAGGCTAAGCTCAAACATTCCTCTGCCTTGGTAGTGAGGGCTCTCAGTCTAGCCTCAAGCAGGTATGTAGACACACACTAAGCAAGCTGACTTTATAAGTCAAGAGAAACTGCAAAAACTAAACAACAAAAAGAAGGCACAGCTTTTAAAAAAACAAAAACAAGAAGCAAATAAAAACTGGAGAGATGAGGTACATAGTAACTAGACATGAAGATTAGGTCAGTCTTCTGGGATCTGGACCCAAATACCTGGGTGGTCTCAGGAATGTCACTAATTTATCCATATTGTCTTATTTGCAAAAGGAAGATATCGAGAGTGCCTGTTTCACAGAGATGCAATATTTAACTAAGACAGGGAATACACTTCAAAGAACAGGACAGATGTATAGCCACCTGATTTTTCTCAAAGATTCCAAAAATACACATTGGCAAAACTACAACTTCTTAAACCAATGGTTCAGGGAAAATTAACTACCCATGTATGTAACAAAGAAATTTTACTGCCATCTTTTACACTACATAAAAATCAATTTCAAAGAGTTAAAAAACTAATATAAAACCTGAAATTCTGAAACTGTTAGAGGAAAAAGCAGGGGGGATGGGGAGCTTTCTGATACAGTCACAGGCAAGGATTCTCTGAAAATGACTTCAGTCAGCTATTTTACTTACACAGACAAAATCCTAAAGATGGTACTGCCCTCAATGAACTGTGTTCTCCTCCATTAACTAGAAATAAAAACATAAAGACCCACAGACATTCGCAAAGGTCCATATGATGGGTGCAGTTCTTCAGGTGAGGGTCCTCTTCCCCGTGTCAGATTGATTTACAAAATAGGTATATGTAATGTGGAAGGAGAAGTGAGAACCAGCATCTGGGGAAACAAATGTGATTAATAGGAGCAGGGAAAGACAAGAAAGGGTGGGTAGAGGGTATGTTACAGGGAATGTGTTCAGTGTTTAATATGCATTCATAAGAAAAACTTAAATAAAATAATTAAAACTTGGGGGCTGGAGAGATGGCTCAGTGGTTAAGAGCATTGCCTGCTCTTCCAAAGACCATGAGTTCAATTCCCGGCAACCACATGGTGGCTCACAACCATCTGTAACAAGGTCTGCTTCCGGTCTGCAAACACACACAGATTGAATATTGTATACATAATAAATAAATATTTTAAAAAAATAATTAAAACTTAAAAAATTGTTGCTCACAGCTATCACTGTATATTTATTAATAGAAAATATCTTTTGAAAATACATGTGGCCTATTTCTGATATGTTGAGAAAACAGCAAGAAAATATTATGTAATATGTCCTTTCTCCATTGGCCAAATTTTTCTCAAATTTTGCAGTTCAAGATTTTTTTTTTTACAGTAAAATATAATGTGGAAAAGCTCATAAGATGTCTGCTGCCTGAATAATAGTTAAAATCCCTGGCTGCAAATTCTCAAATGCCTTTAAAGTTCTCCTGTGTGGCCTTGGCTACCTCATGGAAACTCTCTGGGTCTCAGCTCCCTAGTATCCAAAGAGAGCACCTAATAGTGTCTACCTCATCAAACTGCAGTGAGCCTCAAATAAGGTAGAACACAGAAAACACTCAGCACTAGAAACTCAATAAATGTCAGCTGTTTCTATGGTCACACGTACTATGCTAGGGAACACACGACCTACTTGACATATACCCTATATTAACATTTCTACCAAGTAAAGGGCACAAGTCACATACTTAATGAATTACTATGGAGTGTATATAAATTTAGAGCCACATTTTTACCATCTCAATATTCTTAAAGATGAGTATGTATTTGCCCTACCATTGTTCCCAAAATCATCTAGAAGTCAAAGAGAATGAGCCAATGGCACTGTGAACTAATTTGGATAAATGCTTCATTTTATTTTGACTGCATTCTCAGCTTTCACAATGTGCTCTCAAAACAGATGTCTAGGTATAGATAACGGACTTGGTTTCTGATATTCCTGTTATCTCTAATGCTTGCCAGACTTTCATAGCTTGCCCGTGACTGCTAAGGTCTGGATGTCACATTGCCTGGGACAGTGAGGTTACCCGGAGAGCTGAGGCAATGCATGCACTTCCCCAACCAATGTCTCTCAGTGCACAATGGGTTCTTAGAAAACTACTCACTTCCTCTGTAAACTGTCTTCACAGCATCAATGAATACCAAGAAAAGACTTGTACTAAACTGTTTTGTGTGGGTTTGTCTTATCCAGTGTAACTTTAGGATGCGTTTCAAAGAGAACTGACTCACCACGGAAGCCAAGCTTTTGTATACCTTTGTTGTTTCCGGAAACAGGACAGCATGACACAGTATTAGTGCTAGGCAAAGGAAATCTGCCTTCAGTTGAGTTACACTGTAAATTTACTCTCTCTTGCAATGATTCTACCCTGCTGAAGGACCATGAGCACGCCTCAAAGACGTGTTATTGTTAATAAGTGCACATTTGAAAGTCAGTAGCTTCAAGTGCCGGTCAAAGTCCACAGTGAATGCTGAACTACGACTCATGAACTATGACTCATGAACTATGACACTTTCAAATGTGTTCAAGTGAGAGCTCAATTCAATTAGAGATACAAAAGCTACATCTAACACTCTCACAAACTATGAACGGAATGTGCGGGATCTTTGTCCTCCAGTACGGCCTGAAGTTCACTAGAAAGCTCATGGGGGCAGCTTTCTTCCTCGGATCGCACCCACTCCTGCTGCTTTAGCCATTGGATCTGCTGTTGGCCATTTATACTGGTTTTTAGTTTTTATTTAATTAAATGAAATTACGTCATTCTTCTCTTCCTTCCATTGCCTTCCATATCTTCCCTCATTCCCTATCCCTCCAAAGTTGTGACCTTCTTTTCTCTCAGTTTGTATGTGTGTGCGCATGTGTGTGCAAAGAGATACATGACTGCAACTTACTGAGTCTGTATAGGAATTACTTAAATTTGAACATTTTTAGGTCTGGTTATTCCTCTCTCCAGTTCTTAGTTGCTTGTTTCTCTAGGGATGGGGCCTGGTGAAATTTTCCTCATTCACGTCGGCATACCAATTGGTATTGTTGTTGTTTGAGTCTTGCTAGGACAGTCACATTGTTGAGATTGCATGGGTGCAACTTCCTTGTCATATCTAGAAGACGTAATCTTGAAACTCATTTCTTCATTCATCTGACAATATTCCCATCGCCTCTGTCAGCATTTAGAACACCAGGCTTCGCTCATGTCCCAGTTTCCTTCCCCCCAAAAATTGTTTAATCAGCCTAGTGATCATATTCTCATTTCACACTCTCATGGATGGGGCTAGGTCTCTCAGGGAATCTATTCTGCTGTCATATGTGGTCCGTTGGGTTTTATTAACCTCTTCTGCTGTAATGTATGGATCAATGGGTTTCCTAGTGTCCATGCTCAAACTTTACATTCCAAGGGCTTTCTTTACTTCGGTGTTTCCCAGTGAATCAGAATTGGCACAGTCTGCACCTCTCATGCTAACTTGTTTTAGCTATGGAACATAGGCAAGTGTGACAACCGCAGCTCTGGAAAGAGCCTCCACACCAGGACTCAGGCTCTTGACATGCTCTCTCTCTCTCTCTCTCTCTCTCTCTCTCTCTCTCTCTCTCTCTCTCTCTCTTCTCCCTCTCTCTTAGAGACACATAATCAGGGATGTCCAGACAGTGTCCAGGAAAAGTGAGGATGGTGGAGAAGTCCAGATGCCACCTACTCTAGCTACTTAAGGTAGATGTGTGAGAGAAGCCATTAGTTCAGGCAAGAACAGGTGGTTTAATTATGACAAATCATAGCTCACTATAGTCTAAGGCACTACAGTTTGGGATGATTATCAAACACTAAGGAATACCTAAGGTGCCTTTTATGAGATCATAACAATGGTAGTTCAGTGGGAATTCTTGTTACTCTAGTGTACTTGTTACACGGAGTGCTTGTTACTCTGGTGTACTATTCTCTTGCTGCTTTCAGTGATGCAACTGTCTAAACCATGAGCATGTTTCATATTGTTTATGTATTCCCTATCATTGACTTGGTGTCTTATTTTCCAAATCTAGAGCTTCATGGATATAATAATTGTTTGTGGAGAAAAGAATCAATGGAGGAGAACAATGAAGGTAGCTTAAAGAACGAAGAGGAGAATTGCACTAAACAGAAGTAGCAGCTTGAGCTAAGAGGTAGAGGACTTGCTTCCATGTATGAAACCCTAGGTTCAATCCACAGGGCAGGTTTGTGTGTTAAATGTAAGGCCAGAGGCAAAGGTAAGAACATGATCATTGTTGCACATTTGGCAAAGACAAAAGAAACGTTCAACATCGCTAACTATGTCTGAAATATAGGTCAAGTTAAATGCTTGGAACACTTTCTATTTTGCCTATAAGATGATAGGCCATAAAACAGAAATGGCTGTCCATAGGAATCTGCTGTTATGTGCTGACATCACCTCTTTTCCAACACGGGCTTTTATAAGAGGAGAGAATGCTATCAATGCAAGCACTATCAATATATTTCCATACACGTTCCAAAGACAGACTGGATTAAAGGAGATAGAGTCCCTGTTGAAGGGACGTTAGCAACAAAGTCTCACGCTAGAGAGATGGAGGGTGATTATAATTGATGGCAGTTTTAGTACTGTGGAAATGAGGACAAGGTAGGTTTCACCATTTCCCACTCCTATCTTTATCACTAAAATAGATCCAGGGTGTGCCGTTTTCTCTTATTAGTCTTTGTCATGTGAGTACAACACTGGAATGTTAATACCAGGGAGATGCTAGGAGAACAAAGTTTTGTGACTCCAAGCCTCTGGTGTGCAATAACGTTGCTGTGCAACAAGGAAACCAAGTGTTCTTCATCTGTCTTAGCGCAAATTGTCTTGTGCACAGTTTTTTTTTTAAAAAAAACCCTTTTAGAGCATTTGTCCTTGTTACAAAGGGATTAAGTGATAAATACTAAAATTCTATACATTTTCAATAAGTTCTCTTGAATTTCACCTTTCTTCTTGAGGAAGGCTTCTTTTAATGTCACCAGTAAGTGTCAGAAAACACTCGTGTGTGATCTATCAGGAACTCAGGACACATGGATTATAAAGGAAAGTGGTAGGGCCGTACTCACAAACATCTAAATTAGACAGAGAATAAATTGCAAGTCAGCATGTCAAGAAACTATCTTAATCACTCAAATTAAATTAAAAAGAAAACAAAAATCAAACGAATAAAACAGAGGATATAAATTTTCTCTGTTTCTATAAGGCTCCTCTGCTCTCAAATTCATAAAATCTTTATTCTTTATCTACCACAACATCATTATTTTAAAAAAAAATCCATTACCAGGTAGTCCCTAACAAACCAGACAGCAGATGAGAGACCTGCCTGAAGGTTGGACCACAACTGCCACCACCCACTGAATTCTGTTATCCCAAGACGGATTCCACCACCAAACTCCACCCACCTCATCATCCTCTCTATGGCCAGCCCTTCCTCGCAACTCCAGCAGACTCTATAGGCACAGGTACAACACACACAAGTCAGAAGAAAAAGAGGAGAGACTGGACCTAGGCAGGCACCCAAACCTCAGCTGAGATATCCAACCATAATTGAAGACTTGCCAATCAACAGAACTCTTGGTTATTCAGGCCAGAAGATAATATAGAAAACAGATTCTTAAAAAAAGGAACAATATGCCGGGCGGTGGTGGAGCACGCCTTTAATCCCAGCACTTTGGAGGCAGAGGCAGGCAGATCTCTGTGAGTTCGAGACCAGCCTGGTCTACAAGAGCTAGTTCCAGGACAGGCTCCAAAACCACAGAGAAACC